>NW_024037055.1:4891454-5071683 GCF_015706575.1 Patiria miniata
CACTTATTTTGGACACGAAAATCATTGGAGAACACAGTGTGCTAGAACTTTAGCACAGTGGCCACTTGTCTACAGTGGTCACTTGAACAAAACAAAACAGTGAAGGTTGTTGTTGTTTTATTAATCCGAGCGCCCACTTTCGTTGAGCTTTCAATAAGGATACCAATTCATGAATGATAAAAAGTGACAGAATTTTGGTCATTGAGGACAGTTCTCACCTTCCTGTTACTTCTTGTTGGCCATGCAGGGATTCCTTGGACATCTCCATCAACCTCATCGCCTCATTCACGTCTTCCTTCTCCACCACGTCCACCAATCTCAGACGAGCCTAAAAGAAATCAGGAATACATAAAGGGATTATGGGACTATACCATAACATCTCATAAACAGAGAATTCATGAGAAGTAAAAAACGAGGAAATCAGCAGAGCCGAGGAAAAGTTGCATGCCTGCTTGCGGCGAGACTTACCAGAGCTGTTGACAGACGCAGGATTGCCAGTAGTGTCCTGGCTGACGTGAATGTAGTATCCTTGCTCCCTCGGGCCTCTTTGCGCATTTCTACGTACGCTCCCGTGATGTAGTCTGTCAGGCTCTCCGGAATGGCTGGGACTTTGGTCTGGCACAGAGCAATGTATCGACTGTACACAAGGGTGAAAAAAAAAAATATTTATAATGTTTCAATGGAATCCTTGAATGGAATCATGGAATCCTTGAAAACGTCCAATGTAACTTCACTTTCAGACTTAATACTGCCGTTTCTAAGAATATTTTAACGCTGTTTTGTTTTTATGCTTATGCAAATTTTCATATTCATGAGTAAAATTTCAGTGTTACAGCTTCAGAATAACAAATTTGCCCAAAAGCGTCCTTTTAATTGTTGTAAATTTTCTTTTTGAGATGCTTTGGGCTAAATTTCTACATAACTGCAACTCCATGAGAAATATTTTCTCATAAACATTTTCGCTGAGCTACATTTTGAGTTAATCTTTGTGTATATTGCCCCTAAATTTTACAATGTGGGCCTAAAATGACATGTCAGCAATAGTGACCTCAGGTGTCGGGAAATAACAAGGAAATTATAAATACAGTATACAATAAACACTCGAGATGAACGGAGGTACCGTTGCGGGTATTTCGAGTTATGGGGTTATTCATGTACATAATGTCCAAGAGAGCTTTGTCTAGGACTTCGACTATTATAACAACATAGGAACATATTGACAATGCACTTAGCCGTAGCTCTGGATGACCTCATACATTGTAATCAGCTCTGGCAAAGGAATGGTTTTGACTTGAGGTCGACCTCTGGTTTCATAAAGGTTTATCGACAACAAAGTGAGAGCTCAAGAGCCACCAGCGGTTGATAGACATAATGATATATTTCTGACTTACCGCATGAGGTTCATGTTGAGCGGAGTAAACTGCATCGGCGGCTGTGTGTTGTGCTGGTGTACGTAGGTGATGTGCTGGGCAAGCCTGGGCAAAAAAAATAATGACACATAGTCAGGATAAGGTACAAAGACATATATCACTTTTCATGATACTATACGCTCTGAGAAAAAAAGAAACGTGAGTGCAATTTTCTGTGTCTCATAACTGGATTGTTTTGCTGGTTACAACTCTATGTTCCGACACCCCTATGTTCCGACTGCACATATATGCCTATTCCTAACCCTAACCCTAACCAGGAGTAACACAATCTAGGTTGTCTAAACATAGGGGTGTCGGAACATAGAGCAGTCACCGTTTTGCTATGGCATGCAAAAGTATGTATAAACCGGTTCAGCCTAAACAGCCCTTTACGATGTTGTACAGGGTCTGATCGTATATGACATCAAATACCACGCGCCCACCCAGTTTCCCAATGATCGGTCACCATTGCAGTAGGCAAGCATTTGGTTCGCAACCACAATGCGTTGTAAACTGGACAGTTTTTAAGGCATATTTTCAAGTAAAATAATTGGAAATCTTTTATCAAATGGCATAATGGTCACTACCTGTGCCTGTACTGTTGTCATTATCGTGCCAACCCAACACTGGGTGTTGGCTCTGTTTTTCTCGCAGTTTTTACCGTCCATCACAGCTTTGAAGGCTTGTCTACTACCTACTGCGCGCGGCGCTAAACGATCTTTGCCTACTACAATGGCGACGCTGACTTTCCAATACCCGGATGTAGACCGGGTCACGGGGGTTAGTGAGAAAGCCCTCTAACGGCATTCAGGTTTTCCAAGTATTTGTGATGTGATCAAGCTAAATGAGTCGTTTGTCTACCCTGGTCATTTTTTTTTTCTTTTACAGATTTTGAAAAGACCACAATCTCAGCATTACTGCTGTGAAAACCGCATGCTGGTACCATCTTTAGTTCAAAAAATGATGGAAGTCGGAATACCAAGAGATGTGATGAAGTGATGTGATAAAGTGGTTCTATTTTGGCCTGAATCTCCAAAATGAAAATTCCCGACAAAAGACTAATTTAGCCTGATCACATCACATTTATGCATTAAGAAATTGTTACACCGGCACAAGATTTTGTCTGCAAATGATTTTCTGTCGTTTGTCTCTTACCTTAGATCGTTCTCCCTGTCAGGCTTATCCTGGATCAGCCAGAGCAGATCAAATCGAGACAGCAGAGCAGCGGGGAGCTGGATGTTGTGCTCAATAGACTTCTTGGGGTTGTAGCGTCCGTAGGCGGGGTTAGCGGCTGCTAGGATGGCCACGCGGGCGTTCAGGGACGTCATTATACCAGCCTGGAAGAGAATAACACAATTTTAAGCCAGACCTGAAATAGTTTCAAAAGTAAGTTCCGATATCATGGCACCGCTAAGCATGCAGGTTTCTGCTTACAGAGCCTCTGCTGATTTCACAGAGATAGTAAGCAGTCAGCATAGGCTTGAGTTGGTCAACTTCAGTTTGTTTTAAAACTGTGATGAAACAATAGTTGTCTCCAAGAATTAAAGATCTCTTCAAAAATTCAATTTTTGTTTTTCTATTAATACATTTTCTACTTGTATGATTTGTTTCAACCAAAATACCCCTTTTTTTGATGTCAGCAACCCTCTGACAATTTTTTTTTTTTTTTGAGCACAAACGGATCAACTTTGCGAGCAGACTGGCTCCTAGTACATTATCAATATTGATTGTGAGGTGGGAACCAGCCTACCTCGCGAAAACGGAAACATTGTCTGGCAGCCAAAAATTCAAAAGTGGCAAGGGAATAATTCAATAACTCGAATTATTGGCTGCCACCGTTCTCACGGGGTAGGCTGGTTCCCGCCCCACAGTCAGTATCGATAATGTACGGACTGAAGACCAGTCTGCTCGCAAGGCAGATTTTATTTAGCCCAAAACAAAAGCCTTTTCTCAGAGGGCTGCAGGCATCCAAAAAGGAAAAAAAAAGGGTTTCTGTTGGAATAAAACATACAAGTGGAAAAAATATTAACAGAAAAACAATTTGAGGCGTACAGGGAACTTTACTTTAAATGGGCCCTTACAAGTTCTTGGCTTTACCTTTGCAATGGATATGGTCTGTTGCTCCATGACCTCGTGGATGGCCGTCCGGTCCGTCTCGTTCATCTTGTCAAACTCATCGATGCAGCAGACGCCCTGGTCGGCCAGCACGAGGGCGCCGCCTTCTAGGACCATCTCGTTGGTGATTGGGTCCTTCATGACGGCGGCCGTCAGACCGACGCCGGACGAACCGCGACCAGTAGTGTACTGACCTGAAACAATTCAAAAACCAAAACAAATTGTAAGGATTTCAATCCAATTTTTATTTGGTAAACTTATACCAAACTTTCAAACAAAATTCATATTGTTTGAAGAAGTACTCTTTGATAAATAAGCGTTTTGACACCCCCCACCCTGCAAAAATATATGTTTTAAAACTGCTACTTTTCAAGCAATATACAAGTTAATTGCTTTTGAATGAGACTTTGAATACAAAATATTGACCTGCGTATAGTTACGGAATAAGTACTTGATAATTCTGAATTACTCGTTCCCCGAAAAATGATTCAGTTCTTGCTGGGCAGACTGGTTTCTGTCACCCTATCAGGATCGATAATGTAGGGACTGGGAACCAGTCTACTCGCAAAGTGGAGTTGTTTATGTGCAAAAGCAAACAAAAATTTAAGCTTTTTTTTTTTTTTTAGAACAGAAGATTTTTTCAGATAATTGAAGACTCCCAAGCATAAAAACAAAAGTAGGTGGTTGTTGTTGTTTTTTTAAATAAAACATATAAGTTTGAAAGTTGTCAGGAGAAAGTTAACTTGAATTTGTCAAAGCACACAACAGCACATCTTTAAGTGATTCGGGTGACACCAGGAGGTTCCATGTAGGGTGTTCAAGACTAAAGTAAACATTTCTGCATCAACAGCTTCTTACTTCTTGGTGCCAATCTGTCGATGTAGGACAGCAGCTGAGACTTGGCCACACCGGGATCACCCATCAGACAAATGTTGATGCTCCCTGAAGCAACAAAAACAAAGAAAAAAATATTAACTTGTCTGAATGAAAAAAATTAATGAAAAAGCCGGAATTCTGGCTATAGCCGGAAAAAAACCTTACATTTTCACAAATTTGACCATTTCAGACCAAGTTCATTCTATACTGTTCCAGTATCCAAGACGTGATATATTTGACCTTTACAACTCTCTCATCGTCAATGCAGTGCAGTTGTATGTGGTAATCCGTAACACAGTTTACCCACCTCTAATCTTCATCCCTTTGGGGTTGCGATCCACCCCGCCTACTAACAGCAGCAGCAGTGCCTTCTTAACGTCTTCGTGGCCGTAGATCTCTGGCGCGATGGAGCAGGCGAGCTTCTCGTAAAAATCCTCCTCTGTTCATTTACCAAAACAAATTGTGGAGGAAACTTGACTTTAAAATGGTGGATTAATGGTGATTTTGAAGAACCAATGGTGATTTTGAAGAATCAGTGCTGATGTTGAAGAACCAGTGCTGATGTTGAAGAACCAATGGTGATTTAAGAATCAATGATGATTTTTCTGAAAAAAATATGATTTTAGGAACCAGTGGTGATTTTTAAGAATCGATGATAATTTTCAAGAATCATGGTGATATTTAAGAATCATGGTGATTTTTCAGAATCCATGTTGGTTTTTAAAAACCAATGGTGATTTGTAAGAATCCCTGGGGATTTTTAACAATCAATGGTGATAATTGTTCAGAATCAATGGTGATTTTTAAAAACTATTGGTGATTTTTAAGAATCACTGGTTCTTGCATGCAATGTGCGAAAACAGTGTGTGTACGCAGTGCGTGCCACTCATGGAGCTCTCAACAAAATTCTCTAAATGCAGTCTTGGAGCAAGACTAACATTCATACAGCGCCCTCTACTGACCTGCGATTTGTTGGATTTCGTCGTCGGTGAGCTCCTTCAGGCTCATCTCCTCCTCCGCAGCTTTGTTCATCTTCACAATGTGCTGCAGCAAAAGTAAAAGACGAATTTTGTGAACTTCAATTCTTACCAAAGCGTTTAACACAATGATTTGCATGTAAAAAAAAATGTTGGAGCGCCGTATAACTTTCACATCACTTTCAAGGATGAAAAGCAAAATACGCTCCCGTTTGCTGTACGCAGACTGGGAAAATCAGAGACATGACCAGCGTGATGTTCTGAGAAATAAACCATCTGCTGATGTTAAAATTCTGACCAAAAAAAAATTACACTGTTCAAAGATTCCATCCTCCATAAGCTAATATTCAAGTTCCATCTTTACATTTTAGATTATTTTTAAAAATATTTTGAACTGGGTAGCCCATTCAGTGGAATCCACTGGTCTCCCATGGGGCCCAGTAAAGAGAAGACAATGAAGAAATTACAGTTTTAGATGTCAGAGGAAAACCCCAGAAAAATATTCTGAGGAAAACCCACGGCATCAGGTAGGGACTGAAAAAACAATCCACATATTGGCCCAGGTGGGAATCGAACCCGGGTCACAGTGGTGGAAGGCGAAGAAAGCACCGCTACGCCAACCTGAGTTATGTCAATTCCAGCATTGTGAAAGGAAGTGCTATGTCAGTGACAGAGCAAATTACATGAAATGATCTGAAACTCCTAGTCTGTAATCTCCTTGACCATCGCTAGATGATGGATAAGATTAGGAAAATACTTTTTTAAGTTTATTCACTGAGCTCTCAAAGATGTACTCTCCATGCAATTCTTGAGTTTCACCTCGAAAAATAGATTTGTTGTTTTTGTTCTCAATTGCTGTTTTCCTTGAGATATTAAAGTTATTCACTTTTGAATGAGACACTGAACGTAAAAAATCCACCAACGTTAAGTTAGGAAATTATTTCTTCCCAAAAACTAAAATCTAATTATTGGCTGGCAGACAATAATTCGGCTCTCACAGGGCTGGGAACATTTGTGATCAAAATGAAATTTCTTTTTTCAGAGGGTTGCAGACGCCCAAAATCGGAACCAAGTAGATTTGTTTTTGTTTAACCCTAACAAAACTCAATCCATCAAACCCCAACAGCATGTTTTGTTGGAATCTGTCAGGATGGGTACATTACCCCTAAACTTACAGTCTTTTACATTGGGTTGGCACACCTCCAGAATCAAAGTCAGAAATATGTGTGTGCAGTTTCCCATATGGTGTTGGAATTTGCCAGGATGGGTATGGTTCCTAGTAAATCATGCTGGGGAGTTAGGGTTAAAGAAAAGATACAAATTGAAGATTCGTTAGGAGAAAACAAATCAACTGTTGAAGAGCACGGGGTCACTGACATAACAGAACGATGGAATTGCCCATTACTAAAATTACTGTACCAAATGTGACTTTTCTACTAAATGTAAACCCCCCCCCCCCAAAAAAAACCAACATAGTCTGTTAAAAAATGCCACAATGTCCAGGAATTGGTTACTTACATGCGCCTCCATGTATGTCTCCGACAGCAAACCTTGGGCCATCTGTCTGAAGCCGACCCTCAGCATCGGCAGGTAAACCTGGTCGCAAGTTAAGGCCAAAATCTTTTTTTTTTCCAAGTTTATCAGTCCCATATAAAGCTTGATAAAAATGACCACCAAAGTGCACACTGAGGAATGGGAATGATTGAAAACCCAAAGAGAAAAACTACCAAAAAAAAAACTATGGCACAATTTTGAAAGTTGTGGTATAAGTTAATTTTTTTCCCTCAACATTTGTGTCAGTATATAGAAAGCATGGTGATTGGATTAAATCTGAGGTTTGGGGTTGGGTTTTTTTGGGGGGGGGGATGTTTTGGTTTTTATTTTTCAAAAGACACCCAAAAAACAAATGACAAAAACTTGGGAACAACTTTCTGAACAAAAAATCTTACACCCAAAATATTTCCAGTTTAAGCCTCACCATCTTTCTGTTTCGGAAAAAGGATCAACAATCAAAAATATTTTTAGGTCTAGAATCCCGCCTTCTGGTGTTCAGAAAAGGATACCCCAGTGACTCCGATATGGTCGCCAGGCTGACAGCATCGGGTGGTCTCTCCTCTTGAGTAGATGGTCATGCTGCGGGGGATGTGGCCCACGGGAACCTGGTCGCTATGTTCCTGGATCTTGACCTCCTGGAACTTGACAAACTTGGACCCCCGGGTCTGGAGGTAGAGACGGCCGCCAGATCTGGAAGACCACGAAAAGTTGAATTAAGATTAGTAAGATTTGAGGCTAAATAATGAAAGGTTTGCGGAAACACCATGTGCGAATTATTTCTCAACTAAGAGAATGGTTCTGAAAAGAACCAGAGGTATAAACTCGACTTTCCGGTCAGTATGCTCCGACCGTCTTCAGGAATTAAGATTGTTACACAATCAAACAAACTTAGTCATTGCAAATACCTAATTTTTGCAAGCAATTGCAAGTTGCAATCAATTAACAATCTTGGACAATGGAAATTAATACAAATTCATCATTTAATTGCAGATAAAATATAAACAAGTGACAAAAATTCTTCATTCTAACCCCCTGGGCCCTTTTGGCTAGAAACCATCCTCAATGCGGGCAAAATCCTCCAATTTGTCACCACATAAAAATTGGATTCACCCTCAATCCTCTGAAATCATCCGTTGTTTCTTTCCGTTCATCTTTTTTTATATTTGCTATTTAGCCTCAATCCTCGAAATCCTCCTATCCTAGAGGATTTTGGAGGACTGAGGAGAATTAGGTTAAGACATATTTTGTACGATCTGGGCACAAGTTTCGTCAGACAATCTAACAAAGGATTGTTAGGCTACTCTAGGTGACTATTTAGCAGCCCGGTACCATCACCGGTCACCAACAGCTGTTCACATCATATCGCAGAGCAGGGAGCCAGAGAGGTTCCGTGACGACGTTTTGACAAGAGACGTTTGCAAGTTGGCGTGCGTTACATCACGAATAAACCGCAAGTCGATTGATGGTCCTTGCCGAACTCGCTGTATTCTGTCAAGTTTTTAATAACTCACTTGTTAGCTTGGCAGGCTTGACTTGGGCACATCAGTAATGGCATGAAGGTAGGCGAGCCAATCTAGAACAAACAGGAACTCGGTTGATAACATGCACCACTAAAGAGTAATTCTGGCAATCTCGTCCAGAAACAAAGAAGGATTTGCTGATTTGCTGACATTTTTATAGTGTAAATCTAGCAAGAATTGCACTAGAAGTTGTTTCTTTCTTCGTTTTCTTTCTTATAAAGGGTCGTTGCACAAATAAGGCCACATTTAAGAGCGGAAAGTATGTAGTATCCAGACGCCACTTCTTTGGTTGTGTACAAAGTCTACGAAGAGTCGAATGCATTTTCAAAGTATTTTCTAACAAAACTGGAAATGTTTCTCAGTCCCAGATTCATGTCTTCTCAACATTTTTGCTATGAATGACTTTCACTGTGATAAGATATGATGAACAAAGTGGCGTCAGAATGCAACATTCTTTTAAGAGGCAATAACAACATATTGAAATTCCAAGTTTTCCATGGTTTTGTTATTTGAACAACATTTCAGTATTACTGAAATATCATCCAAACCTACAGTCACGTTTTCAGATTTCTTTTCATTTTGCACTTACCGGTTGATAGGTCTCAGCGCCGCACTGGTCGCAGGTGTAGGTGGCCACGGTCATCATCGGCTTGACCTCCGTGCAACGGGTCACAATGCCGCGGACCGACGCCAGCTTGCCGATCTTGTCGGCTTTGACGTCCCGGATCGACAGGGCTTTCTGTTGACTCGGCACCTTGAAATAGATCTCACTGGCCAAAGACAAAACAAAAACTTGATGAATTAACTCTTTATTATTTCGACACTTTCAAGTCAATCCAATTCTAAGCAACATTTAGGTCGAGCAAAAAAAAATAAGAAGTTTCTCGTCTGAATTTCTGATTAAATGAGGCAGGCAACTTTTTTTTCTCTACCCCCCCCCCCAAAGATGGTGGATTTTCCAGGATTGCGGATGGATTCTTCCATTTTCTCAACTATTTTGCTGATACAAAAGTGCATCCAAAGGAGCCATACGCCCTTCTACATGGCTGCAATTTTGTTGGAAACAAATAAAGAGTGAATATATTGACACTAAATGTGCAAAATATATTGCAAATGTATGAATAAAAAAAAAAAATTGGAAGTGGGCAGGGACGAGAAACTGTTAGAACTGATCCCCTTAGAACTAAGATCCAGAATCACCCGTTATCTGCACATAGGTTTCGGTGGAAACACTTGTTCCTTGCATCGCTCATTAGTTTAGAACTAGACCTAGGACCAAACACAAGTTCTGGTAGGAACTAATTCCTTTGTCTACTGATCGCTTTAGAACTAAGATCCAGAACCACTTACTATCTGCACATAGGTTCCAATGGAAACACTTGTTCCTTGCATTGCTCATTAGTTTAGAACTAGACCTAGAACCAAACACAAGTTCTGAAAGGAACTGATTCTTTTGTCTACTGATCCCTTTAGAACTAAGATCCAGAACCACTTACTATCTGCGCATAAGTTCCGGTGGAAACTGGTTCCTTGCATCACTCATTAGTTTAGAACTAGACCTAGAACCAAACACAAGTTCTGAAAGGAACTGATTCTTTTGTCTACTGATCCCTTTAGAGTTAAGATCCAGAACCACTTACTATCTGCGCATGAGTTCCGGCGGGAACTGGTTCCTTGCGTCCCGGACCTCGCCAGGGTTGGGGCCTCGCAGGCGCTGCTCCATCAACAGCCTGTGCTCAATGTACACGTCCAGAGCATCCTTCTGTATCACCTGAAGATGGGGAGACAAAATGAGAGCTTTCATTACTGTCTTGCACTTTTTCTTCAAAATGGAACAAAAACCAGAACATCTTTTCACAGGGTGTTAAGTACCGGTAGGTGCTCTCTCTGTACCAAGAAGGCTTAACATTTGGATGTGGTAATGACTTTTAGTAAAGAAAAAAGTTGAGATCAAGCAATTAATTAGAGCAAACAAACGAACAATTTCAATTAACCCTCCTATGCAAACGTGCATTCTGTGCCAAGTCATCCTTTCAGTCAAAATCAATCCAGTGACTGTTTTCAACAATCAAGAGCTCCCAGCCTACGTCGAGCAAGATTCACTGGCTGTGACTGTTAATGCAACTTGACACAGCTATGCTTTGACTGTAGGTGATTGATAAGCCAGCTGTGCCTATCACTTGTCTGTATTTGTCTGTTGACTGAATTTGACTGGTCACAGAGCTTGCTTGAAATATGATCTGACTGTTGGTGACCAGCTTGTGTAAAAGGCATGGCAGGGGAAGAGGATCGATTTTTGGACTGTCTGTGACTGTTCAGATAGCAGGAGGATTAAAGGAAAAAAGATTTTCAATTTTATGTGAGAACGCGCAAGTTTTCTCCTGACAACTTTGAAGTATTTTTCTTCTTGTATTGAATACTTGTATTGAATAGAGTTATGGACTCTCAATACCACTATTTTGGACAAAGCAAAGTTAACATGTATGAAGTTTGTCACCTCTTTCTCCCTATAATCCGGCAGTAAATCAAAGACGGCGTCGGCGAACAGCTTGGTGTAGCGTCGCGTGTTCTCCACGATGGACTCGGCCAGCTCGGGATCGATCTCATTGACGTCGTCCAGGTCAATCGTCAAGGCAACCTGCTCGCGGTGGGCAAGGGCAATCTGCATCGACAAATAATAATAAAATAAATTATTGATGGCAATCAATAACGACAATAACCCATGGTCAATGATGATTACTGATACATTGATTTTCAATTCAGATTGAAGTCATGAAAACCCACCATAAAATAATTGATAATTTATTGAGAACAATCAATAAACAATAGTCAATGGTCATTGATGATTATAAAATTGACAGTTTTCGTGACTTTTTGATGTCATGCAGGACAATAACCTGCTGTGCAATCAAAAACAATCATGACCGTAATCCATGACCAACAATATTCAATGGTTATTAAATGATGATCAGTAAATCAATAAGTTTGAAGACTATGCACAAGTGAGCATTTTTTTACTTGCGTTACTCACCAGTTGTCTGGCATACTTGAAATTCTTTGTGCCATCATCTCCCTCATTGTAGAAGTCTGACATAAAACTTCTACACTTTTCTATAAAAACAAATTATACAACATTGTAAAATGTAAAACATTATTGCGAAGAAATTTGTAAAAAAGCATTTCACAAAAACTTCGACAAACATGATATTGATAAAATCAAGTGGCAAACTTTGTACTTCTTTTTGCAACTGAACATGTCGTTTGTATTGTAAGTAGTTATTTGCAAAATTGCATAGTTGAACACATGTAAAATGATCAAGTATTTTTAACAGTTTGTGACATTCCCCTAATTTTGGCTTTAATTTCTAAAAAAAAATTAATTGTGCAATTGTGCGTTCATACACGGTGGGTCAGTTATGACCAATATAGCATAATTAAGAGTGAGACATGCTCAAACAATCATTGTCAACACTGGGAAACTCTTTTACCAAAGTCACAATTAAATAAAAAATATTACGTTTTATTAAAAATTAAACATCATCTGATCATTGACCACTTGAAAAAAATGCCGGTTAGGTTGACAATAAATTGATCAAAAGGCAGCAGTTTTCAAAAGACAGACCTTTCTCGGCGATGTAGTCTTTCGCAGGCATGATGAATAACAAGCTGAGGTCTGGAAATCGAGTTTCTGGAAACGAACTTTGCCTTTGGGAAAGAAATTCACCACCAAGTTTCACCAGCCGACAGAAACCCGTGCAGCAGCAGAAGTTGTCAACAAAACAAACGTGGCGCGAAACTTGGTCACGTGGCAAGTTAAATGCCCGACCCGCGAGATCGCTGGTACACGACCGCACGATATCCACTGCACAAAAAGTCGGGATTGTGAGAACCAGTTATAATGCTCTACACAATAAGTACATGCGCATACAGAAATAATTGTCTTGTTTGCGCTATTTCCACCTTTTTGTGAAAAGAACTTTATCTGACTTTTTGAAGAAAATAATGCACTCTTTTATAATCAAAATCCGCTATTTGTCAAAGAAATGTTGAAATAATGGTAATTAAAATGGAAATCGACTGGGATAAAAAAAATATCAAGATGGAAAATTTAATCCTACTTCATTTCCTTAAAAAGCTACTTTTTTTAACCGACACTCCTGGGCTTTGAAACACCTTTTGAAATTGTTCGGCATGAGTTTTCTGTCATCATGCATGATTTTTACCCCCAAGAACTTACCAACTTTCTGTCCAAATGAACAATCATAGAGTTTACTGTCAAATTGTTGTCCAAATCATTTAAATCTGCATATGGCCACGTGTTCTGGGGCAAGACACTTGACAGCAGTTCTTCTCCAACCCATAAGTCACCCAAGAGGAAAAAAAGAGATAGCATTTATCTAATAGTAATATAGCCTGGCGAAGTACGTCAAGCATTTGAATATACCAGTTGTCATTTCTGTGGGTTCCATTTTGTCATGTTAAGTTCGTTCGTAAGGATTGCAGTTGGACACAAATAATCACAAAAGGCCCAAGAAAAAGATATGAAAGAGAGACACAATTTTAATGAATAACTTTTTTTCAATTCATTACATTCTTTATTCCATTTTCCTTCCAGCTTTTGGATGATACCGCCTCACGGTTAGACTTGACTCAAGTCCAAATACATGTATTGGCAGTATTCTGGTCACAAGTAGCCTCAATTCCAGTGGGCTGTGGCAGTTGAATCATGTTGCCGCTGCAGAACAGCCACACTAATCCCAGTATCTAGGCTTGTATCCAAGTCTAAATAAGCACGTACCCTCCATAACTACAACATCACAAGTCAACAATCGCACAAATTTGCTATAGCGCTCGATAAAAAAAAAATTTCTTCATTATATATTTGCAAGATCAAAAATTATTTTTTGGTCGCCAATACAGTACATATAAATATTCTCTCTCTAATTAATAATACTTATTTTACCCATCAGAATGTTATGTTACCGTGACAACAGTTGTCACCAAATCTGATGAACTTTGGTGGAAAGAAGTAAATGCAATGTGTTTTGATCTAGCCAACAAGCTGAAGGCCTTGTTCGCCAGTACCCACTGCCTATATCTAAGGGTGCAATGCTGTATTAAAATTCCCGCAGACACCAGTGCTAAATGCCCATACTTCAGCCACTGCGCGTCATGACAATGGACCGATCTAGTAAGCACCGCCCCATGGTGTTCGGACCAATCACAGCCGTGATTTATGTCCGACGTGCGTGCACGCGCGTATGATGCGCGCGGCAGGAACATGCAGCGTGGCGTTGGAGCTGAGAGGAGTACGTGTTAATTTGCCCACGTGCGCACTGGGCGGAGCTTACTGGATCGGTCCATTTGACGCACAAAATGCCGATGCACCTGGCAGTTTGTAAGAGGTTACGTCATTTGAGAGAGACCTATTAGAAACCGCACATGTAAACAAAGCATGACGTCATCACCTACTTTGCAGGCATGACCAAACGAATATCTGGTCAACAAATTTGTAAAAACTACTTTATGTGATTACCATTATTATTACTTTTTGATACACAGGACATATTGCAATAAGAAAGCAGTAAGACCGTAACGTGAAAACAAAAGTACAACAATAATTATTATAACAGCCGCGATTAAGTCAATAAAAATTGACACTTTCATACTGAAATATATTTCCACAAAAGCACTTTGTGTAAGCATGTTTTAACAAAGAAAACAACAAAAATCAACACACCTATATATTTTCATATTTTTTTTCTTCATTTTACGAATAAAACCTTGAACATTCTGTATCTGGTGGCCCAAAATTTCCTTCCCATTAAATATTTACATATTTGTAATTCCTACTAATCTTTGTCCAACATTTCAAAATACTGTACTTCTAACAAGTTGTGCACATAAAGAATTACACAGTAGATTCATAGAATCAATTTAATAGAATTATGATTGTGATCAAACAGTATTTCACAAATTCTCAGCTAACAAATATTATTAATATGAATTTATACATTATTCCCGGCAACGACCAACATAGTTGCTTAAATAATATCGACAACTATCTTGAACATGTAAGTAACTCCACCAAAACCTTAAAAATGTTAGTCTATAGATAAGATTTGAGATTTGATTAAGAGGCAAAATATAATGTTAAATTAAATAAAAACTGTTATCGATACAAAGGCCCATGTGCTATCATACTGAGGGTTTTGCTAACCGTTTTAGAAAAATGTGTTATGTGGAAGGGCGGATCCAGAACTAAATTTAGGGGGAGGGAAGGGCAAGAGGTCTTGAGTATTTTTGTCCAAAAGGGGAAAGAAATTAAGTATATGATATGGTGCGCTATTTCCACATTGTAATATTAAAACTAATAGGTATGTGTAGCAGATAGCTTGCGAGCGATGTACGCAACGTTTTAATGTATTTCCTGAAAATTAAAAAATAATAATGATAATTTAATAATAATCCTTGGGGGGGGGGCATGGTCACTGTTGCCCCCTCCTTGGATCCGCCAATGTTTATGTATAACGAGCAATGACAGTTATTACGATTATCAATAGACAGGAGGACAAACATCTGTAAATATATTCAATAAATAGTTGTGATGCTGGCATTCACTGTTAATAAATTAACATAACAAAACACACCTCAAAGATGGCAGCTGAATGCAATCAGTCTATGCTCAGTCTTACACACAAAGTTTGGTTTATATACGCTTTGCATCAGATTGTGTAGCAAAGATTTCAAATACACACAACACACGTCACAATATTATGACAGCAAGGGCACGTCTCAATAAGCCTTTCTGCGAGTTAAATTTGAATAAAATCTGGAACGCTGACTTAATCCAATGCTTTGCACGTTTCAACTTTGCATTCTCCCGACCAAAGAGACTGTTACTATATCATGTGATTCGGGGCAAGCCTTATGATAGCAGCCCCCAGCTCCGGCATGGGCTGTTGTCTTTGTGCCATTCTCAGCCATTGTGAACAATGTATTAGCGCTGAGCATCTCTTACGTAGTAACTATGCAAGAGCTTGCCCCGAATCATGTGATTAGCAACAGTGTTGCTAATCACATGATTCGGGGCAAGCTCAGTGTTTTTGGTCAGGAGAATTCAAATTTAAAATGTGCCAAGCATTCTGAGCAAGTCAGTGTACCAGATGTTTTTCAAATTTAAATCCCAAAGGGTAAACGGTCACTTGCAAATGGCTTAATCATATCGGGGTAAGAGTTCTGGACAAGTGGCGCACATACATTGTAGAGCAGGATTCTAAACAACTTCCCGCAATCAGTGTTGGTGGGTCAAGCAGTTGCTGATGAAAATTTCCCCGGAACATGTGTCTGGGACATATGCAGTGCTTCTTCCTGACAAAGAGAATGATTCTACCCGCAACTTGTCCGGAATTCGTCCTGGATTTGAATTGAGACGGGCCTTAGGCCAGAAAGAAAAAAGTCTCCGGTTTCTGGTATGGAGCTTGCCCAAAAAGTGGTGCGGCGACGCAGCTTTTTTTTTTTTTTTACCTGTTTTTTTTGCTTCAAATGTCGGCTGATGACTGCAAATGGTGCCCAACTAAACTTAGTGCAAATATATGGGAGTCCTGAGAGGCCACATAAAGCTTATTCTCGATCATAACCCCATCTAAAAACACGTTAAAATTGTGCAGCAGCAGGATTCCAGTCAAACCAGTGAGTTTGGCGTTTTGGAGACATCATCTTTTATTGAAAAAAAACTTTTTCATTTTGCCGACGCGCCTGGCTACAGCGACGCGCGCGCATACCAGAAACCGGAGACTTTTTTTTTTTGGCCTTATGCTTCCAAATCTCTTTATACAGTATGATTACATACAATTGTAAACTAATTCTTTGTGCAATTATTAAAGTTAATGCATTCTTTTTTAATATGATTTACTGGAAGGACTGAAACACAAGCTTCCATATAATACTGTAATCGTCAAGACGAGTTAATATTCTATGCAAATACAAAATAAAACTACAAAAGTATTCTTGTGTTATCCACTATACAATTAAAAGTAACGAAACAAAAATAAAACACTTAATATTCCCAAAAAATACAAAGTAAGTCCAATTTTTTTGGTAAGTAACGTGACAACAGAGTACGACTACATAGAAGTTTTTTTAACTTAGGTTTCTTAAAGGGAAAAAAATACAACACTTTCGATTGAGTGATATACATTTGGGGCATTTCTGTGGCATTCAAGAACTGGTGGGGTTTGAAACAAAATGATAACTAATCAGCCGAAGCTGACCCTACAAACTGTAAAGTTTTACTTGTTTACCGACTCGTTCATTGTGTGGAATGTATACGAATGCCCAGTTGAACGACAACAAAAAATTAAGTTACTCACACAGATGAAAAAGTTAATTGCTAGAAGATTACGGTTTTCCTATGAAATGAGATTGCTAATTTGGTAAATAAAAATACTGAATGCAGCACACATAGGTCATTTTCCAAATTGCGGCTTCGTCTTGAGGTTCGGCTGCAGCTGTGGATCAAGATTCATTTTAACCCTAGCGTCCTAGCCATTACTTTGGGATAAAGAACTGAGACCTACAGAATACTATGAGCGCTGTGCACACTCATATGCTGAAGTATTTCATACTACAGTTTACTACTAGTAGTATTTTGTAGCTTTTGTGAGATTACGGTTAAAAAAAGCCTTCAAAGCAACAATGTACAGAAACACTCAAATGAATGTCATCACATAATAGGCTTTGATGCGAAGCATAGCGTGGCCCTGACCCTAAGTAGGGCTACATTTTGCATCCCAGAAGTGAAGGGCCTGTCATCTATAGAGCCAAATTTCAGGGACGCAACCGCAGTTTGGAAAAAGCCCTTTCAGTGAGATTTCTTGATGACATCACCGTTGACGGGTTCAGCGTACACGGGAAGTATCAACCTCATCACCAGGGTGTACAGTTTCAGGTGGACCGGCAGCAGCATGTGTTGGTGGACCAGGGCAAACATGCGATACCAGGAGCTGTGGAAGGGGTCGCTCAGCGCAGGACAGAGCATGTTGTTCAGGTTGACGTGCAGAAGCTGGCAAGAAAATATTCAGGACAGAAAATTACATTGGAGTGTGGAACTGTAAATTAATACCTCCCATGATCCAGGGTTCCCACAGAAATCTTGAAAAGAATTCCAGGACTTTTCCAGGACAAAATTTGGGTTTCCATGACCATTTCCTACACTGGCTTGGCATGATCTTAAGAGCTCATTTATGTATTCATTGGTCAGTCATTCTCAAATATGGGGAAAAATGCTGTAAAAACAGATTTGAAAAGATATCTGATACGTGGCTAGTTCAAATAAATACAAAAATAGCGTATTTACCAAATACGCCAACACCTAGTCGACTTTTTCAAATAGAGTGATGAAACGGGGAGCGAGAATGACTCTATCATATCTTGTGAAGATCAACCTTGCGTGTGAAACTGATTTGAGTGCAGTAATTTTGCCTGGCGAAGAGGCACGTTCTACGCACACGCGCAGGCAGTTGGTTTTGTTTTGCGCGTTTCTTTTCAACAACTGTTTCGTCAAGCGGTAAAAGCAAAACATGAAACAGCCATCAAATTTATAGTTTTGATGTGTTCTGCTTAACATTGGTTTAGTAAAATCGATCTTAGCTATTAAGATCGATCTTAGAGCAGGGGCCCGTCATTAGTCCTAAGATGAGTCGCAAGATAAGACAACTTTCGTGGAATCAGCCCCAGGGTTGTTTATATTGGACATAACGGCAACGGTTACCATCACCTGATTTCACCAAAACAATTTCGAACACGGACACAGTTTTAGCTGCATACTACAATGGGCGTCACTTGACAATTTTATTTTGGCAGTTATGTAGTGTTACTCATCCACTCATGCCACACTTTTTGTTAATACTGGCAATGGAAGGGGGTGCAATGCTTACCAACGCTACACCTTGAAGTGGTACAAAATGGTAGATGAACTGGGCGCCCGTCATGAACATCACCCAGGAAAAATTTGATAGTGGCTCACATGTATAAGCACCTGAAGAAAACAAAATTATGTTTAAAAAGCCAGTTGTCAAATGTTGCCACAGGCAACGGTACCTTTCTTTCAAGAAAGCACTATTCCTCTTGAAGTTCTTGGCTTGCAAAGCATGGTCTTTTTTTTTTCTTCTGAAACTCGTCTGTCCTAGAAGCTTTGATGTTTTGCCAATTTTCCAAGTATATTAACCAGTTTGCGTTTGAGGACATGATAACACGCACTGGCTGTTTGTATACACAGGCACGGCTGACGGGTAAAGACATCAAGATTGCCTCGACTCGCCTCCGGGTGACGTCTAGACACGCTCATCCCTCATTCCTTTTGTACACATACACAAAGTCCATGAAGTCCGTGGAGGCGGACCGTGTGCTGATCTTGCATTGGCCATTTTGCATGGCCTATTGTTGTACAATTTACGTTCCAGTGGGCGCCTCGGAGTATTGAAACATATGAGGTTTCAGAAAGAAATATCGTACAAATACTGTGGAAATGACTCTTGCAAAGCAGTAGTTATGGTGTTTGGCTGTATATCAGAAGGCGGCTGGAAAATGTTGTCTTTTGCGAAAATCGAAATGTTCGGCAAAAATAATCCCGGTGCAAAGTAGTTAAATTACAGAGCCAAAATCCAGCCTTGGGCCAAAACTACAAACAAGCAAGTTGGGTCAAAGGTCACTCACCTCCTAAACTCATGAGGTACGGTGGTATGATGAGATAGATTAGCATGTGCTGGACCCAATACAGCTCCGTTTCACAAGATAACTTTAAAAAAAAAAAATGAACAAGACAAAGAAAAAATGGTTAACGACAAATGCGCCTGTGAACACACACTGTACTGACTGAAGAACATCGCTTTTCGGACAAGTCTTTGCAATGGACAATTTTGAAGTGGAAATAGCCAGTTTCCCTTTGTGGTTTATTAAATATAATCCAAACACAATCACACCACTTTTGCGACAAAAAATCACTTACCAATCTGGTGTTGAGAACTGGAAAAATTATCGCCAGGAACGGACCGCTGAGGGCGGACATGTGGGCTCGGAAAACTATTAACGCCGTCCTGCTGGGAGGTACTGCTAAAAGGTATATCTTGGAAAAAGAAGAAATAATGAAAGAAAAGGAACAAACTTATTGAGGGTGACTGTGCTACAGTGAGTAGTTGTCTAATGCAAATACTCTCTACAGAAATAAGACGCGTACAGTATGGGGTGTCCCCTAAAAAGTTGTGCAAGCAGATATCCTTCAATTTTTCAAAAACTACTTAACATGAACATTTCATCTTGATGGCGCAAAATACTCTTGTGTTTAATCTGTGAAAATGCCTTGGAAATCCGTTCATGCAAACCAGAGATCTAACAGATTGTAAAAGGCTATGGGTTTTTCACCCATTCCAATGGGATTTACACAGTTAGTGATATCAGTGCATCAGATTGTCATGGGCCTTGTCACATTCCCATCCCATTGGAATGGGTGAAAAAACCCTAGCCTTTTATAATTTGTTTGGTCTCTGGTTTGCATGAACGGATTTCCATGGCATTTTTTACTGAATGTACCAGTACACAAGAGTATAATTAATATGCTCCATCAAGATGAAGAAATTATATATCTGCTTGCACAACTTTTGGGGGGGACACCCTGTATTGTATTTTTTTATGACACAATTTGAAGAATTTTGTTTTGAAGCTTCAAACATTCTATGTTTGATTGACAAGCTAAAAAAATTGCACAAAGCACTGCCTAAATTGAAATTATATTAACCCTCCTGCTGTTTGAATAGTCACAGTCAGTCAAAATATCAATCCTCTTCCCCTGCCATGTCTTTTACACAGGCTAGTCACCAACAGTCAGATCACATTTCAAGCAAGCACTGTGACTCTATATAGTCAAATTCAGTCAACAGACAAAAGCAGGCAAGTGGTCGGCACAGCTGGCTTATCAATCACCTACAGCCAAAGCATATGTAGCTCTAAAACAAGTTACATCCTGCTTTAAGTACAGGTAGGCTGGGAGCTCTTAACTGTTGAAAACAGTCACTTGATTGATTTTGACTGAAAGGACAACTCTACACAGAATGCATGTCTGTATAGGAGAGTTAAAAGTTGCTTCAAAAAATGAGGGGCGTGTACACAAAAAATAAAATTATTTTTTACTATGGACTGTACATGTATGCCTAAATCAGCTGGAATGTATAATTTTTATTTACAGCTCTATTATATTGGTCTGTATATATTATTTACAAGTATTATGATAATTTTATTGCTGAACTTTCAACCAAGGCCAGAAGGATCAATAATAGGGTGGAGTGAAGAGGATGCAATAAATAATTAATACGCCATGCATAATTCAATACCGGTATGTCAGTAATTAACAGGACTCAAATATCTTTGGTAACCTTGTTATCTGAATCAAACTAAGTGAAAAAACAAATCAATAATGCCGAAGGAAATTATTTCTTTTCCCATACCCAGTTCTGAGACTGCTACTGAGCAAGGCTTGGGCTGCCTTTCATTATCCTTGTCGCTCCCTATGCGATGCCTGTCCGTGTTGTCCAATATTGTTTTGCATGAATAAACAATAATAATTAACCCTAACCCCCTAGTAGTTCCTCAGGACTACCCTGCTAAATCCAACAGAGTCCAACCAGAGTTTCCTGCTCAATCCACTGTGCCTTATTTTCAGCTGTTTGCTGAGTCCAACGGACTCCAACTTGGCATTATAATGCGGTTCAGTTACCTGCTGAATCCAACATTTTGCATCAGGAATGTACACAAGGGGTTTACTGCTCAATCCAACAGGCTCCATCGGGTATGTGACATAGTTGGATCCTCTTGGATTCAGCAGGGTTGGGGTTAAATTAAATATGGCCTAATACACGCTCCTGGTGGGTTTTGGAACATCAAAAGCCACAAAATGTACTGACATGCCCATACTTGTGTACAATGTACAATGTAGTAGCACTTATCTTCTTGCTCTATATGGTCATAGCCTGTCAACAGTATGGGCTTTTGTGTACACAATCAGACCACTAATCCTCTTAAGATCATCAGCCCAATAGACAATGCTGTCCTTGATCTTATGCACTGGCTAGATGGTCAAACAGTTAACAGTTATGTCAACAAAATGACTTAAAGGGAATATACATCATTTGCTTTTGCTGTAATTTTCAGAAATGGATGGAATTGGTGGGTTGGAAATATATAGCAAATATAGTTACACTGACTTTTTTGAGGTTTTGGGTTCGAAAATGCTATAAAAACCAAGACAAACAATTGTTTTCCTGTAGTCTGGTTCCCTGACTCCATATAAGAAGAAACAGAGCAGTTTACATACATTGGGGAATTGTAAGGTCAGGGAGCCAGTCTAGCTGGCTTGTACCCATTCATAGGTGTGTAATCGATTGCAAACAAGTGCGATGGTCAATTGGGGCCAGTATTTGAAACAAAGCCAGTTTTTTCCAACGCTGGTCGGCCGACCAGCGTTGGAAATTGATACAAAAATACCACTTTTCTTGAAAATGACAGTATACCAGGTGCGATGATTTTACAGGATGCTTTACACTGTCATTCACTAACAGTCCAGCAAGGTATTTCAAAATGATTTGGTAGTTTTATTTTTGGATGTTTGCAAATGTTGTATTTTCCCTTTAAGTGTTAGCCTAAATGTTTGTCAATTTGAATTTAGTTGCTGGCAGCTAGCTTGGGCAAAACGCCAACATGTTCATTGTGCATCATACATGTTGGCCTTATATAAATCATGTGTAATCCTATGCTTTGTATACATATGAGCATGTATAGAAATGTATACATCATATATCATCCTGAATGAATACAGCCAATGATATAGCTCAACATACACAAATTGGTACATGTACTGAAGAATAGGCACACTAGGCATACAGTTCATGCACAATGCTTCCTGGTATAGACTCGCCCCATTTTTTAGGCCAAGTGAAAAAAATTAACCAGTTTATGGTCCTGTCTCGTATACTAAAATACATTTTTCCCATGTTGTCAATATCTTTATTTCATTTGTTTCCGCCAAAATTGTAGATATGTAGAAACGGCTCCTTTCATTTCAACACAATTTTGTATCAGCAAAAGAGTCGAGAAAATGGAAGAATATGCCATGTTACGGGGAACAATTGTTCCCTCCTTCCTTTTTTCAAAAGCCCGGACGAGAAACTGTTAATTTTTTTACTCTGCCTTAAAGGGACACTGCGTCCCGGAAGACACCCAATTGGGCTACAAAACGCGCTTTTAATGAAACGATGTTAATCGGAAAGAACATTTAAAAGTAGGATATAAACATCCACACAACTATCCTTTAAAAACTGGGCACTTTTGTAGTATTCATGTGTTATTTGTACGAGAACGACTTTCGGGGTCCACCTTTTGCGGACGTGTAAGAAATCACTGTGCATTGGTGATTGGTCACCGCTATTCGTGAGCACGGTGCTGTGTACGTGTGTACAATACTAGACACACACAACGACAGGAAATGCGTATCATACTCCGTCATGTCCGATGTAAACAATCGGGTTTTTCTCGTCTTTTCTCGGGAACGATAAGACATTAGGTTGGTTTCCTTTCAACCAGATGTTTGAAATAGGCTAAGTAAACAATCCAAAACACGAAATTTTTCGGGGATTTCAGGACGCAGTGCCCCTTTAAACAAAGTTAGCATAAAGTCAACAGTTTGAATTGAATTTTATTCCATTTCACTGGATCTGAATCCAGCTTTTGAAGCAAAACTCACATACATGTACACGTAAAAAGGAAACTGATTTTAAAATTTCAAAAATTAACACAGTTTAAACTAAATTGGTCAATTCCAGGCAGAAAATGTCAAGCAAACTGTTTTGCAGCTGCATGTAATTGGGACCCGGTCACAGCTTTGAATAAAGAGTCGACATGTTAAACAGCGCACCGTGAATTGCCCCATCGACTACACTTTATCAAATATTCATAGTGATATTGATTTATTTCTAAAAATACCGCACAGCGACAGAGCTAAGTGCTGCTGACCTATACATTGTATCGTTTTGTGGCTGACGCTCTAAGCTAAGTGCTCCATTAGATAACCCTCCTACTGATATAACTATGACAAACCGAAAAAAAAATCTATCCCACAGCTTTTGTACAGGCTGGTCGACAACTAGTCTGAAAATTTGGGACTCCCAACACTGTGTATGAGAGTCCCAAAACTTAAGGCATTAAAAATTTGCAATGCAAGAAAATCATAGACTGGCACCTGAAACAACCAGTCCAACACCTCTTCAGTACTGCATCAATCAACTGTGCCAAAAGAAACATGTAGCATGAACCAGGACTAGCCTCAATTTACTATTCGATTCCATCTGCCCTCTTGGAAAATCCACCATCTTTGGAGGGGAAAAAAAAGGCCGCCTTCTTCATTCAAAAGAAAAGCTTAACAAGAAAACTATTTTGTTTTTTTTAATTGGCCGTACATCTACATGTAGGCATGTGGTGAAGGTTTTTAATACTTTTTTGACTGCCATGATGTGACAAATAATTTTTGTCATAGGCACGTAAGAACTTGCGATTAATATTTTGTCCGACACGTATTAATTATAGTTTTGTTAACCTCGCCATTGGCGAGGAGAGGTCACATGTTGTTGCACGCTTGCACAAAGGGCAGCGCTTGTCTGAAATGGAAACGCAGCGGAAATGGGAATAAGCTTCTAAAGAGAATGGATTCCGTCACAAAATTTGCGATGGCAACAATTGATACAACAGCTTTTATTTGATTCTGGCCCGAGAAACGCCCGAGATTAGAAGAGAAACTCCCCTCCTTCTTCAGGCACCATACAAATCAGCTCCGCCTCCTTTTGGGTCACGCGATATTTCCTCGCAGCATGTAGCAACCTACCTGAACAAGCGTGAGCACGTGGCAAGGGTTCATCATGTAGATGACGCTCTTTGAGGCGCATTTCAGTCCCAGTTCCACGCCGAAAACAACACACAGCACGATGAGCAACAGGCGCTTGCCCGCCTCTCCGCGGCCCGACAGGCGGTGGCGCTCCACAGCCTCCAGCAAGCTGGCCGGGATCTCCAAACGCGGCCAGGTCAGCCACATCTCGATTGCACATACTGAGAGCACCAGAATGGTCTCTAGGAGTCTCTGGATCGGGCCCAGGAAAAGGGCGCACTCCTGCCCGCCACTTCCGGGGACCTGTTCGTCTACCCCGTGGCACACCCATTGGAACTGCCACTCCGATGGCTGGATGTAACTGACCAAGGTAGCCATGGTAAATAGAGCGTTGTATACCTAAAAAATTAAATAAAAGGAATATTTCAAATGAAAAAAAAAACATTCTTTTTAACTTCCTAATGTTATTCATGATGTAACCACAATGACCATCACTCAGTCATTCCATTTACCTTATTTTGGAAAAATACGAAATTTGAAATGTTTCCAATCTTGTTACACAAAAAATAGATATAGGCCTATTGCGGCACCATTTTGTTTGCTTTTTAGAAATGTAAAATGTCAGTCAATAGAGAGTTGTCAAAAAAGAAATGTAAAAATTGAGAAAAGAAATATGAAAAAAATGTTGCAACCTGACAAAAATGATGATAAAACATGAATTGACAATGACTGAGAAACATTGCCAATTTTGTTAGGAAATGCTTAGAAAATGTTCTTGACTCTCCATAGACTTTGTAGGCCTACACAACCGCTGAAGTAACGTCAGGTTGCAACATTCTTTCCAAAAGGCGATAAGTAAGGCCCAAGTACTTGGGCTGGCCCGGCTAGGTCATGTATAGGTACGGCCCGGGAACTGTCACGGCATTGCACGGCGGCTCAAGCTACGCATTACTTACGTGCAGTGAGCTACTGCATTGTGCATATGCACGCACACGAATGTCAGACAAGTCGACCGTTGAGACAACTCGACTCGGGACAAGTCGACCGTTGAGACAACTCGACCGTTGAGACAAGTCGACCGTTGAGACAACTCGACTCGGGACAACTCGACCGTTGAGACAGCTAACGTGCACGGCACGTGCACGGTACGGCCACGCGGTTGACCGGAGATGCGCGCACAGGCCCGGCAAAAACGAACGATGTGCACGGACAATCACGCTGCGCTATATCGGCTCTGCTCTGTTACGTGTCATAACTCCCAAATGGCGATCAGCCGCCGTCAAAATCCCCGGTACTATCCCCAAAACTAGGCCCAAAAACATGCGAGGCGACTTGTCTCAACGGTCGACTTGTCTTTCCATTTATCGCACATACGGTCGAGTTGTCTCAACGGTCGAGTTGTCTCAACGGGCGACTTGTCCCGAGTCGAGTTGTCTCAACGGTCGACTTGTCTGACCCCCACGCACACCATGCATAACACGGAAAACCGAATGCAATAATCGTCCCCATCAAAATAATGTTTTTAATGAAGTAAATTAATTTAGTTGATTAAATGATACACCAATTATCTCTATATTCTCTTACCAGTAGATTTCTTCTGTATCTTGACGGTATTTGTAGGAAAAAATCACGAACTGACATTAATCTTATCACGCCACTTTCATCAATGCAGCAATGCGGATGTACGGGTACCGGGTACGAATCGTGAATGTGTGCGCTGCACGATTATGCATGCGCGATGTGATGATAAATTTATTTTACGGACAATGTAAACAGCGCCCTCAATATTAATAACAACAATATCTATACAACGGCTGTTTTCATCATCACCGAATTTTGGCGGCTGTTTCATGTTCACTGGCCACCAACGTTGCAACTCTGAGGTTGATTGCCTGCGCCGCATGCGCTCATTTTGTACGTGAGCGGCACTGTTAAATGTCATTAAAAATGTCTCTTCTTTCTGCCACACAAGCACCTGCAGACGGAGTCAGACACAAACAGAACAATGTTGCCCTTCATGTGGAGAGGGAAAATCTAGGAAATGGCGTACTTTACATCGCTGAAAGGTAGTTAAAAATGAATGTCAAGACGTCTGTCACACTCACAGTGTCAGTTGAGTTTGTTGTCAACACAAGCATTGTGGCGGCAGACTGTGGACCTTGAAATATTGCCATTCGTTTTATATACGTTTCGTCTGGATGCCAAGTTACTTTTAATAGTATATTTTTATCACTATCAGTGCAAATTTTAGTTTCAACTTTCATTGTTGAACTTTTAAGGAGTTGTGAAGTTTAGGACACCTCAGATATTTGTTGTTGCTCCAAAATTACATCTGCAAGTGCAAGTGCAACAGACAGAAGTCAATCAGCTTGCTCAGGCTATCTTTTCTCAATCTTAATTATATTGAGCTTATTTTTTTGAATTTTGAAAAGTTTTTTGGAAGAAATTGAGACCTCTTTACCTAGACCTGTGAACGTGGCGTCAATATACTCCTAGAACTAGTAGTATGAGGCTCCACTTTCCTTCCAATCTATGTATCAATCAGCATGCTCAATAAAATCCACTTTTTGGAGAGAGAGTTATGGATTCTGGTCCGAACGTTTGCAACTTTTCATGATCACCTGGGTCGCTGGTCAGCTGGTTCTCCGACTAGCTAGCTGTATGCGCAAAATGATACATTTCGGAGCCCGCCGAGTACCTGTTAGCTCCGCAGAACGCTGCAAGGTCTATTGTCCTTTGTATATGTCTACCAAGTACCATGTCTACCTCATTAAATAAGTCTTAACCCTTTTTTACTACTGTAATTATAGCTATGTATCGTGGATCAACGCTACCAACCAAGGTGTAAAGATCCCCTACCCTGCCATCTCGTTGCACGCTGTATCCAGGGATCTAACCGCCTACCCACATGAGTGTCTCTACCTCATGATTGACACAGCGCTCATGCCGGAATTACTACAAGTAGGTCTATTCTATCCGCTCTGCGCATTAACCACTGAGGGCAGTATTTGGCCCAGTAACAAGTAGTGAGTTGGGTCCAACAGAAATGTGTCACAAGTCCAATCACAAGTAAACAGAGGATTAACAGTGTAAGCAAATACAGATTTTGACACAAAAAAAGGCCACGCTTTGTCAGGTGATTTTTAAAATATGCCGAGCAGTATTTTATGCTTGTTATATTCCTATGTTTTGTAAAGCAGAATATGTGTTATAATTGAAGCGAGCTTCACCCTACCCCTTTCCCTACCTAGCCCTAACCATACCCCCGTCCTACCCCCAACCCACCCCTACGCCACTCACTCCCAACCCACCCCTATGCCGCCCAACCCCAACCCACCCCTACGCCACCAAGTGCCACCCCCTACCCCTGCCACACCCAGCCTCAACCAACCCCTTGTCCCACCAAGCCCCATCCCCCTAACTCACAACCCTACCCATCCATCCCCTCCCAATTACCCACCTTAAATCACCCGCCCCTATCCTACCCCATCCCCACCCCCTGATGTTTACAGTCTTGCTAGGATATTTCATCAATCTTGTCATTGCGTACTTTGTCATGTATGTAGATCCCAATTTCTAGAGACACTGGTGGGGCGGGAGACAATGAAGACGACGAAGAAGAAGAAACGCAACCAGATCAAGCTGGGGCCATCCGGGAATTGAGATTCATACCCGACAACAAACAAGCCTGTAAGATAGTGTACCAGTTGCAGGATGAATAATAAAGATATTGACTGGAGTTCAAAGTTCATACTGGGCACGAAAGTAAACGTGATCGCGAATTTGTGACGGCAAGTTTTGCGCTGTGAATTCAGTTGTTGGACACATTTCAACTCTGGCAAATTTCGCAGCGAATGTTTTTTGATGTCAAATTCGTTTTGCCTTTGCTTGAAGTATGAACTGCAGCCGATTTCACAAAACAGTGCGTAACCTAGGCCTTAACTGGTTATAGCGCACGACTTACGCCATAAATTTATAGCGTAGCTAGCAGCTGCGCAACAACTTAAAAATGACTTGCGCCATTACGTAAATTTTGGTGAAATTACCATCACCATCAAAAAAGTTATCATTACTGGTTACTAGGCCTGTATTTTTTATTATTTTATTCTTCATTTCAGTGGAGCCGATGTTTACAGTGATGTCGGATTGTCAGACTCTCCACCCGGATCCAGAGGACTCGGAACCCTCGGATGAAGATTTTGGAGATGAATTTGGTAAGGTCCAGATTCCAGAATCTCAAATTTGAAGATTTTCAAGGTGCTTTTTTTTTCCATGGCATTTGAATGCTCTTTTTAGTATTACTAAAACTGGTAGGGTCAAGTCAATTACAAGAAAAAGCTCTAAAAATTGGGATCAAAATCCAGACAGTTTTATTTCCGAACGTCGAACTAGTGTTGATTGTGAAAAGAAAATTGAAAGCATTTTTTTATTGTATGATAGGTGGAATTTGTGAATTTAAATAAAAAAGGTATGAACTGGCCGTATCACAAATCTTTCAGAATCACTGAAATCCGGGATTTTGCAGGATTGAAGAACTAGCATTATTGTTTTTTCCATCCAGATGATGCAGAGGAAGACATGGGGGAGGACTGTGCGGAGGGAGTGGAGGGGTCAAGTGTCGACGAGGTCACGGGTCAAGCTGGGCAGGGGCAACAGGCTAGGGCCGGTCTGAACGGACACGCCGGCGGCGGCACGATCAAAATGGCGGCACAGTCAGGTGAGATTGGTGGGAGTCGCAAATCCTCACAAGTCAAACCCTAACCCACCTCACTCCTCCAAAATCCTCCTGGCAGTTTTGGAGGATTCTAGAGGATTGAGGATGAATGTTGATTGAATCAAAGGAGGATTCTGGAGGATTGAGGATGAATGGTGATTGAAGCACAAGAGGATTTTGGAGGATTGACGATGAATGGTGATTGAAGCACAAGAGGATTTTGGAGGATTGAGGATGAATGCATTTTGAGGCAGGACTGTCTGATGATTTTGAAGGATTTGGCATTGGTTATCCTTCATTTAAACACAAGTGCAAAGTTTTGGGATGAGGAGGATTTTGGAGGATTGCCGATGAATGCATTTTGAGGCAGGACTGTCTGACAATTTTGAAAAATTTAGGCGGAGTTGCAAAATTTTGGAGGATTTTGGAGGATTGAGGATGGTTCTTAGCAAAAAGGGCCGAGGGGGTTAAAGTCTCAAGTCAAGTCACAAGCTATTAAAATAATTGGTTAAATTTTACTTACCTAAACTACTAGAAGTACACTATTTCCCTTTCTCATTGAAAAATAGGACCCTCTCTGAGGCACTCACAGTCCCTCAGGGTGCATAGATGTGCACTAGTGCCCTCCCTGCTGGTCAATATTTAACCTAAATGTAAATTGTCTTTCTTTTTCTTGTCCAATTTGTCAGGTTCCGGAGAACGCGATGAAGCCATGGACACAGGACAATTTGCCGACGCTGATATGGAACCCGATCACTAACCCCACTTCACTAACCTTAAATTCCTCTACAGTAAAAGTACTTCATCTTTTTGTCTGTCTACCCGCTACTTACAGAACAAAGTTTGATCTGTGAGAAAAACATTCCTGTCTAGATCCCAGAAACACAGTAATTTAGTGCTTTACCTAGATTTGATGAAACACTACAGATGATTTGTAGAGTATGTTGATTACTGAACTGTATTTCGTAGCATGCTTAACCCAAAATCTAATACCCCCAGACTTTTTTGTTACAATAGACAGTGTCTTCTGGTGTGTAGACAAAATAGTCTTGACATTTTATAAGAATTGAAAACTAATTGTGAAAGAAATAGTTGAATTTCTTTTGTGCCAAATTCTTCAGTGAATCAAAAGCATCAATGTTGAGAAATTGAATCCTAAATTGGAATTGTGCCCTTAAAAGGGAGTCCCAAGTCTTCAATGAATTATGACGGGAACATTTCACATGAATTGTCTTCAAATTTATCTTGGCTTTTCAAACCCCAAAACAAGTATTGTTTACAAGTAAATGTAAATAAAGCATTGTTGCCAGTTTTGTTACAAAATTTCTTGTGTCTTTGCAACTTCATTTGGTTTTGAGATTGTCTTGTCCGACCAGGCCTAGTTGTCTGTTGCATCCGTCTCAAGATTGAGAGTAGTTCTTCAGGTTGGAACCAGCAAGACTATGGAGCTTGTGTCCATAGGCAAGCTAGTTGATCAGTCTATGGGAATCCTATAGCAATCCTAAGGGCTTCGTGCACAAGTACCCCCCTCAACGGCCAGAAAAGAAGAGTTGGGGGAGACCTAGACTAGTTCCCGGTCCATCCACACTTCAAGACGGACTGAAGAATGGCAACAGCAGAGGCCTCTGCTGGTGGTCACATTCAGCAAGCAAATCTCACTAACATTTTTTGCTCAAGATTTCCCTACCAAAGGGAACAGGGCCATTTCTGTGAATCAAAACAGCAATGTTAAAGCCACTGTCACAACAGCAACACTAACACCAAACAACAGTCAGATGACACACTTTTTTGATACTCGGATCGTGTTCTTTATTAATTTCTAAATTATACAAATCCATTAATTGCAAGTCTGTCCTACTGACATATATACAACATCCTAACACTCAACAAGGTCCCGTCCCGCTAGATCCGATCAAAATACCATCGTACAGGATTACTAACAGGTTTTTTTTTTTGGTTTTTTTTTTCAAAATGATGGAAATTTTCATTTCTTCCAACACAACACTATAGTTAAGGGAAAAAAACACATCTACAGATTTGGACCAGAAAATTAGTAAATGCATCCGTGCACCAAGATTTTTTTTTTTTTTAAGTTGAACAAAGAAATTGACCGAAGCTGGGTTTGAACCTGCAACCTCCGGACTACCGTTCTGGTGCTCTACCAACTGAGCTATCCAACCCTACGTTGGCAGTTCTCCGTTTATTTAACGTCTCTGTTCAAAACATTTTTTAAGGGAGTTGGAGTCACACAATGGGGCGTCCAAAATACTGTAAGATTGGTGCGAGAACAATTCTACAACTTTGAATAATTTGATCATAAATTTCCCCACATTCAGTGTCAAATCCATGAAAGAAAACCGTCACCAATTTTATCGAATAGGATGAATTATATATCCTCGGTACCCAATACACACTGGTTAACACCGTCCCTTTCATTTACAATACTGTTGACTGCCATTCATAAAAAAAATGTTGTGTGTACCAAATACAAGCCCTGGGGTGAAATCATTCAACACTACACTTTGCCATGCCAGCATTAAACTTGGCTAAAAGAACTAGCCTCAATTCCAGACTGGACCATTTCATTACCAGTTGATGGCACACAGTAGGCATCGGTGGCCACACAAATGCCAAGTACAAAAAATGTGTAATATGGTGTAGGCCTAGTTGAGTATGCACTGCAGGCTTCACATGATCGATGGGGTTTTGCTGTACTAACAAGGGCCAGAGCTGGGTAAGCTGTAGCCCTGTCGGTGATGCCCACCCGGTGGTACAGCACAGCCTTGAAATCAAGGTTAAGTTTCGCTGACCAACATTTTCTGCACAGACAGTGGCACAAGGTAACATATAAACTCAGTCTTGAATCAAGAGTAGCCACTAATAGGCCCAAGTAGAATGGTTGTGATATATGTTTCATAATGGTAATGGATTTGTTACCTCCCAACTATAGCATCATCCCATCCGTAGTTGGGACCTCCCCAACTATAATCGGAACCTCCCCCAACTAGTGATGGTTCCTTCCCAACTAAGGTTGGGAACGTCCCAACTATGGTTGGGAGCATCCTAACTATGGTTGGGAGCATCCCAACTATGGTTGGGAGCATCCCAACTATGGTTGGGAGCGTCCCAACTATGGTTGGGAGAAGGTGTCCCAAATGTGGTTGGGAGCGTCCCAACTATGGTTGGGAGCGTCCAAACTGTGGTTGGGAGTAGGCGTCCCAAATGTGGTTGGGAGCGTCCCAACTATGGTTAAGAGCATCCCAACTATGGTTAGGAGTGTCCCAACTATGGTTAGGAGTGTCCCAACTGTGGTTAGGAGCGTCCTTACTGTGGTTGGGACCATCCCAACCATAGTTGGGCCTTGCTATAGTTTCCACCACTGCCCCTTCTCAAAGCCTGTTCATTAATTTGCCAAATGAAAAAAATCCCAACGCTCCGATGGAACGCTGTTTGAGCATGTTAGTCAAGATCAGTGCTTTTAGTAAAACTGCATAATATCGATTCGGCAAAATGGTCATAAATGAAATGTAAAATAAAACAGGCAAGTATTATGGTACAAAACAGAGAAATCAATGAATAATTAAAACGTGAAGAATAAGCTACTTCGTACTATGATAAATTACTCACCAACATTTGTGCTTTTTTTTTTGTCTGTGTAAATCTACGTACAATATAAAACAAAACTTTAAAACATGCTACATACAGTGTAGTTACATTGGATAGAAATAAAACATGCAAAACAGGCAATAAAACCAAAAACTGTAAAACTAAAAAAAAAAAAATATGATATCTGAATATGATACTTTCATGATCTACTTTGAATTGCTTGCGATCTCAGGCACTGTTCAATTTGTAAATTCGTGTGTTTTCATTCGCCACATCTGGGCAGGAGCATAAATTAAACAAAACTGAATACCAATGATACTCGGAACCAATCAAAGTTTCAGAAAAGGACGATGGAAATAAATATTCATTAAGAAGAAATCACACAAAAATTGTACTTGGTCCCCATGATTTTATACACAGGTGGGTGCCGTCTTGTACCCTTTCACAATTGCACCAGATTAGAGGATGACAGAGCTAGAGCACCCGACTAAAAGTAAAACAAAAAATTTAAAAAAAAACCAATTCACAATCCTTTTTTTCTTTACATTTTCGAGAGTAAACTACACATCAATCTTTTAACTTCTAAGGACATTCATTCAGAAATACCAACTTTTGAACACTCTACTCAAAACCACCACAATAACCTTTTGTTTTTCCATTCATCGTTTTGTGCAGGATGCGAATCACTTGGTGGTGCTGCACCATATTAAAAACACAGGGGTGAAATTTTGTACTTCGTTTTTTGAAAATATGTCTTGGCTACCACAATTACAACAGTTTTTTTTGTACCTCTTCCACAAAAACATCTATAATTTCAGGGTCGTGTGACAAGACACTGATCTATAATCTATTCAATTTTTTTTTAGGTGGAATTTTTTTTTCTTTCTCTTTTTCGTTTAGGACCTAAGCCTTACTATCCAGTGCCAGACCACAGTATATGAGCCATCAATTCAGAAGTACCACAATACAAATATAAAAATGTCCTTCCACATTCAAATCTATGTGTGAAAAAATCTATACTCATCTACTCAACTAAGATAAATCGACGCACCATTGATCTGTGACATAACTTGACCAGGACAGGTTTTCCAACTTCGTTTCCATTTTTCCCCGACGATATATATAAAATGGGACATGTACTTCACTATTTCTGAACATTACAGACAGACTGTTGTCTGTGTTACATGTATTGACCTTTTGCATCCCGCTGCCATCTTTGAGGGACTTTCGTTACTTGATTCAGTAACAATGAATGCACAACGGGTCTATTTATGAGTATCCCTCTGTAACACATGCATGTCCTTCAAAGAAGCCTGCAATGCAAACAATCTATTGGTGCGTTCGATCGATTAGCTCACCCGAGTCGACTCGGGTGAGCCCCGTGCCGTTTGATTAGCTCTGACGTCATTCTCAGAGCTCACCCAGGTCAGCCACCACATGCCCTGCTCGTGACGTTGCGGTGGTAGAGGCGCCTTGTCGACAAGATGAATCAAATCGTCTTGGGAACTTTGGCACTGGAAACCAAGAAGTTCGGAGCGTACCTCACATGCACGCATTGGCTTGAATACGCTGCGTGTGAGGTACAGTATGCTTGGAATGTCTTGGGTCACGCTGCCGAAGTTGCCAAGACTGGATAAGATTCATCTTGTTGACAGTGCCTCTACCACAGTGGCTTGACTATGTTTGCCACGGATCGGAAACAGCTGCATTAGGGCAACAAATAACAAATCCAGCCTTGAGGAAAGACTACACTAGAGCAGGCACTGATGTAGAACAGGGTCCTCCCTCCCACTTTCTCCCAAACCCCACCCCTCCGTTTTTATCCACCATGTCTACAATGCTTCGTTTTTTCCAAATTTTTTTTTTTCAATTTAGTCCTTAAGTCACAAAAACCTGCTACTACTGGTACTGACACATACATGTACGTGAAATCTTTCACCATCTTCTGAAGTTGGTTGAATTTGCTACTACGGAGACTAGAAACTCTCAGTTAAAAACTAACTTATCAAAAATGAATTAGGCTCTTTAATATAACTCCGTATAAAAAACAGATATCGTGGAATTGTGTCTTTCTTTGTTTAATTCATTTCTCGAATAATTTTCATACATATCCCTGGGTGTTTTAAAGAGATTCCGTTATCAGCCACAATCGCAAACTGGAGGGGGAAGAGGAGGTCAAAAAAGCAAGGGGGAAAAAAAAAAAATTTAGAATGAGAAGTTGCAAATTGGTTTAACCCATAGAGCTATATTAAATTACTAGAGTGCTAACTCTTCATTCTTGCGAGCAGAGACGTTTTAAAGCCGTCCTGGGCGCAGACATTTTGAATTCATGTGCGTGTTTGTAGAACACAATGAAATTAGGTGGAGTGAATTTTGAAAGTGTTCTCTACACGCAACGCGCAAGTAGAACATACGCAAACAACTTAAGCGCGTCACTGACGGTTAAAAAAAACGTGACGGCAAAAAGCATCTGCAGCGAATACGTGCACGTGTTGCGCTGTTTGCGTAGAGCAAAATGACATGCTCTTTTGCTGATCGTGCGTTTCGGTTTTAGGCGTATCAGCTTCGATAACGCACCAGTATGGAATACAAACGCAGATATGCAAATAGCCGTACAAAAGCCGTTCACAATTTCTTGGTCTCCATAGGTTTCTGCACAAACATGGATGCGCCCAGCAGGCGTTACTTTGTACACGAAGTTAGCGCTCTAGTAATTTAATGTAGCTCTATGGTTTAACCACACATTGTTGCATGAATGCCAATTCGTGACATACTGTCCTCACAACATGCTACAGACAAGTGTCCATGTACATGTATACAGTTGCCCAAGTTCATTTTCGCAACACTAATAATGCCAGACTAGTGTGGTTAGTTCATACTGCATATATGAGAGCAGTGCCAATTTCTTGAAACACAAGCACTCAGAAACACGAGCAAATTCGGAAACACAAGCAACTTCGCTTCGCTCTAAAATTGGCATGAAGTATGAACAGGGCTTCAATGTTTAAAACTGATGCTACGCATGTATAAGGGCCGGTTCACACTCGAAACTGGAACACGGATTTGTGACATCGTAGCAAGTAATCGCCCAGCAACTCTGCAAAAAGTTTCGGAAAGAATGTAGTATCGTAACGCCACTTCTTAGGTTGCGTAAAAGTCTATGGATTGTTGAGTACATTTATACCAAGTATTTGCTAACAAAATTGGAAATGTTTCTCAGTCCCAGATTCATGTCTTTTCAATATTTTTGCAATGACTGGCCTTCATTGAGGTAATATATATATATATGATGAAAAAAAGGCGTCAGGATGCAACATTCTTTCCAAAGTTTCAACTCATTTCCACACATTTGGCTGTGATTGTTACATGTTGTCCAAATGCTTGCATTCGCACGTCCAAGTATCAACCACGGCCTGAAGTGTTGCGTGAAGTGACGTTTTGACCTATCCCACTGCTTGGACAGTTTTGGAGTCAAGTCCATCACAAGTCCGGTCAAAAAGTAAATCCCAAGTCCTTTCTCAAGTCCAGTCACGAGCAGCTGGGGATGAACACACTGACAAAGGAATGCTTTTGTCACAAATTGCTTGGGACTTGACTTTAAGACTGAAGAACTTGTAATGGCCTCCCCGACAATACCGCACTTAACAAAAAAAGCTCAGTTGAGAAAGTAAATCGCGAACACGACGCCGATTATCACGAGTGCCGTGCACGTGTGCCTGAGGCCCCTCCTCCCCCACAGAGTTTGCGCTTGTGGCTGCCATTCATTAAACCCGCCCGTTCTGACGAAAGTGATCGGCGTAGTCGCTGAAGTGGACCGAGATCTTCTCGCTCTGGTAGCGGGTCACCCGTATCGTCTTGCGGAAGTCGTTGGTGATAGGCGTCTTGTAGCCGCCCTTGCGTAGCAGCGAGTCTATCGTCTGCTCTTTGTTCCAATCTGGGGAGACAGGGATACCCAAAAAGGGTCCAAAATTATTATGCAGGCCATTTTTTTTCCCAATCAAACAAAGACCTCTACAGCTGTGCGAATATATTGTTGATGTCCCCTAACATGGCGCGGCCCCTAACATGGCGGGGCCCCTAACGTGGCGGCCTTTGATTTTTTTTCTCTATTGCCTTGCTAGAGCAAAACTTTTACTTCAAATTTCACAGCAAATTAAATTTCATCAAGCTTTAAACATTCCCATTCATAAATCTTGAGTTTACGTATCGCTACAACGTTCCAGAAAAATTCCATTTTGGCGTGATTTTTTTAATTTTATTTTGAAGTGCACAATGAACCCTTTTAAATGCACCCACAAATAAGAAAATAATTTTCTGACAAACTTGTAGTTGGGTATAAGAGTGGAGATGATAACGATTTATCAGAATTTACCAACTTTAAAGAAATTCTTAAATGTTAACGTGGGATTTTCTGAGATTTGTGTAAGTGTGCCACGTTAGGGAACACTTAACCGCATTTGATCCCAATTTCCGGACATTACCATTGAATTTCGGACTAAATTTCGTTGCAATGAAATTGTTCACAAAGGTTCAACAGCAAGAATTATTAAGGTAAGAGTACCAGTATTTAACTGAATGAATTTGACCTTTGTCAACAAAGACGTTTGGGAACACTGCACGATGACAGTCGAGGGAAATGAAGTGTGCCACGTTAGGAAACTCCAATGTACCGAATATTTGCAAAGTCAATCATCCACCTAATATCGGAATAGCATTTGTTTTTTTCAATTTTCTTTTTTTTTAATATTAACAGTCTTGAGGAAATGATAAAAGAGATATCCACAAAAGTTATTTTAATTGTATAAGTTGCGTGGTTTCATTGTTGGTCGAAAGCCACAATGTTGTCGAAAGCCACTTTACATGGCATGATTTGAGAACTTTCATGTGGATTATTAGCTCAAATTCCTTATTTAAATCTGTCAATTACCAGCCATTACACGACCTCCAGACTTACTCTGTTCCGAGGCTACTTCTGGAAGGTAAGTAGCAGTCTTCTTCTGACCTTTCTCGTTGTAGAATTCTATGCGAATACCATGGACGCCGACCTAAATTTAAAAAAAAGATATTAACTTGATCCTGCAGTACATTAAAATTTTAAAATAGTAAACTGCATGTACAGGGTGAGTAAAAAAACATTAAACTCTTAAAATTTCTTTAGGTTTTTTGCAGGGACCTTGCCGTTTTCTACACATACATGTACCAAGACACCTTGCTGTTTTCTAACATACCCATAGCAGCAGACATTGAAGCTACGACCAAAAAAACAGAGAGCCCTTGAATAATTACCTCCCAATCTTCATAGTCTCGCGCCTCCTCAAAGTGACGTAGCAGCGAGACGGAGCATGACATACGGGATATCTCCTCCTTATTGACAGGCGGGAAACGACTATCCTTAAAAGCACTGCCAAAGAAGAAGAGGGAAGCAGAAAGCGGATAAATAAGAGAGAGAGAAAGAGAGTGGGGGTGATTGCCGGTCATACATCATTCAGGCAACTCCGGTTGCAATCTGCTTCCTTGAAATGAGAATGTTCAAGGCGGTTGTTGTTTTTCCTCAACGGCCGGTAAAAGCCTCACCAAAAAGGATGGTAATTTTTCTGCAAGCTTGAAATCCAAATAAATTTGTGCATTATGGATTACTTCACATTCTAAATAATAACAATAATGTGGTGCTTCTATAGCGCCTTATAGTTGGTTTCAAAGCACTTTGCAATTATTATCCCTGTTCGTCATGAACGAGACCATTTTTCTGCAGCAGCTCGAGATCAGCGCATTCTGGTCTCTACCTTCACAGGTACCCATTCATACTCCTGGGTGGAGAGAGGCAATTGTAGTAAAGTGTCTTGCCCAAAAACACAAGCACCATGTTCCCCGTCAGGGATCGGACCCATGTACCACAGCACATGATTCGAACACTGTAACCATTGAACCATTTGTTTTGAAACCCACCCCACCCCCTAGCTGGCACTAATTGTTTTGCGAGTGGGCCACTCTCAAAATGACCACAACAGATCTTCGACTGTGCGTGCTACACATGTATGCAGAAACAGTGCTTGAGTCATTCATGTTAATGACATCACGGCCACAGTCCACCAGAGCCAGGTGGTATGTATTGATCACAGGGCGATTGTTGCCAGGAATTTCGTGTTTTCATGCCGGATCAGATATGGGTTATCATGACATGCCAAGTGCAGTAATGACAAGTGCCACCTGGGGTCTAGGGGTACATGAATACCCTGTACATGTCTGAATAGACAAAAAATGTTAACAGTCACTGCATAATGATGTCTTTTTACCCAATCTGAAGTTACATATTAACCAGTTGCGAGACTGGCTTTCCACAGTTGCACATGTGACCGGTTTGATTATTCTGAATGCTTGAATTAAAGGCATACATGTATCTATGATCAGTTGCATTTATCCAAAAAGTAATTATTATCAAAAAAGACTACAATGGAGCGCCGCTGTAACGAACATCGTGGGATCCACAGAAAGTGTTCGTAATAACGATCGTTCGGTATAGCGATTTTGAACCGCCGGTACCTTCTGTTGACCAATAGCATTTCCAACTGACCAACTGGCATTTCTCACATCCCGCGGCCGCACGAGGAGTTGAAAACTTGAGCAATGGTTGGTGTTCCCTTTTTAATTCCTTGGGGAAATAATAGCCATCTATCGCTCTTCAACATTCAAACACGATGTAACTATGTGTCGTTTGATGTTCGGGAATTAAAAGTGGCACAAATAGTGTTAAATATATGTACAACCGGTACATTTTTGTTAATCTGTTGTTTTTTTATCAACAACAATGTTCAGTACGTTTTGTACATTAAAACCGGGAGCCAAGGATGATGTTCGGTATAGCCGAATGTTCGGTATAGCGGTGTTCGGTATAGCGACGTTCCACTGTACTTGAATTAAAATCCCCTAGGGCCTTTTTGCCAGGATCCATCCTCAATCCTCCAAAATCCTCCAATAGTTTGCACTTATGTTCAATTGAAGGATACCCAGGACCTCAATCCTACAAAATCGTCAGAAAGTCCTGCCTCAAAATATGCATTCATCCTCAATCCTCCATAAATCCTGCTCTTCTTTAAACACCATTCATCCTCAATCCTCCAAAATCCTCATGTTGCTCAAACACCATTCATCCTCAATCCTCCAAAATCCTCATGTTTCTTAAAAACCATTTGCCCCCGGTATCCTCAATCCTCCAAAACCGCCGTGAGGATTTTGGAGGATTGAGGAAGGTCAGGGTTAATGATCGTACTGGTACTAAACACCCCGTAAAATTCTTCCATCTGGCTTGCTGTCATATTGAAGAATTAAAAAAATGTATGTGATTTCCGACGGTCAGTCAATTGACTGATCGTTGGAAATAAAAGAGTTCTATTGACAAAATCTTAGTTTCGTGATCGAAGCTTTTGCAGGGTTTTACACAGTTTTCTCAGCAATGGTAATACCCACTGGGCTGAAACCCAAGTTTTGAACATTCTTCTTTGAATTTTGAGTAGTGTCTTTTAATTGGAAACAAACAAAATGCATGAAAGGCAAATGATCCTACATTTAGCCTCAAAGTCTAAGTACACTGGACACAGGAGCAGCCATTTGAAAGATCAACAGCTGTAGTCTAGTGAAAAGAGAATTAATGCAAAAAGTTGGCCCATTTGAAAAATAAAGACAGTTCCCAAAAAAGATAATACCGGCCACAGCCCATTTACGATCTTGAAGATCTCGTACTTTGCTGAAATAAAAAAAAAAACTTCATACTTGATAAAAATGGGATTATTTAAGCAAGGTAAACTCTTGGGGGAAAAAAAGTAGAAAACGATGCCATTTTCTCTTGACATACCGGTATATCATACCCAAAACTCTACTAATGATTTTGAAAAGCAAGAGCAAAAACACAATGTCAAGTACATTTACACTTACATGTAGGGCTGATCATAAAAAATCCACCGTTTACATGTAATGCTCTACTAGGCCCCCCCCCCCAAAAAAAAACGACAAAACATATTACATGTAGATCACATCAAAAATTCATCAAGGTACTGGGACACACCTGAGCCTATAAGCATGTGACATTGACATTCCAACGTGTGTCGATACTAAAATGCTCATTGAAATGGCAAAACACAAGGGCAGTGATTTACTGTTGAACCGTCGTCGTAATGTCAAGATCTCCGTTCCAGCTTCACTGAGATTATGCCCTTAGCATGTCTCCGTGTACCGGTAGGATGCCTACCTGATCGATGCTCAACAGGGGCAAATCTCAGAAAGCCGTTTCACGACGACCCAGGCAAAAAATGTACCTACAAATTTGCTGACCGAATGTAAGATTTTCATGCACTCCCACAAAACCCAGACAAAGTTGTAGATGTTGTGTCTTGCGCAAAGTGTGTGTGAAGTCATTTTGGGGGGTGGAACTGACCATTTTGAGGTTTTGAGATTTTCTGAATCGGTAACTACATCGGTACCGGTATATTAATCTACAAACCTCCCAAAATATGAATATAATCCACCCATGAAAAAAAATATTTGCAGAACTTTATACAAAGAGCATTTCAATACTTATGTTTGAAGCTAAAATACGCATTAATTTGAAAATGCTAAAACTTAAAAAAAAAATGTCCAGGTTTGTGCAAAGCATGATACTGGTGTGATCCATTTCGTGTTGAACGTGTCGTAAGTTACCACGAGTCTAGTGGTCATCGCAAAATAAAAAGCATCTCGAGTTAGCCAGTTTTACAAATGTACAGTATGCCATAAAGTTTAATAAACGAGACAATAATACCATTACCGAGACACTGTGTGTGAAGTAGTAAATGGAATATGCATCAAAATTAATTATGAATTAGCTAGCCTGGTCGAAATTTCAAAGTAGCTAACAGTCCACCGTGAGCTCATTTTCCTTTAAAACTGCATCAGACGCTCGCCATTTTGTTATATGTTTTAAAACCTTTGCAAGCTCAGATCTGACGACTCTTTGCTGAAGATCAGACAACTACAATGTTTTTACTGTGTGCCATGTAACGGGCACTGTGTTGTACTATAAATACACCAACTAGTTCACGTACGACCCGTCGCACTTACAATGTGTTTTGTGAAATGAATCAAAGGACGTGTCGCAGCTGCGACGCATCGTACCGTAGCTCTGCGACAGATCGTAGGTATACGACGTGTCGCAGCACAGTGATGCATCATATTTAAGTTACGATGAATTTCATGAAATAAGGTGCTGGTCTCGTTGTTTCTGTGAGTAGCCAAAGTTGCCCCCTGGAATAAGCTACTCACCTAGAGATTGCATATTCCCTGAGGCCATCGTGTAGATTCAAGGCAGTAAAGGTTCCTATACAGCCACGTAGACGCTTGTCCTTCCCGATCTTCCACGTCACAAACAAGGGACTGTCAACAAAAGAAGAAAAACAAATTGATCTTTCAAACGTAAATCTAGGCAAAAAAGATACATAAAGGGTGAGTAAAAAAACCCAAAGTGTCAGGACTATTATTTTATTGAAGTTCTACATGTAGCACTTTCAAAATCTAGGACATGAATGCCCAATTCATAAGCTTTCCTTTAGTACAAGAATCATTCAAATCACTCGTGTACTTTTCAAGTTACGGAATTTTAAAGACAACCATCGTTTTAAAGTTCTGTCCACGGATCACAAAAACGGTGTGCATTCTTTCAGCAAAACGAAAACAATTCACACACAGCCCTATATGATTTGTTTTCGTTTTGCTGAAAGAACACTGAAAGTACATGTATGAGTGATTTGAATGATTCTTGTACTAAAAGAAGGCAAATGAATTGGGCTTTTATATCCTAGATTTTGAAAGTGTTATATGCATAACTTCACTAAAACAATGGTCCCAACATTTTGGTTTCGTTTTGTTTTACTCACCCTGTACATTTGTGCATTCTCAGAATGTCACATACTTATCAAACATGGAGAGATAGAGTTTGTAATTACAATGAATTTTTATCAAATGCTGTGCCTTTTCATTCTTATCCCTACAGCATTGTTACCTATAAAAAAAAACCAAGAGAATCTACTGAAGGCCCTATGTTTAAGACGTCTCAGGATTATCAGGTTCAGAATATTACGTACGTAGCATGGACAGAAATTTGTCACAAGATTTCTGTCCATGTTACGTAGAAAATCTACTGTAGGCCCTATGTTTAAGAGTCTCAGGATTATCAGGTTCAGAATATTACGTACCTACCATGGGCACAAATTTGTCACAAGATTTCTGTCCATGTTACGTACTGGTACGTTACATGTCCATAGGTGTGTTAAGACCAAGAAAATTGCAGTTTATTTTGGCTGTTGCTATCCTAAATGGGTTATGAATACAAAGAACTGAATAAAGGAGATGACATATGGGAAAATTAATACAACGTGATAATTAGTGTCCTGTCAATACTGTAAAGCAAAATTTCTGTCCACAGTAACTACGTACACATGTACATAATTATTTACGATGACCCCTGTAATTTCTCAAGGTACCCGAAAGTCCTCTATATTTTCGGCACACATTATCATAACAATGTATGGCCGCAGGAACGTACAGGGGAAAAAATGAACAAAATATCTTGCTTTACTGGACCCTCCAGTGTAATCCTAAATTTAACAGTCAATTTGTACCTCATTTAGTGGGGAAGTGCCCACACGTACGTGAACATTGTTCGTGTGGACATAGTCAATAGTGGATGTGAATACACATGTGTATTATGTGTAACGGTATTAACAAAATCGTGCGGATGAACAAGATGTTAATGGTTCAGTAATGCTGAAAGATACAAAAGATCCTGCTTATTGAAGGCTTCAACTACATGTACTACATGTACATGTTTGTATGACGTCACTTGGTATAATTCTATTGGCCTCTGTACCGGTATCATCAATTTAATACGTGGATGTACATGCCTGTAACCTAAGTGTACGCGTATGTACATGTATGCATAATAATCCGTCCAGATGCATGCACGTCAGTACGCAACACTTAATTCTTCCGGTCAATCCCCTGTGTCAAACTGCACACAAATGGGTACACGCACAGGTAATACAAGGATTACGGACGTACATTTGTACTGTTCATGTCCATACCAGAAGAATGTCCAAGGACCAGAATCACCAGATGACTGTTGGTTTCACATTTTAACAAAATAATAAATGGAAACGGCATTATAAGGGGTGTGAGTGACCAGTGATAAAAATAGCTGAAAACAGCTGGAAAAGGTGTAAAAAAGCTGAATTTTGGAGATCTCCTATACTTTTGTACACAGCAAGTCAGGGAAAAAGCTGAAAAAAAGCTGAAATCCAAAACCCAAAAAGCTGAAATCAGCTTCAAAGCTGAGATTTCACACCCCTGAAACAATGTATTTTCTTCGTACCACAAAACATTAAAACCACTTAAATCAGCTTCAAATTTCGCAAGAGATTTTCACTCAAGGTTTTGCACTGGAAGCGCAACAACAGAAATTGACATGGTTGCCATGGCTGCTGGTTAGTGACATAATTCTCTGCTTCGTGCAATTGTAGTGAGTCGCAAAATGTTCTACCGGAGTCTTCTCCATTCTGTGCTGCTTTATGTTGGAATGTTTCCTCGAGAATGATTCACTGAAATTGTAACACCCCCCCCCCCCCTTCTCTCCACCAGCGAACCTTAGATCCTGACCACATACATGTACATGTAGGTCCCTGTTTGTGGGAACTACCGGTACATGTTCTCAGCATCTACATGTACCATGTCTACTTTATACTAGACATTTCTCAACCATCCACACATGTAGGCCTACACATACACATGTACATGTACTAGTACGCATGCACATTGTAATCCGCCAGTATAGACACATGGGCGAATTGTTTTAACCAGAGTGGAATGTGGCGCACAAAACATTCTGAATAGCTTGATAAACCAGTGCAGTCCAGGGCCCAATTTAATAGCGCTGCTTAACAGTAAGCAGAAAAGTTGTGCTTACTATAGCAGAAAATCAAGCTGCTGCTTAAGCACTATTTCATGCTAACGGTTGCGCGCGAATGGAGATTTCTCTTGTTACGTCACTGATTTAAGCAAAGTTTTCTTCTGGGGTTAAGCGTGCGTTTGCTGTGCTTACTGCTTAACGGTCCCTATGAAATAGATGGAGGCTCGGTAAGCACAAAGTCAGCTGCTAAGCAGTGCTATGAAACTGGGCCCAGGTCTCAGTTACGGTATTTACACAATGTACACAAAACATTGGAAGTGTGAATTATAATGTTCCAGTGCATTTTTGTAAATTTATTCATAAATAGCGGTACCTGTGACAGTTTACCCATTCCTATTGGTGGGTGGTTTCACGGTTGAGAAGTGTCCATTTTAATACAAAACTCACAAAATTCAGCTGACCACCAATGATCATATTTACCGATCAAATACAATGAAACAAGGCTTTCTCCTGCCTTCATAAATGGACAAAAATTTGCACATGAAAACCGACAAAAAACATCATTATTTCAGACAAAAAAAAAAATCATAAATCAACACACACAAAAAGTAAAAATAATGTTTCAGTCTTGACAAAATTTTTTGAAAATCTCATAAATTTGTGTCTTAATGCCTTTGCGTAATCTCTGCTTCTACCTCAGCTCAATAGCTTAAAGTGGCATTCATGGACAGCTGTACAAAATGGATTCTTTTCGCAAAATATGCATACACTGTAACTTCTCATTACTACCGGTAGCATGGATCAATTTCAGTAATTCCTAATTTAAATGAGTGAAAGAACATGCTCATTCATATGCTTTGTTGGTGTGTCCAATTTATTTGCTTTTTAAGGGGAAAAATCATTAATCCAGGTCATTTTCCTTTTGAATCACCCTGTACATGTATGCTACTGCTTAGAGCATTTGTCGTGTACATGGTGTAAGTAATTGATTAAATTCCTAATTTTGGATACTGCTTCATCCTAAAACATACAGAAGCTTTCATGTCCGTAACTCGTGCATACTGTACATGTCTGGTCTGCCCCTGTATTTGAGCAATTGTCTGGTATTCACGTGGCTTTTAATAGTTTTCGCTGCCCTGGCTGGCGCTGGCGGCTGTGTTTATTTTCAACGACCCTCATCTAATCAAACTTGCCACAGAGCAAGTTGGAATTCAATTTCAGTAGATTACAATACATTTACAGCGGCTCTACGTGTACTGTGTTTGTACTCATAGTCATACAGCATTAGCAGAAATCCAGAGATCTGTGGCTAAAATACTTGAGTATGTTAAGAAAAGAATAAAGTGCTGGTACATACATGTACATGTACATTATGTACATTTTTGGTGTTAAAGGGAATGTACATGTACATAATTGGGTTTTGCTGTAATTTTCAGAAATGAATTATTTGAGGGGTTAGTATAATAGATCAAATATTGTTACACTGACATGTTTGTAGTTTTGTGTTCGAAAATGCTGGAAAAATCAAGAAAAACAAAATTGTTCAAGTAGTCTGGTTCCCTGACTCCACTAAAGATGATATGTATCAATTTATCGATGCCGGAAAATTGTAAGGTGATGGAACCAGTCTAGTTGGCCTGCACCCGTTCATGAACATAGCAAACAAAATTTGGTCTGAAAAAAATGGTAAAGTTGGCGCAGTAGTTAAAAAATAGTTAGGTTTTTCCAACGGTGGTCGGCCGACCACCGTTGGAAATGTATACAAAAATACCACTTTTCTTGAAAATGACTTCACACCAGGTGCCATAATTTTACAGGATGCTTTACACTGTCATTTACTAACATCCTAGTAAGGTATTTCGTAAAAACTGGGTAGTTATATTTTTCGATGTTTGCAAATGTTGTATATTCCCTTTAAGACATACATGTATTCAAATACAAACTTACTGTGCAATTGGTTAATTTTCTTTTTTTCTATATTCGCTTATTCTTTAATTTTGTAAAGCACCTTGAGCGTCTTTTTAGGTGGATTTTTGGTACTATAAACCGGTAAATATTCTTTAGGGCAATTCAACAGTTTGATGGACATGGCTAAGAAATTTTTTTTTTTTTTTTTTAACCGAGTTTCACATTTTTATTACAGATTATACATTCAAGTATGAGAAACTAACAAAGAAAACCCAATTTCATCAAACATTTTTTGAGAAATCGTGTCGTAAAGTGAAATATATTTTTGTACTACAAAGAACTCAAATAATTTGGTAAAGTTTAAACCTGGATTGCTATTAATACAATAAGAGATATTTCGATCATAACCTCATTTCTAGCACGAATGACGCGAAGTATGCACGACTACATTGTTTTGTACATTGTAATTTATTCTGAATGTCCACAAAGCTTTAGTTTCTTCAAGGGAGCATCAGGCAACTTCGGCAATGCGTTCGAATGTCTCTCCCAGTGGCCTCCCCCAACTCTCCCTTCCTTACCGTTGAGGGGGTACTTCAGCACGGAGCCCATAAGCCAAGCCCTCCCAGGGAAAGGCAAAAATACCAAAGTCGTCAGGCTTTGAATTATGCATAATTTATTCATGTGAAAAAAATAGGAATTTACATATCCATGCCAATCAGCATCCAAACCAAAAGCTTCTCCTTTCCAGAAATTCAATTCTGGAGCAGACTGTAGATTACGCCAGCAATTATGCCGCAAATCGACATCCTAATTAAGGAAGACGACAAGAAATTTAATTACGTACGGGCCAACCGACCCATCCGAGCGAATACATCGGTACATTTGCACAAACGCATGTTCTACAAACAGTGCTACTGAGTGTGTAAATGTATGCAACGCTTGGTTATATTAAGCCGAGAACACTATAGAGTTCATCAGCAGATGTGAACCGATATTAAAAGAAGGAAAAAAATATACAGAAACAAAAATAGCTTGTTCCCCTGGTAATAATACTCGGTACACGGGGTCGCCAAACAATTACCAGGACAACACGCTTGGGGTATTCCGTTTTGATGAAGGCAAATTGGGTTACGTGAACCGTGACAGGAAGAGGAAATTAACCGAGAAAGATTTTCATACAATTGAACATTTTCTGGGGAGAAATCAAGCTTTCATTTCAATTTTACAGGGCTAAGAGCTTTAAAGTGCAATGACAGAGGGTTTCAATCTGAAAATTCAACATTATACAGCTGTTTGTTATTTATTTGTTTATTTTCAGTGGTTTAGGGTTACAATGCTTTAGTTTCTAATATCTCAAAGCATTTAATGAATGTGTGACATCGAATGTACGGCCGGTTTTCTTTTGGTTAGATACAAGTACATTTGAAATGTGCAATGTTAAGAGCAGTTTCAAACCAAAGCTTAGAATCCGACTTTTGAGGCATCTACCCTTGGTCGAGTTTTGCAGGACTCAAGTCCAGGACTCAGACTTGAGTAGCAATTTCGGTGACTCAAACTCCACTCAATTCGGCAAAAGACTCGCACTCCGACTCGCCCATCATGACTGCCAATGACTTTTTCTATCAAAAGATAGACTTTTAAAAGCTTCCTAAATAGTTACACTTTACAGCATGTATTTAACACGATTTCATGCTGTAATTGGGAAGACACTTGATTTTTTGAACTTTCATACATTGTATATTTCAAATATACCTAAATGGAAAGAAAATCTACGTCATTTAAAAAAAAAAGTTGTTACAGTACATGTACTGTATGTAATTACATACATGTACCAGTATGTTACTCCCAAATGAAAATCTGTGAAACAATCACCAGACCACTTGGCACACAATCAACAATGACAAAGAATGAGTCAGTAATGTACACATGTATACATACACAAGTATACTGTACATGTACAGTACAAATCGTACACTTACATGAACATGATGAACATGTGTACATAAAACGACCCTGAGTGTACAATGTACATGCAGAACGTACCTGTAACAAACCAAAATGACTCCTTAAAATTATACATGGTGACAGTGCTACCAGTACATGTATGCTGTACATCTACATGTACATTTAATTCATGTTCCAGTACCTGTCCTGAGCCATTTTGTTAATTATAAATCCAATTTCAACTATGCCCCCTCTTTGTTGTGTGACCGTACATGTACATTGTATACATTTGTATATCTGCAAACATGTGTGTATGTATCCGTATATATGTATAAATTTGCATAATTCTCCACACCTTACTAAACCAAAGTGCAATAAAATGTCCTGTATGTAAGACATACATGTAGTTACTTGACTTAAAGATTTTACAAAAACGTACATTTCTTTCAAATTACAAATTACATGTACTGTACTGGAATACATGTACATTTACTGTACACGTAAAAAAAAATTTGTTCATTCTGTGTTTCTGCAGCAAGATTTTGGGCTGTTTTCTAGAGTCAATACAGACGCCCGAGAATCACCTTTGATATTTTGTAGTCAAGGTCTTTCGGTTTCTCCCCCAGACTCATTCACATGTCTCTACATAATGTCTTGCAATAGTGAATTATGTACTTGGAAATTATACATGTAGACGACATGGCACTCGAACGATACTTCTTGGATTTGTCGGGGAGATCGAGCCAAGTGCAATTCCAGGGATATGTACTTGGCAAATTAAACATGTAGAAATGACACACTGAGCACATGGTTATGATCAACAACGAATTTTCGGCAATATACTTGGCAACTCCTCGACGCTTTCCTGGGAAATGCTTCGCTCCTCAACAATTTGTAAATTCCTTGCTTTACTGTCTGTTCGTGTATTCATTCCACCATCATGACCAGTAAGCAATTCTCAGAAATGAAACCTTAATACTGTCCATTTCAATTCATACTGTAATTTGAATTGGTTCAAAATAAAATGATGGTCCTGAGAGAGATCTTTTATTTTCAAATTGATAATTGAGAATGTTTTCATCTCATAACATTTTACAATTTGCATAATTCTTTTCATTCATAATAATCCTTGCGGAGGCAGATCCATTACTGGCTCGGGGGGGGGGGGGGGGGGGGGGAGTTAAACATGCATGTATGCTACATTTTTTTGAATGATTTTCCAAATGTTGTTGCACTCCCCCCCCCCCCCCCAAAAAGTAATTCCACCACTGCCATGATCTTGTATGTCAAACCATTTAACCCTCATGTGTGATGTATGCAAACATACCGGTATGTGCCAAGTTGTCCTTTCAGTCAAAATCAATCAAGTGACTGTTTTCAACAGTTAAGAATTCCCAGCCTACATGTATATAAAGCAGGATTGACTGGCTGTGGCTGTTTACTTTGATACAGCTTTGCTTTGTTTTGACTGTGGGTGATTGATAAGCCAGCTGTACCCACAACTTGCCTGCCTTGTCTGTTCATGGTCTGTTGACTGAATTTGACTAGTCACAGCGCTTGCTTGACATAGCCTATAATCTGACTACTGGTGACTAGCCTGTGTTAAACGTAAAGCAGGGGAAGTGGATGGGGATTTTGACTGTCTGTGACTGTTTAAATAGTAGGAGGGATATTATAAAGATCCGTTGTGGGGGAGGGGATATGAGATACGTACATGTATATTTGTAGTGTACCGGGGGGTACATTGTACAATGTAAAGTCTCTAAGTTGGAACTTTTCCCACTTGATATACAGTACACCAAAGCATGTACCGGTACCGGTACATGTACTTTCGCAAGTTGGCAAAGTTTTAACTTTCACAACTGTAGGCCTATAAGCCTATTTGGGATGTCGAACATGATGCGAGCTATTCTTACAAGTATTTTGGTAAATCTTGGTAAATACAGAGGAGTTTTATACCAACTTTACCCCCAACCAAATACCATCTTCCTACATGTCCTACTGTGTCCACCGTATCTCAAAAACGGCTGAAGATTTACAAAGCATTTCCACTATCTGGAAGCATTTCAACTGTTTCACATACATGTACAGTGACTGTATGGTCATAACACCACAAAAAAGCATCTTGGGAAGTTGTACACGACACAACAGTGTACAATGTACTTCCCATTTGCCACACCATTGTCAATTCATTATTGATGGTACATTTGATATCAGTTTTATGCAAACTGCATATTTTAATACAATGAGAATGGCCTTGACCAGCGGGCATATTTAATCTGTTCATAGCCACATGATACAGCTGCTGGCCTGCATTGTTTGTCTCCAGCTGAAATTTGTAATCAGAATAATTTTTTTTTGATCCATCACTTCCTTCAATGTGTTCTCTTTTTCTGTAAAGGTAATAATACAACATTTACATTTGCTGTAATTTTCAGAAATTAATGGATTTGCAGATAGTGTTTTATAGCAAGTTACACTGACCTGTTCAGAGTATTGTGTTCATTCTGGAAAAACGAAAAATAAAAACACATTTCTTGTAATCTGGATCCCAGACCCTACAGGCCTCAGACGAAATGGAGCAATTAATAGACATCGGGGAATTGTCAGGTCAGGGAACCTGAGGATTTTTTTGAGGATTTTTAAAAAAATTTTAAGGGAGTTTATCAGTCCAAAATTGTATAAGGTCTGATTCCCATCTCGTGAACATGAAGTCAGAACGACAATGAAAGCATGGAACCAGACGAAGATTCGTCCAGTAAATATTTCTACATGTATTTAAAGTTCCCCAATAACAATCACTGGGCATATTCAGTGCTGTGCCAGTAAAAGAGCTAAAAAAAAAATCTGGGACTGGTTCACAGCCAAATAAACACTGCCTACAATTTACAAATATTGCAAATACTGAGCAATATATTTTTCTAATGGGCAATTCCATGGTTACTCACGTTACATTTTTGATGTACTTTTGAGATTCCTTGGGCTGTAATTACCTTACTGAAAGGGTTTAATAACTGTTATCCCCACGGTAGATAGAGTAGACCCAGACAGGGCTCTGGAGTGCTCTGAAACGTGCAAAACTAAATCAGGCCCACTTTACTCACAGTTAAGCCAGCAAATTTCTCCAAAAATTGCACTGAGGCAAAGAACATGTCCTCAGTATTTCACCTACCAAGTTTGCAGACTGAATTCAATTTTTAAAGGAGGCTTTTCTTCAATATTTCGCACATGAGAGGGAAGTCAAGTGATTCCAAAATGGGACTAGACTGGTACATGTCCAACCATGGTCCAACTATTTGGAAAGACTGACCTCTTCATTCAGTGTCAATAGTCTGGTGGCTTTACTATGGAGAAATATGTAGTAAATTGAGACTAGTTCCCGCTTCATGCCACATGTTTCTTAAATTCTTTTGGCATGGTCGATTGATGCAGTACTGAAAGACTGGTTGTTTTAGGTGCCAGTCTATTTTCTTGTTTTGCATGTTTTCAATACCTTAAGTTTTGGGACTCTCATACACAGTATTGAGAGTCCCAAATTTTCGGACTAGAGTAGACCTAGACCTACCTAAGCACCAAAGATGACATTCAGAAAAATGTGTTATGTATGATAAACAAGATGCACAAAATCGGTTACTCACATTACATTTTTGTAACGTGAGTAACCGATTTGGAATAACAAATGAGAATCATGTGCTGGAACAGAAACATGTATATTTGTACACCGGACCAGAGGGTTCCCTACTACTTTGCACGTAAAGGATGCAGGCTATCGCACGGCAGAAGGAACGTTGTAACCTGACCCTGCTTTTTTCTTCATACATCATTGTCAATGAAGGTCAGTCATTGCAAAAAATGAGATTAAACATGAATCTGGGACTGATGAAAAAAATGTCAATTTTGTTAGGAAATACATGTACTTTTTCTTGACTAGTCTCCATAGACTTTGTACACAACCGCTGAAGTGAAGTAGCATCAGGTTGAAACATTCTTTCCCGCACGGCTTCAGAGATGTAATCAAACCAGACTTTAATTATAATACTACACGTTCAAATGGCCTCCATTTTCCCCTCAACTTTCTTTGAAATGACAGATCCTATGCAAAATGGAAGTTCTTAGACACTCTTCTGTTAGTCATGTAAGTATTGAACACAAAATGGTCGTAAAATTTTGGGGCTGTAAAGTGTATACATGTAAAGTGGAACAGTTCAAACCGACATGAACGAGACTCTGCAGCTCTGAACACGTCGAAAGATTATAAACAAACCGTGGCTAGTCACTACCTTTATTTTTGTGTAGGCCTACATTTATCATTTGAACATGTGAAACAAAAAGACGACATGGCATTTCATACTCCTAGAACTAGGAGTAGGCATTTCATTCTTTTTTGTTTCACGGGGGGGGGGGGGGGAGGGGTGTCATGCTAGCTAGTTAGTTTCGTTGTTTTTTAGTTTCCAAACAAATACTTACAATGGAGCATCGGTAAATGTGGGCACTCTCGGCGGTTCGCCATTCAACATGTGAAAGTGGCGATACAAAACATCGAAACAGAAAAAACACATCTCGGCACACACTATTCGGTGGTTGGAATTGTTTTGGTGGCCACTGTGACTGTTGTGGCCGTGCCCACCGCCGGAGTAAGCGTGATGATAACCGTTCATTTTCGGTTGAAGGGCCCGCTGTGGGTCACCACAACCGGAGCTCGTGCTTGGCCGGTGATCGTGGTTAGGATGGGAGCAACGGTCGCCCTTTTCGCAGCGGTCCGACCGGTCATTTCGGTCGGAAGGCGCGGAGACTTTCTGCCGTTTCACTCCACAACAGCCGGTCGCCATCTTGACACAAAGGATAAATTTTGCTGGTGGACGAATCTTCACTGGTCCGCGGCCAATCCGTGTTCCTGCTACATTAACAGAAAGTGTCGAGTACCAGCGTAATCAGCTGAGTTCGTCTGGGGTCGATTCATAACTTTTTTTATGAATCATTCCTGTTTTTTTGACGTCATTTTATAGGAAATATCCATAATTCATAAGCTTTTTATTTAGTTGCAAATCAGTGGGCGTGGAATCAATCGTCTTGGGCATTAATTCATTATTAATGAAACGTGAAACATCTGCATGCCGTTGTTGGACTTCTGTAGCGCCCTCTGTTGCTATGATTGTGAAAGTGCACGGCAAACAGAATCATTAAAAAACGATCTTAATTTTCTACTGACACAACTCTTCAACTGGCAGCTGACGTGACATACGAACACAATGTTTTCCAATGCTATTGAAAGAAATGGCAGGTCAGCAGACAGGTGACAAGTCTTTGATAGATTAACGCCAAGTTAATTACTGACGGTTCACAGATTACAATGGTGAAGATTAATAGTGTGCCTATTTTAACGCAACAACGGTGAATGACCGAAGACCCTATATAGAAAGCGCCTGCTGATTGGTCAAAATCTAGAGGTCAAGATGCGGTTGTCTTGCATAATTAATCAGCGAATCTGCTCAAAATGTTATAGAACATGGCTTTCACATAGACTAGGGTGAAGGGGGATATTTTTTAAAAATCTGGTCGGTAAACCGTGTGTGATGGGCGACTTCAAAAGAAAAGATTCCGATAATGACGATGTAAACTCTCTGCCCTTGTATTGTACCAATTAATTGAGTAGCAAAATGTGTGTGTGACAAGTCAAGAAGTTTGGTTCAAGGGCGGATGGGGAGGGGGCGAAGGGTGCTACGCCCCCCCCCCAAAAAAAAAACCACCAATATTTAAAAAACAAATTTAAGTGGCGTTGCATTAACTTGGCAGGCAATGAGTACACCACCATCATTTCCTCCCCAAAAAATGGTTAAAGTGGTCAGAAATTGCCTCAGATCGCACCACAGAGCATCTTGAATACCAAAACTTTCGGGGCCCTCAAGCGGGCCCCAAGCCCCACGCCGTAATCAGAGATGTGGCAGCTCGGACCCAAGGTCCAATTTCAATTTTTTTTTTGCCAAGGCCAGTTTCATCTCTATGTAATTCACCTCCCCCCCCCCCCCCCAAAAAAATCATAAATTGTGTTCTGGATCCGCCCTTGGTTCGGTTGAATCTGCAATTAACATAAAAACAAAAAATACAATAAGTGTCTCATAATGTCAAAATGTACTTACAAAATATTATATGAACTGATAATTAAATTGACTGATTTGATCTCCAAAAACATAAAATTGTGTCTATTACAAATTATAGCCGACTACATAGACTCGAGTTATGAAGAAGTTGTCACATAGTACAATACACACTTCCTTTAAAGGGAAAATACAACATTTGCAAACATCAAAAAATAAAACTACCAAATCATTTTGAAATACCTTGCTGGACTGTTAGTGAATGACAGTGTAAAGCATCCTGTAAAATCATGGCACCTGGTATACTGTCATTTTCAAGAAAAGTGGTATTTTTGTATCAATTTCCAACGCTGGTCGGCCGACCAGCGTTGGAAAAAAACTGGCTTTTTTTTTCAAATACTGGCCCCAATTGACCATCGCACTTGTTTGCAATCGATTACACACCTATGAACGGGTACAAGCCAGCTAGACTGGTTCCCTGACCTTGCAATTCCCCAATGTATGTAAACTGCTCTGTTTCTTCTTTTATGGAGTCAGGGAACCAGACTACAGGAAAATGATTGTTTTTCTTGGTTTTTATAGCATTTTCGAACCCAAAACCTAAAAAAAGTCAGTGTAACTATATTTGCTATATATTTCCAACCCCCCAATTCCATCCATTTCTGAAAATTACAGCAAAAGCAAATGATGTATATTCCCTTTAAGGCTTTATTAACAGTTCAATATCAAATGAGGTTTATGTACAGATGTAGGATGGAAGTACGGAAGTAATGAAGTACGGAGGTACTGAAGTACGGAAGGAAGGTTTTGCTGAAAAAAACAACAAAATATAAGGGGAAATGTTTTGGTCTGGAGTTGCGGGAGGTTGCTATCGGGACCGCCACCCAGGCCTGACAGAGATGGGCAAAAGAAGGTCGCACAGGGATCAGGGACTGTGGTCAAGGCATCTTACACTAAATTGTACATCTACATGTACAACAGTACATGATCCAAGCTAGATAATGAGGATAACATATTTTCTAAACCTAGAGATGATAAAATGGTATTATAAATTACAGATAAAAATAACAAGAAAACTAGAAAAGGTAAATAATACACAACGTCCGCTACACAAATTATTTCCTCATATCCAGTCACATAGCAATAATTTGTGTCTATCAACTTATTTCCACTTAACTTACTTACTAAACAATTAACACAGTCTTCTACAATCATATCAAATGATCTAAAATTAACATGGGAATTGGTATACAATCATGTAACGTTCATTATACGTGTATTCACCATGCATCGCCAGTCATTTCAATTTTATGCCTCAAAAGGGAACCAAAATTACTGTATCAGAGGACTGTTATTCCTTACCCCCCTTTATAGACAATAAACTTTGACCAATCAAAGTTTATTGATTTGCAAATGTATAAAAGTACAACATTGGGCATATCAAGAATATGGTTCAAAATCAAAGAACCCCAAGATGATCCCCGAGTGGCTCAAAGAGGGCGCTATAATTACCCGAGCCAAAGGCGAGGGCAATTATCAGCACCCAAACTCCAAGCGGTCTTAAACAGAGTGACTAATACCGACCGAGCCCATATTTATTCCCACTCATAAATACTTTTTCAGTCAAAACAAATCAAAACTTTTGGGTCAAAAAAACCTGATTTTGTTCAACAAGTTCACTTCATGTTTTGTTAACATGCCTCTAGCTAAAAAAATGGAGTGCCCAGCTCGCAAGTAAGTCGTAAACAACGCCTTTTATGGAGATTGACACGCGCATCGTGCAGAATGCACCTGGGGCGTTGCATTATGAATTTAGGACTATAAAATACTGACTCACTGGTAGTATTGCGTGTGCCTACATGAGGATTGTGAACGTTCAACCAATAAAAAAGTAAGAGGCACTGGATTTTTTGGAGTCCAAACTTCATGTGACACTGAAAAGTGTTTAAGACCAGCTAGCCATGTCTTTATTATCCGTTTAAGACCGGCCACGCAACGGGCTCTCGACCAAAAGGAATGGGTAAATTGTCTTAGGTATTTATTAATGCGGCTTAAAACATTAGGGCATCATCAGAGCAGACAAAGACAAAAATATTGACACCAATCAAATAATACCTAATAAAACCAAATATTTTAGCATTCATAAGATTAAACTTTCCTTTGAATCTTTAGGTTAAAATTTTACTCATTATCTTAATTTACACGATTTCCACGCTCCTGCAGCGGAACTTGCTCCATCCCTTTCCATTTACGTTTGTATTTCTTCAGTTTCTTCAGTTTCTTCAGTAGATATCCCTGCAGTAAAACAAAAATTATACAGCAAGATATCAAGCTTACTACAAGCTGATTGTGAAGTTTATCATATTAATCTGTAATATTGCAAAAAAAAAACATGATTAACAGTGGCTTAGCCTTTGGGTTAAAATATAATTCAAAAGGAATAGTTACTGTGAATACTGAAGAAAAAGTTTCCTTTTTTACATGTTTATGGGACCGCCCGATTTCAACCAGAATTTAACCCCACACTTTAATCCTTAACAGTACAAAACAAGTCAGGTGTGTTTACAAACACAAATGCCCCGCAACAGTGACTGTTTCCATGACATAACACCACTCTAACATCAACTTACATGTACCTTGGTCAAATGGAACGTTCATGGACAGCATAAGTGTCTTCTGTAGGTCTTATATGAATTAATCCCTAATCCCTATGATCTCAGAATAAATACAAGATTTCTATTGTTATAGCCACTGTGACCTTGACCCTTGACCTTTCGGCCCCAAATGCAATAGGCTTCTTAGGATTACCAAGAACATTACACAAACCAAATTTGAAGTTCATATGTAAAGTATTTCTCAAGTTATCGCGCTGACAAAATTTCTTTTGTTTTAGCCACTGTGACCTTGACCCTTGACCTTTTGGCCCCAATGCAAAAGGCTTCTTAGAATTGCCAAGGACAATCCACAAACCAAATTTGAAGTTCATATGTAAAGTATTTCTCAAGTTATCGTCCTGACAAAATTTCTATTGTTTCAGCCACTGTGACCTTGACCCTTGACCTTTTGGCCCCAAATGCAAAAGGCTTCTTAGGATTACCAAGGACAATCCACAAACCAAATTTGAAGTTCATATGTTAAGTATTTCTCAAGTAATCGCGCTGACAAGATTTGTCCGGACACACACACCCACACACACACGTGTGTAAATGCCGGCAATCGTGGACGCCCCATTGTCCCTAATCCTCTTTCCTTTGTTTGTACTCTAACTTTTTAGCGACAGCTCTCATTGGTTTTGTACACGATTTGAGATCATGGACGTTCGGTCAATCGTGGACGTATTGTTTGCGCCCCAATTCTTTTGTCCTACGTCCACGATTGCCGGTGTTTACACACACCGACTTGTTTCACATACGTAGTGTGGACTTTCCTTTCTTTTCGTGTAGTTAAGGAACACCAGTGGAAAAACTCATTTTTCTCAAACTGTGAAAACTCTTACAACCCAATTTTTTTTCTATGATTCCCTATAGTGTTTCTCTTCATTCTGCTACGGATAAATCTAACCCAAAAATGCCTCTAAACCTGTTTTCCAGAAATGGGGAAACACTGTGTGGACGTGGGCAAGTCCACACTTCGTCGGTGCTACCTACATTATGTGGACGTGTTTTGTTCGGAAGTCCACACTGCGTATGTAAGACAAGCTCACGCACCCACACACCCACCCACCCACCCACCCACCCACCCACCCACCCACCCACGGAAGGACAAGGCGGAAACGGTATGCCCCTTCGGCTTCGCCGCGGGGCATAAAAAACTTATTGACTAACGACAACTTTTTTCTTTTAATTTCAAAGTATTGACAAACATATTACACACGACTACCAAATATCCTTTCTCCTTCCCGGAGCGAGTTTGGCAGGACTTAATTAAATGTTTGTCATATCAGACTTTTGTACAGGTTGGGCCAAAAAAAAAATATCCCTTTTGATACTTTTGGATCCTTGTCTCCCACAAAAAAGGGAAAGATACCAGCTTGTCCTCTTCAGCCAACATCTGATCTGGGTATTGACCACATTAAGTACAAGTTTCACTGATATTCATTCATGCATGCAAAGGATACAGGCCTATTTTGTGACTACCCAAAACACTACCAACACGACGTTTCCTAATTACTTTAACCCTAACCGCCCTGAATCCTTCAAAATCCTCTTTGCCAAAGTGGAGGAATTTGGAGGATTGAGGTTACATGGCAAAAGTGCATTCCTGATTTCGTAGGATGCACTTTGTCAAGGTCTTGGGCTGGACCTGGAGTTGTTTCTGCTCAGCCATACATAAATATAGGCCTGGATTATGCCTGTCCTCCGTACTGCTCCAAAATGTCACTGGCCAAGCCCCAATATATTGACAGTCACCGCCGCAGGATTTTGCAAGATTCAGGCAGTGGTCACCCCTCCATGGACCATATTCAAGAAATAATAGAGGAATTTGCAGGATTGGGGCTATATATACATGCATACTACTTTTGCCATGAGGCCAATTGGAGTATTTTGCAGGATTGAGGCTACATCCTAGCAAAAATGCCCAGGGAGTTAGGGTTAAGGGGATATTTAACGTTATTTAATATTTTTAATGACAATCACACTGCAAGACAGAACATACCAAAGTAGCCATGGTAAGGCCATAGTTTACTGCTCTGTAAAGGGCCTTGATGGATAGAACATTTTATAATTCAGGTAGTATACAAGACATGATGCCTCAATTTGGAGAACACCTTCCGGAGGTATGGCAGCCTAATAACGCTTGATGGTGCAGAAATATTGTAAGATTTGATACGGACAAAATGGCACAAGCTAGAACCTGAACAAGGGTTGCTAAGATAGCCAAATCTTACCCCCTTTTAAGTTTTGTCTTTGAGGGTACCTCAAGGACCGGGTGTACGGCATTGTGCCAAACACCCTGTAGGGACTTCGCAAAAGAATTACTGGTGAAATCCAAGCCCTCAGAAGAACACGGATGGTCCGCAGAGCTATTGCAGACATAAGGACATTGGCACAAGTATGCATTGATCTGATTGACAGACAGGTTGAAGATTGAGCAGCAGGACAGTGAAAATGTGAACCTTATCTGTAATTCAGTTTAAGTTCAATAAATGTAATTCCATTAAATTGATGTCCTGTTCTGTTATTCCTTTTATTTCCTTCACTGTCCAGAGGCCCATTGTTGCCATTGTGTTGAGAGCAAATTGCCTATTCTGAACATTGTGTTGGTAGTGTTTTGGGGTAGTCACAAAGAAAAGCCTGTATCATTTCCATGCATGGCTGAAAATCTGTGAACACTTTACTGACGGTGGTCAATACGCACACCGAATGTTGGCTGAAGAGAGAAAAAAACTGGTTACCTTTCCTGTTTTTGTGGGAAACAAGAACTTATCCACAGGGACTTTTTTTTTTTAACTCATCCTGTATATAGGGGCATCATACATGTAGATGCACAGTCGGGACCAAGGCTTTATGTTCACTATAATTTATATTTTAGAGTTTGATATAACGAGAGTCAACTGTACTTACTATGACGACACAAGCAATGAAGACAATAATCGAACATGCGACCCCTAGCATAATCACAGCGTCGCATTTCTCAAAAGGTCTGTTGGCAGTTGGTGATGCTTCGTTGGCCAAAGCAAGTGTTGATCCTGAAAATTGACGAGAGGCACTCAGATCAATATTTGACTTGATTCAATGGATATCTGACTTGATTCAATAAGCCAGTTCGGTATTCCAACTGTACACACACAATGATATGGGTCAAGGGTCATTCCGGATAATCGAACGCGCAGGGAGATGGGCGCACGACGCTTGCGTGTTAATTACAGGCAGAACGGGCGTTCGCATGACAGCACATAGCATCGCATAACATCAAGTCAGTGATTTTATCCCAAATGACCTTTGACCTAGACTAATACCAAACTGGCTTATATTGACATCTGATTTGATTTAATGATATCTCACTTGATTCAGCTGAACGAATCACTGGGTTTCATTGTTCAATTGTACCCAATAGACCCGTTGCATGTGACGTCACATTTGAAGGAAGGTTTTTGTTCCTCTGCTATGGGCGAAACACGGTAGTTACTTTCATTGTCACTGATTTTAAATCCTAAAATTTGCCCACAATGGGGGCGAACCCTCCAATGGGCCTATTTGCATATTTTTAACATTTCACTATTTTAATTGTACAGGTATTCACACTTTACCAATTTGCGAGTTTTTGCTGTGAAGATGAATGTGAAGTGGGTTGGGTACGGCCGGGTAGGCAATGGCCGGCCGCAGCCTTGCACTCAAGGCCATATGGATTTTGTCTTTAAATCATTCTGCATTCGTACTTATCTCAGTTCATGTCGTTTCCAATTCAAATCGTGTAACAATGAAGGAGCAAGCAGGGGCATAGCAAAGGCATTTTCATTGGGGGTGTAGAAGTAATTTTGCTGACTGAGAGCCCAGCGAGCGTGCAGCGCAAAGCTCTTACGGCTTGGGCTACGGGGCCCGCTTAAGGGAACTTGTTGCTGTGGAACTCCTCACTGTGAACTCGTCACCTAAGGGGGTGGGGGGGGAGGGTGGAAGGGATGACTGGCATCATTACATGATGATTAACCCCAAAACATTATCATCACCTCCTTTATGAACAGTTCACTGCATCATAAGTCAAGCGTTTGCTCCACAGTTCCACTGTTTCAGGTTAGGGCAAGGCTAAGATTTCAGGTCTGTGGCAACTTGAAGTTTGAACTGATGTAAGGACAATAAGATTTACTGTTCTGTGGCAACTTTGAACTCAGTGACCCGAGTGAATGGTCACTAATAATTCTCAAGTCTACAAGAACTTAGGGTCAACTGGGGTCAATGTACAACTCAATAAATGCCTACTAAGAAGTATTTTGCTCTTAAATCCTTTTTCTGTGTTTAATGTGAAGACCCTAAATGCCACCGAGGCCCTAAATGCTGACTGAGGAAAATTATTAGGGGGTGTCACCCCCTCCTTCCCCGAACATACCCCACTGTTTGCTACGCCCCTGGGAGCAAGGTCGTGAAAAGGAGCAATCAGTCTCCTTAAAGTGGGGGGGGGGGGGGGGGGGGAGGCCATGTCCTTCCCATGGGGGCACTGTTGAAAGCGGACGATCATTGGAAATTTAGTTGGCAATTTTCTTTGCGGTGCAATTGCATGAGCGTCATTTTTTCACGAGAAGCACTCATGCAAAAAAAAAAAAACCCGAAAAAAAGGGAATTTGTGAACAAAGGGCACTCGTGAAAAACTGTTTTCATGGGGGCACTTGATTTCGCGAGAGCCATTTTTTTCAGTGCCCTGTTTTCACGAGCACCCTTATTTCACAAATGCCTTTCTTTACGGGTGTCTTTTTTTGCTAGTGCTTTTTTGCACGAGTGCCCTTGTGAAAAAGGGGCACTCCTGAAAAAAGGGCACTCGTTAAAAAAAAAGGGCACTGAAATATATTTTGGGTAGGGGGTGTAAATAATACAAGTTTTCATATCCGACATGACACTGCTTCCTACCTGAATTGGTTGAGGACTGAACTTCATTGTTAGTAGCCGTTGTAGGGCGAATGTTGGCAAGGCGTACCCTTGTGCGTGTACTACCGGTACTTCCAACTGCAACACCCTTTGCCTCACACACATATTCCACATCACTGTCTACCGAAGGAACTTGGATTGATACTGAAGTTGAATAGGTGTTGTTCCTCAACGACGATCCTGAATGATGGATTTCGTATCAATAAAGATTGACTATGATGATTGGTAATTGAAAATAATTATATAACTGTACGGGGGCGCTGTTAACCCCTTAACACCAGCTGACAGGCATGCCCACCATGCCCACAGTCCGCTAATCTGTCCGATGTGCTGTTGTTAGCCGTGCTATGCTGTGGAAAGTGGTCTGTGGGCCGTATAGCCGGACAAAGGCCGTTGTGCAGTCATGTGTGTAAGCTGGTAAAGTGAGGCATGCCAATACCGACGTCAAGGGGTTAAAAGCTGACGATATTTGAATCTGACGAATGCATGATAATGAAATGTAGCGGTAATAATGATGTAGTGTCTTCAGAACCAATAATGGTGGATATGTGCGCTTTATTATACCTATTATTATTATCATTATGATGGATAGACACCGGATTTCATTGACCGAAACTAGTATTTGAGGGAGTTAGGCCTACACACTCCCACGCCCCCCCCCCCCCCCCAGCATTGCCAGTGACAACATATTACCGTACACGTAGGTGTAACATTGCTTACCCGAGTAGGCTGTTATAGCTACAGGCCTGACTGTCAGGTAGGCCTTGAGTTCCGTCAGCCCCCCCAAGAACCACTTCAATTCCACGGCAGGCTTGACCTGCTCCATGACACAGGTCAGATTGTGAACTGTGGTATCGTACCATACTGTCGCCTCGCACGTGTCCGCATCATGGTCTTCATTGCAGCCGATGACGGTAGGATATGGCCGATTTGGGGAGACTGTTGGTAAATTGAATGGATATCAATTGCAAAATAAAGTATTTTTTCCGATTCAAAAACAACAATTCAGTAAATCTGAAGCAGATTATTAAAAAAAATCTAGCCAGTCCAAAATTCAGCTCAGTAGATATACATGCAGTCTACTTTGGGAGAAAACACTGAAAATGCATCTTCATTGCTCTACATGCAAAGTGAGGTTTCCGTTGGAAGCCCTCCCTGAAATATTATTTAATACATTTTGACTTGCACCCTCTCATGATAATGATCCCAGTTTGTCATTTGGGAAAATAATTCTAATTCCCGGATAATGTAAAGGATCACAAACTAAACTAAGCCGTTTTTCACGGTTAGTGCCCTCCGCATATCAAAATGCCGGATTGTCGTCATGAAAATTCCATTGCTTTTGAAGCGTCTGCGAGAGATTTGAATTTCCAGTAAAATTTTCAACACCTTCTCCGCTTACACATTTTAATTTGTTGTGTTTGTACGTTTTTGAAAGAATTTGAGAATGGGTAGATAAAAAAGAGAGATGGGTAGATAAAAAACACAAAAATAGACTCACCTTTTTCAAGTACTTCTACTTGTCCCTCATGCATCACGTCTGACTTCGGTTTCACCTCAAAGGTGTAGGTTCCCTCATTGAAGGTGGTGACGTTTTCAATGACAAAATTGAACTCACTGTCGATATTGTAGACACCCTCTTGGATCCCGTTTCGGGTTTGGGGAGTCACACTTCCCAAGATGTATGAAATGAGCATGGAGGCATCGCTTTTTGGTCCATAGTACCAGTACATAGCTTCGACATCACCGGGCGGGATTCGGCGGGAGTTGACCAAGGGACAGGGCACGATCCCTCGGTGGCCTCGTTCCAGGAACACGGCTCCATCAGCATTCGCTACAAGTACGAAAGCACGCAAAACAATATTCAAGGTGGAATGATATTTGCTTCAAAACAGCAATGTTAACCCTAACTATCCCATATCCTCCAAAATCCTCTTTGCAAAATGGAGGATTTTGCGGGACTAAGGCTACATGGCAAAAATATGGTGCTGATTTCAGAGGACGCACTGTGTGTCAAAGTCTTGGGCCGGACCTTGTGCTGTTTATGCTCAGCCTTGCATACCGCTATGGGAATGTACCGGTCATGCCGGTAGGTCTACATGTACATGTATGTACTTGAAATCCTTTGCACTGCTCCAGGATGTCACTGGCTCTATTATTGACAGTGATAGCCGGAGGATTTTGCAGGGCCTAATTGACATCATGATTGAGGCAGTGGTCCCCGAACATCGCCAAGCTCAATTCTCAATTTGAATTTCAAAAAGCCACCACTAGATTTCATTTAATGTTCAGTATAATTCAAATTGTTAGCATTCCGATTCGTCCAAAATCTTTGAAATTGGTCTCGTGAAGCAATCGGCGTTGAATTGACAAAGCAAATTCGTTTTTTGTCATTCGTTTTCATGTTGTTGTCATTACATTTCGTCCCGGTGACTTAAATCGTATACGATTAGAAAATGCGCCCAATCTTTAGACTTATTTGAAGAATTATGCGTATTAAAACAATGATAACTCAACATATATTTCCTTATATGTATAAATAAAAGTAGTTAGCTGTAAGGTATGAATTTTTATTTCTGTGTTTCACAATTAACATTTAGAGTCATGAACTGACCTTTCACAATATGCACTTATGACATGGACACTAAGCATTAAGTTCAAAGAACTTCTTAATGTTGTTCTTTGATAGACATACCTTATTTCTGTTGTTTTATTCATATACATATATCAAAGAGCAACATAACGAAGGTTATGCTTAATCTCCATATGCTAAGCAAAGAGCATATTGTGAAAGTTCAATTTCTGATTTTTATGTTAATTGTCAAAGAAAACTCAAAACTTAAAGCTATACTTTTATTTATAAGGAAAAATTTGTTAAAAATTAAAATTTAATTAACCCTTACCCTACTAGACCCTCCAACGCATGCCAATATGTGCCTCAAGAAAATCTCCTATGTTTTTTGCATGGCCCTCCAATATCTGCCATGTCATTTCAAGGGTAACTGGACAGGCACTCCAATACATGCCACATAGAACAATGAGAGTCCTCTGATAACAAAGTGAGTGCCCCCAGCTGGTCAGTATCAGGCACCCTCCAGGGCCTCCAACTCCTGCCAATTGGAGCCTTCACTGCTACATCAAAGTATCCTCCAATAAACTGCAGCTGGAGGGCATTGGCATAACCAACTGACATGCAGTAAACTACCCTCAGAGAGTAAGGGTTAATGCGCAAACAAGTCCGAAGATTGGGGACATTTTTAATCGTAACGTTTTAAGTCGCCAGAGACGAAATGTAACGACAAGAACATTAAAACGAATGACAAAAAACGAATTTGCTTTTTCAATTCAACGTCGATTGCTTCACGAGACGAATTTCAAAGATTTCGGACGAATCGGAATGCTAACAATTTGAATTATACTGAACATTAAATGAAATCTAGTGGTGGCTTTTTGAAATTCAATTTGAGAATTGAGCTTGGCGATGTTCGGGGACGAAATTTAAGTATCGATATAGGAAATTCGTGTGATACATGTACAAGTGTTAAAATAGCCGGGAAAACCTATACATTGATCATGTATTAAAAAAGGTAGCCACAATGCAAGTGCCCAAACCTACCGGTATATCCCTGCTAAATGCACAGATCTCCAACAGAAAAAAAGGAAAAGTACATGTATGCTACATTGTACACGTTTACATACACATGTACCGTAGGTCACCGCAGTCCTCGGCCGTAGAGCATATCTATATATATAAGAGAGAGTTTAACTCGGCCTCCAAGACGATGTTTGCTCATGAAAGGATCCGAGACCGCGGGCTCCCGCGGCGCCAAAATCGCTCCACGTCCGTGGAAAAATGCGGAAGGTGTCTTCCGGCGGGTCGGACACTTCGGGTCGTCCTGATTTTTCCGTACGGACCGGCGATCCTTTTCGTCTATTTTTCGTGACTGCATTTTGCGCAGGAATTTGCCGTCGTGTGTGCTTTCACGTTGACTGCCTGGCCGCCCCCTGTCCTGGCTTTTCTGCGTGTCTAGACTGTGCGAGGTCAGCGGCTTCGACGTAGGGGTTCCGTTTACGTGTTCTACTCGGACGTTCTGCAAAAGCGTTCACCAAATTGTGGATGGGGTGACCTTGGTAAAATATTTTTTCTCCATGGTGCGTGGCCACCAAGTGCCCTTATTCTTTCATATGCTTCGCTTGCCGCCCCTGCGCCGAGTGCAACGAATACTCAGAAGGACTACACATTAAGTATGCCTTGCGCGGTCTGACCAATCGAAAGTCTACACTGCGTAGTATTTCCGGGCTATGCAAAACTGTCGATGGGAACGCGTACTGCAGCCTGCTCCACACCCTGGAAACGAGGTTGGGTCTACGGTGCTCGCTATTTGAAGCGCAAGCATGTGACGTGATAGAGTGCTGTTGCTTCCATAATGTGTTTACAGCTCCATGCTTCCACCACCAAGGCTGAGCGTTGTGAGTTCGCTGCCCGCCACGTATAATTCAGTGTCGTGTTATAATTTCGGGGGCCTGTTTTGGGTCAACGAAGGATCGATGCATTGCTTCAAACTCGCGATCTTAAACGCAGTCACAAAAAAAATCGACGACAAAGTGTCCGACCCGGCGGAAGACACCCACATTTTTCCACGGACGTGAAGCCGCGGTCTCGGATCCTTTCTGGAGCAAACATTTCTCCGAGGCGGAGTAAAACTTGCTCTTATATAGATGGTTGTACCAACTTCAATAAAAGTTACCGACTTTTTCCTCGCAGACGGTCTCGCAAATTGTTAGAAGTTCAGGTTTACGTTTGTTGAAGAGTCCAATACTGAAACTTAATTATGACCTTCCTCCATGATTCAGACCGTTTGTAATTTTATGGTAACACTCAACATTTTCATTTCAAATGACACCTTCACGTTTTATTGCATTATGATTTAAACCAGCCTTCGCCTGTGTACTACAGTATTCTTTTCACTACGTTTTCCAAATTCGCCTGCCTCACAAAAAGCCAATTTAACAGACCAACGGCAACATTTACAGACAGTTGCCACGGTACATAATTATCATGTGCGTAAATCGACGGGGGACAGGGGGAACCCCCCCCCCACCCCATCCCCCCCCCCCACACACACACACACATTTTGAGGCGGGGGCATTTTTTGGTGTGTTCCCCCCCCCCCCCCCCCCCCCCCACTTTTTCTTCCCCGAATAAAAATGTTGTAGCCTACAATAATAATTCTATTGCTCAGAATACATGTAGCTGATTCAATTACTCCAAACTCAAAACTTTAAAAGATGATCTTTGGTTTCAGTGGTCAGAAATTGTCTCAGATCACACCACAGAAATTGCTTTTCTATAACTGCATGTCTCCCCAACTATATCCCCCATTTACATTTAATTCCCCACATTTTCATCCCCAACACTACGCCCTACCCGATCTATGATCGGGTAAATCAGCTTGTTGATTATATTCATGAACTGAGATGATTTAGCCCCCCCCCCCCCCCCAAAAAAGTCTTCGGTTTCTGGTATGGAGCTTGCCCCAAAAGTGGTGCGGTGACGAAATCAGCTTTAAAGCTGAGATTTCACACCCCTTGTTTATAAAATGTGAATAAATTGGTACAATGTAAGTAAAAATGAGCACCTTCAGCCTCCCCCCCCCCCCCCAAAATATATGGTCGAAATATGCGGGCAACATGGAGTGTCATGGCCTAGCGGTTAAGAACACTGGACTCACATTCTGGTGTTTCAGAGGCAACAGTGACGTGGCTTTGAGCCCGCCGGCGGACACTTGTGCTCTTAAGCAAGGCACTTAACCATTATTGCTTCATCCTTCGGATGGGACGTTAAGCCGTAGGTCCCGTGTGTTGTATAAATGCATGTAAAAGAACCCAGTAAACACTTATCGCGTACAGAGAAGGGATTTGCCCCGGTGTTTCTGGCCTCCTGTATAAACTCCCACGTGGAGTATTTAGGAGAAGAACCAACCAAGAACCAAGAACATAAGTGTGCGCGGGAACAGTACTCCGAATCAACAAGATGAATTGAAGGGTCTGCACTCCAGCTTCAATTTTGTTTTTCAGCTTGAAAACTTGCACTAAACAATCTTGTTCATGTTTGGAATTTAGACTAGACTCGTAATAAGTACATAAATGTAATTCAGCTAGCGAAATGCAAATTGACGGGTCTTGGGGGTAAAGTTTGAGACCTTCCAAGACCGAGACTGAGACCGAGATCAGTGCTGTCAAGGCTAAGACCAGCTGACTAAGACAGAGACCGCAAGAAGGTCCCGAGATGGTCTGTAACATAGTGAGAGTATATACTTTTAAAAAATACAAAATTACAAATGTACATGTAGCTGGTAGTATGCTAGTTGCCACTTTCATCATGTTTAAAGCAGTATTTGGCCATAATCCCCACACATATCGGTACATCCCCACAGCTGACTAACGTTCATTTCAATGCAGAAAGAAAACTCAATTTTTTCCTAATAAGTAAATATGTTCCCCAACTTAATTCAGCCATGGAGCTATAAAAAGGATCAACAAACAATACACTCACTGATGTACTTACAACATAAACACACCACAAGAAGCAGAATTGGTACAAGTAATGACATTATTAATATTAAGTGTTTGATCATTCCTTCGGAGCCTAAGACCTCACTGTTTTTAAGTGTTACCAAACGCAAGTCTTGTTATTGGTAGACCAGATTACATCTATACTACGAGTATGAGCTACATGTACATGTACTGTTCTGTACATGTGTGCATGACCACAGCAGTCTAATACTAGCGCCCTCTATTATGCCGGGTATTATTTGCTCTAGTAGCCAGGGTCAGGGTTTGAAGTACACGTACTTACCTATCCCCTATTTTGCGAATGGCCGAGTCCATGGATGGTTGCCACAAGCAACATGTGTGGGGTGTAATGGTATGGCATCTGCCAAGGTTAGTGTTTGGGGTTGTCTAGCTACACACAGGTCAATTTTTTTTTTGCGGCAATATGGGGCCAAAGTTTTCCATAATTATTATGATCCCCCTGAAATTGATTTCAATATGTACACATGCTTCTTGAGACCTATTCGATGAGTGCAGCTGGTTACAAAAAAAACAACAGTTTTGGTGGTTTCTCATACAGGCCAATCATCACACCAGATATCATTTCAATCTGTGAGGGTCGGGTAAAAAAAAAACGTGTTCAATTGACACGGAATGACCCAATTGATATCCGACTTGATTCAATTGATATCTGGCTTCTCTGAATTGACATCTGAATCAATTCAATTGATATCTGACTTGATTCAGATAATCAATCAAATCACTGAGTTTCTTTGTTCCATTTTAATTTTTACCCTATAGACCCCTTGCATCTGATGTCACATCTGAGGGCAGGGTTTGTTCCTTTGCGATGCACAATATGCATAAAGAACACACTTTTTATTACTTTTATTGTCACTGAGTTAAGTAAAACCGACTTAACCAAATTGACAGTTAATCCCCTAAAAACGGCTACGACACGACACTGCTTCCTACCTGGCATGCCTGGACTGTTGGCAGACTGAACTTCATCGTATTAAGTAGCCATTGTTGGGTGACTTTTGGCAAGGCGTACCTTCGTGCGTGTACTGCTTCCTACAGCAACACTAGTTGCCTCACACATGCTGAAGTTGAATAGGTGTTGTTCCTCAATGACAAACCTGAATGATAGATTTGAAATCAATAGTGTATTGAACATCTTCAATCAAAGAGTGAGCAGTTAACGTAATTGCAGTTAATTTGAAAAGCCTGTTCAGCAAGGATTTACCAAAGGCTCTCGTGCAGTGCAGGTCAACAACTTGGAAAGATCTCATTCTCTGCCAACACTGCATGGCAAGACTGGTGGGACCTAGCAATCAGGACAAAAAGATGTTCCAACGTCTAGAGAAATCATTATTGATATACCTGGAGGTACATTTAAACAAAAGCCTGTAGTGACCATCCATGTCACCGCATTAAAGGATACGAAAACACAGTTTGGCTACTTAATTAAAGGTGCAATCGTTTGCATTTATCTCAAATTGCCCGATGAATTATTATCTAAAAGCTTACTGGGATTAAAGATCGTACTGGTACATTCCATTTGGCTTGCCGCCATTTAGAAAAAAATCGAGAAATGTAGGTGATTTCCAACGATCAGTCAATTGATCAATACATGTATTTGGAAATAAAGAGTATTATTACAAAATCATGTTTTTGTGATGAAGAGGTTTTGCTTGGAATTTCACTTTTTCCAAAAGTGTAATATGCAATGAGTTGAAGCTTCATGAGGTTAGCTTTTGAACGTTCTTCGAAATGAATGTAGTATGAGATTGGAAGGTTTGCAAGGTGGAAAGTTACTAAGACAAGGTAAGTATGCGGTAGAATGTTGTAATGTAGTAAGAATGTAGTATCCAGACGCCACTTCAGGGGTTGTGTACAAAGTCTGTGGCGAGTCAAGACAATTTTCTAAGTACATGTATTTCCTGACAAAATTGAAAACATTTCTAAGTCCTAGATTCATGTCTTTTCAACATTTTGCAATGACCGACCTTTATTGAGATGATATAAAAAGAGGTTTGACCTGATCCATGACGCATGTATTTTTTGTGCGCTGTACTGTCGTACCTCGTGGACATGTATATTTAAATCATGGTAATAAGATTGGTATTTACAGAGTTTACATTTGTCCATGCACTCGGACCCTGTGCCCGATTACATCATAGTCCCCCCCCAAAAAAAAAGGTGCATAAATATGCTTTGTTCAGTTCATGACCTCGTGTTTGTATGGCCAGCCGCCCCACGCGCCTGACAAGCGTCATGAACTGAATGCATGTGGGTTACTTCATGAAAATCGGGCAAAAAGTGTGACATTGGGTCAAAGTTCCCAAATGTTGATCTGAATATTGTTTTTGATAGCTCAACTACTATATTTTTAGGAAATAGTATGCTTCTTCCCCAAAACATAAAACTGAATTTGTGGTTGATCTTTATATTCATGATGGGAAATTCAAAATACCTATGCTACATGGACACCAAATCTAAACAATTGCTCTGAACATGTTTTAATGGGTTAGGTTATTTGTCAGTTTTCTTGTTGTTTAAGATTAACTTTTAGGGTATAAACAAAGGAAAAAACAAATGGTTCAGCAGATGCTCAAAATAAGTTGATACAACCCACTGTAAATTGAGGCTTTTTGTGTAATTTTGACAAAATTGTGCTTGTTTGGAAAAAGTAACCAAATCAGCTAGAAGAGATCTAAAATAGCATTTATGAGTAAAAGTTTGACTTAAATGACACAGTCAGTGTTGGAACTTACGCTCAGCAATGCGAGAGGGCGCTCGTGCCGCCAGCGAGAGGGCGCTGTTCAGCATGCAGCTGCTTTCGCGCCAGCTTTCCCCGCTGCCATGTTGAGGAATTCCCAATTCGTCCTCAAAATCATTCAATATTTGTATGTCCTAAACGGGGCCATCGTTGCCTGACTGGGTAAGATACTTATTGTAATAGTTATAGCAAATCATAGTCACTTTGGGGAACAGAACAGATCCATGAAACTCGTATTTTAGGGACTTTAATTGCATGTTTATTTTACCGATGGGCTACTTTACTCTTCACTATATGGTTCAGGTATTGGGGGCGATATGGTGGATTTGTCACGTGTTTAATCATGTTAAAGTATCAGGGGGGATTATAAGGGGTTAAATGATAATTCAATCAGAGAACCATCGATCTGGGTTATATTCCTCAGTTTAATAGGGGTTCCTAATATTACAGTCAAGAGGGCATTTTATAACTTAACTGGGTCACATGTCTCCATTTTAATCATAAGAAGTTACAGGTTTGAATTATAACTGTTGTTTATTGTTTACTTCATTAACCCTAACCGCCCTGAATCCTCCAAAATCCTTTTTGCTAATTGGAGGATTTTGCAGGATTGAGGTTACATGGCAAAAGTGCGTTGCGGATTTCGGAGGACGCACTGTGTCAAGGTCTTGGGCCGGACCTTGTGTTGTTTATGCTCAGTCATGCATAAATTTAGTCCTTGATTATACTTGAAATCCTCCGCACTGCTCCAGGATGTCACTGCCTCTGCCTCAGCCTATTGACAGTCATAGCCGGAGGATTTTGCAGGATTCAGGCAGCGGTCACACCTCCATGGACCATATTCAAGAAATAATGGAGGAATTTGCAGGATTGAGGCTATATGCTATTTTTCCATGAGGCCAATTGGAGGATTTTGCAGGATTGAGGCTACATCCTAGCAAAAGGGCCTAGGGAGTTAGGGTTAACAGCATAAGCAAGCAAGTAAGTGATACGGTGAACTGTAGGCACCACCATCAACAACTGTCTGTTGTTATCAGCTATTCTCTTGTGTGCATCTGGAAGAGTTTATAATAAATTCAGAAGGTGTACTGTTCAGGGAATACCATCTGGTGTCTCAGTCTTCATTGTCATCCCATCTTAATATCAGCCAGCAGTAACACCCCCCCGAGTACACACCCACTAGATCGCAAGTGCCTAACCGGACTTGTCAGAGACGTCATGCCCAAATAAGTCCCAACCGCTGTTAACTCTACAGTCAGTGAACCACCTTTCTAAAATGATGTTCAAAATGTATGCCTTTGCTCGTCGTGCTGAAAAATATGGCTGACAATGTGTCAATTTTACCTATGCTACATGGACACCGTGTCCTGTACATAGGTAGAAAACAGCACAATGTATCCAGTAATTAACTGAAAATTAAGCCAAAAATGGCTAAATCATGTTTTATGGCAGTGGACATGCAAACCGAATACAAAAGCTGAATTTTGGATACATAATTTGGATGTATGTATGAATTATAGAGTGTGGAACAATACCTATGCTACATGGACACCGTGTCCTATTTATCAATTTTCACTTTAGAGGAGCAAACCCTTATGTAAAATAGAGTTCATCTGTATCTGATTGTTATTAATTTATTGTAATTAACCACTTTCTTGGTTCTAACATTAAAAAATAATTTGTCTACAATCATAGCTTCACAACTAAAGGAATAGGCTACTCTCTTACCTATGCTACATTTTCTACCTATGCTACATTTGGACACCACGCTATATTTTGGAACATAAATCTTAATTGCTGAAGAACAATTTTCCAAAGCATGTTTTATTTTCAATATCCATCCAATTACTATTTACCAAAGATTAAGATGTGTCAGTATGTGTGGAGGTTTTTCTGTTTGAGGGGTTTCTTTAGTTTGAAAATACCGATGCTACATGGACACCATTTTAAAAAATGATACTTTTTCTTCTTGCATCTTATAAACAGCAGCAAGTTTGGAGAATTCAACTTTTTAAAAAGTCAACTTGGAGTGAGTTGAACATATTAAAATCAAAATCTGTCAGATACAGTGTACTGTATGGAAATAGCAAGCCTTAGTAGCTATGCTACAGGACACAAAAAGTGCGGACACCAAATGTAGCATAGGTAACAGAATTTTTAAGTGCGGACACCAAATGTAGCATAGGTAACAGAATTTTCACATGATGCATGTAATATCAACACGAGCAGCTTTTGTACAATTTTATGCATAGATATGGGTGAACAATAGTAAATTACTTAAAAGGATTGATCAGTTGGCATTTTTGCAACAAAACACACAAAATAAAAACACATGTTTCTGTCAATTTAAATGTCACACTTTTTACTGATATTTTTAGTGGTTTTTGCACACATATTGCCCGATAATCTTTTTTTTAGGGCAGATACAGTCCTAGTTTGATTTTATTTTTAAAAGTAACATCATATCCTTTGAGGAAAATGTTACTTTGAAGGATTTGAAAGACTAAATTTTTTACAAATTGATAACAAAGAGAGTAAATTCAGCATTATCAGCTATTATTCCAACTTCATGGAGTAACCCACATTCATAATCTTGCACAAGTGCCCCCGCATGCATATTACAAAGCGGCCACCATATTGAAATCGCATGAAGGAACATTTTGGGGATGATATTCGTGGGAGATGATGACTGAAGGTCGTCTTTTGGCCAGATGGATGAAGATTTTTAGATAAAAGAACATTTTCTCGAAAAGGTATGAGTTCCTCTACGACTAGGAACCTTAACTTTGGAAATTTCTGTCCTGGATGAGAAGATAATCTCGATCAAAATCGGTAGCAAAATCGCTACATCAGGGTTAAGCATTTAGGGCCTAGGGGAGCATTGGCTGCGTCTGGCCATACTACAGAGCTTGCGATAGTAGTGTAAGGCCAGATGCAGTCGGGCTAGTATGGAGGGTACCGCTTCGATACATCAAAAATGGGTAAGAGTCCCACATCTGGCCATCACTAATTTTTTCCTTCACAGTATTATCACTATCAGTTAGTATAATTAGTCCCATAAATGTAGCCAATTTACTCATAGAGCAAGGAATTGTTCCTTGCTCTATGATCGATTTACTGGACTATCTATGCTCCAGTAAATTGGCCACATTTATGGGGTTAGGGGCCTATATCATTATCACTATCAGTATCAGCCATCAGAAAGTGACAATAGGCCTAGGCCTATGTCCTAAAAAGTCAAATTTTGCAGGGAAGATATTGAATTTGAAGTATTTACTGAGAAAACACTTTGAAATTTTCAGACAACATGCAGACATGGACAAGTGATGGCCAGATATAGCCCCATAAATGTGGCCTATTTACTGGACTGCCTCCGTAAACATAGGCCACACATCCACATGTACAAAAATCGTGTCGACGGAGCCAAATTTTGATTTTCACATTTAGGCTTAGTTTGTAGGGTTTTTTTGCTTTAGAAGCATACTCACCCTCTTTACAGGCTAATCAGAAAGTGCTGCCTTTTTCAGATGTCTAATTTTTGTGAAATTTCATGTTGAAATTTTGATACGCAAACGTGTAAAAATGAATCTGGAAATTTCACGAAAAATATACATCTGAAAAAGGCAGCACTTTCTGATTAGCCTATAAAGAGGGTGAGTATGCTTCTAAAGCAAAAAAACCCTACAAACTAAGCCTAAATGTGAAAATCAAAATTTGGCTCCGTCGACACGATTTTTGTACATGTGGATGTGTGGCCTATGTTTACGGAGGCAGTCCAGTAAATAGGCCACATTTATGGGGCTAGGCCAGTGTGTTCTTATTCCTCCATGGCCAGATATAGATATATGGGAATCTTTCCCAAAACAATGAAAAATGAGGATAGGTCCAAGCATGGAGAAATAAAACAAAATAGGCCCTACATGCCCTAAATGTGTTTTATTTCTCCATGGTCCAAGTTAAATACAACTTAATACAAGTTACTTACAAGCATGTTGTAATGTCTCCTGCGAAATTTGAGGTCTTCAGTCCTTCACCTATCAATAATATGTACCTTGCTCGTACTTTGAATCTGCTGCGACTGTGCGACTGCGAGCATGGTGCGAGGAATAATTTATGGATTTATAAAAGAAATAACACGTTTGTACACTATCTGGTCAAGTATTTATTCCTTTTCTCACTCACTGGTAAATATATGCATGAAATGAGTATTTTGGTGGCTAAAAAAGTTACATGCACGTCGTGCATTTTCAGTAACAGGCTACGCGGACAAGCACAAAAGCACTGATGTGCAAGCACGACACTCACTGCACCACCATGTCTCGCCTACCCGGACCGTACCCGTACCCGGCCATATGTCGAGCCCTGATGACGTTGATCAACAACTCACAAACTGACGAATCAGGCGCGGCGCCGGGGAGGATCAGTCTCAGTCCAACCTCGTCCCCAGATTGTCGAGCAGTACGCGCCCACCACTACCTGCTCTCTCAATTGGAAACGCGGTTGGAAATAAAGTAAGCACTGGGGACGAGGTTGGTCTCAGTCCGCAGGGCCGGCCCTGCGGACTGAGACCTCGTCCCCAGTGCTTACTTTATTTCCAACCGCGTTTCCAATTGAGAGAGCAGGTAGTGGTGGGCGCGTACTGCTCGACAATCTGGGGACGAGGTTGGACTGAGACTGATCCCCGGCGCCGCGCCTGATTCGTCAGTTTGTGAGTTGTTGATCAACGTCATCATACGAAAGCCCTGTAGTGCCATCAAGTATATATTTCGCCAAGTTCGTTTTTATGAGTTATATATTTCGCCAAGTTCGTTTTTATGAGTTATATATTTCGCCAAGTTCGTTTTTATGAGTTATATATTTCGCCAAGTTCGTTTTTATGAGTTATATATTTCGCAAGGTTCGTTTTTATGAGTTATATATTTCGCCAAGTTCGTTTTTATGAGTTATATATTTCGCCAAGTTCGTTTTTATGAGTTATATATTTCGCCAGGTTCGTTTTTATGAGTTATATATTTCGCCAAGTTCGTTTTTATGAGTTATATATTTCGCCAGGTTCGTTTTTATGAGTTATATATTTCCCAAGGTTCGTTTTTATGAGTTATATATTTCGCCAGGTTCGTTTTTATGAGTTATATTTTACGGAATTACGGAGTTTAATGAAGTTACGGAGCCCCTAAAGGGACATCCAAAATTATTTTTTTATCTCGTGCGCACGACATAATATCTCGTGCGCACGAGATAATTATCACTGGCGCACGACATATATCACGTGCGCACGACATAATATCTCGTGCGCACGAGATAATTATCACGTGCGCACGACATATATCTCGTGCGCACGACATATATCTCGTGCGCACGACATATATCTCGTGCGCACGACATATATCTCGTGCGCACGAGATAATTATAAGCATTAACGGAGCTTGCGCATGTCGTGCGCACGAGATATATGTCATGCGCACGAGATAGTATGTCGTGCGCACGAGATAATAACATAATTTTGGATGTTCCTTTAGGGGCAGCGTACCAGACACGCTGCTTTCGTTACACACAAACTCGTCCGCTGCAAGTGCAGCAAGCTCCGTTAATACTTATAATTATCTCGTGCGCACGAGATATATGTCGTGCGCACGTGATAATTATCTCGTGCGCACGAGATATTATGTCGTGCGCACGAGATATTATGTCGTGCGCACGTCATATATGTCGTGAGCCTGTGATAATTATCTCGTGCGCACGAGATATTATGTCGTGCACACGAGATAAGAAAATAATTTTGGATGTCCCTTTAGGGGCTCCGTAACTTCATAAAACTCCGTAACTCCGTAAAATATATCTCATAAAAACGAACTTCGACAAAATGTATCTCATAAAAACGAACTTCGAGAAAATGTAACTCATAAAAACGAACTTCAACAAAATGTATCTCATAAAAACGAACTTCGACAAAATGTATCTCATAAAAACGAACTTGGCGAAATATATAACTCATAAAAACGAACTTGGCGAAATATATAACTCATAAAAACGAACTTGGCGAAATATATAACTCATAAAAACGAACTTGGCGAAATATATACTTGATGGCACTACAGGGCTTTCGTATCATCAGGGCTCGACATATGGCCGGGTACGGTCCGGGTAGGCGAGACAGGGTTGGTCCGCAGCTCACGCGATAATGAGGTCAAATCCCGAACTTTATGTGCACGGGCTACGTCACGAATCGGCCACGAGACTTACACGTGTTATTGCGAGAGTTTGGCAGCTTTTTTTTAATGAACTACACGTTGCAAATGAAGTAGCGGGTCTCCAAGATGGCGTGGTAAGTCGAAAGCGAACGTTTTTCTGAATCGAATGATTATTATTATTATTATTATTTATTCGGCCAAATTACAAGGTATAACAAGCAATTCACAAAAGTAAACAAAACTAAACAAAAACAATCCAATCCAAGCTGGCCAGGATTGACAAAAGTATAATAAAACACTGTGACTCGAAAGCCTGTCAATCCTAACTTGAATGGTACATGTAACATACAAAAAATATTATTAAAAATTAGGTATAAAATTCAATGAAAAATAAGACCGCCTTAAAAATAATACATAAAAAGATAAATAGATTTAAAAGATTACAGTTACAACAGTTTTCTCAGAGGCAAGAATAGCTGGCATGAAAACCTAACAACTGCAGATTATACAAGACTGGGGAAAAACAGACAAACAAGCCAAAACAAAACTAACAAACAAACAAACAACCCCCAATAAACAAAGAAACAAAACAAGACAGGATAAGACTTAACAAAATGTAACAAAACAAGTCAAGACAAGAGACAAGACAATATGTCGAGATTCAGTAAGTTTTTGGCGGAACTTTGTTCACTCGAAGTTGGGGTGTGATTTTGAGGACTAGGCACAATTGCATGCAGAATACCCCGCCACTCGATCTATCCACCTCGTAGCCGGTGTGGCAGGTAATTCTACCCCCCTGGTAAATGTGTCCCCGGCCCCTCGGACAGATCTACCGGGTCGTGACCCGGTAAATCTGTTCGGGGGGACACTTTTACCTAGGTAAACCTGTGTAAGTGACAGGTTGAGTGCGCGTGGGCTTACCTTTAAGCATGCGCGCGCGGGCTTGCCTCCAAATATGCGCGCAGGTTGTTTTACGATGCGCACACTGAACATTCTATATGATGCGCGTTCGTGTACGTTATTTTCACTTTCACTTCATAATCCTACATAAGAGAGTTACATAATCGCTAGCTGCATATTTCTTCATCCAATCGACTGCTTTAGCTTGGGCCACAGAGAGTATCCTGCCGAATTACCACAGCCTCATATAGTAAAGCTGGTCTGAAGGCGTAAACGTTTTCACGGTGATTCAATAAATGCCTGTAATCATCAGTAAGAATCCGTTGCATCATTCATGACCAGCCCCCTAGAGCGCTCCAGTGCGCCTACAGTGAAAACGTTGCCTCAACGCAGATGTATCGCTGCTCCTACACCCCGATTTCCACATGCCCGATGCTCCAGCACGTCCCAGGGATTGCTACAATTCTCCCGATGCCAGTCGACTGACTCATCGTGTCTTCGCCAGTGGTAAGCCAAAGTGGACAGCCAAGTTTCGTCGTGTTTCAGAGCCGGTCCTTGCTGACTTCAAGGTGTCTGCTACGTCAGCACGCACACCCTATAATTGACGAGAACTGTTTTGGCTTTGTAATGATCGATTATAGTTAATACGTACCGTAGATTAGTGCTATAATTAAAGTGACTGATTTATACCACTGTTCGAGTTACCTAATTGTAATGTATAAGCTATAAGCTATCGTTTTAGCTATTAAAGAAAACTATGTTCATTGTGTAAACATGGTATTCCCCACCCCCAAGTAGCAATAACTGTAAATGCATAAAGTCATGTTAACAGTAGAAGTAGGAGAGCAAGAAGCTACTGTTACAGAGCAAGGCTTTTACGACGCAGTGAGAGAGAAAGAACACTAACGGAGAAAGCACAAATCAACCTAGAGCAAGCCATACAAGATAAAGAACGAAGGCCAACAATGCTTACTCAAGGTGGAAGGCACAAGCCAAAGCGGCCAGAGGACTCCTCAAGACTTTCTTGCCTGAAGAGGAACTCAAGAATCAGCTGCAAGAAGTCCATAATTGCGTCCAATGTCTTATGCGCAGCTACGAAGATGGAAGGAAACTGCAAGCACCGGACCCAGAAATACTCCGGAAGGTTGATTGTGCTGTCCAGGTTTCTGAAGATATCGATGCGCTGATCAAGAAACGACTGGAAGATGTGAAGAAACCAGACTTTAATCCTGAGGTCACATTGTTCAATATTCGTGCCAGCTTGGATAAGGCAAAATATCCATCAGTCTTCAGTGGCATCACAGAGTCTCAGGTTTCTCCATCCTCTGATCGATCAAGTACCTCCAAGGTCTCACGCATTTCTTCGAGTAAGGTCGACGCAGCAGCTGCGTTAGCGGCAAGGAAGGCTGAGCTCCAATCAGTTCATGAAATTCAAGAACAAAGCAGAAAGATCAAGGAAGAGGAAAACAAGCTGGAAAGGCTGAAAGCTGAAAAGGAGGTCAAAATAGCCGAAGCTCGGTTCAAGGTTTACGAGGAAGAGGAGGAAGAGCAGAACGCCTCCCTCAGCACGGAGAATCTAGAAGGAAATGTTGTGACACATATCTCCCATTATAAGAGAGAGGTTGAATCTTCCCCTGATGCGCCAAAGACATCTAACGACATGGCTACAGTACTGCTGAAAGCCTTCCAGGAAAGCATCTCCTTGGGCAGGTTACCCGTGCCTGAACCAAGCACATTCAGCGGAAATCCGATGCAGTTTACGGAGTGGAAGAATGCCTTCTCAGCGCTTATAGAAAGAAAGAACATCCGTGCAGCGGATAAGCTATTTTATCTCAAGAAGTACACCGCTGGTGCTGCAGCGAAGATGATACAGGGAGCTTTCCTGCGTTCAGACGAATTAGCCTATCAAGATGCCTGGTCACAATTGACCCGAATGTTTGGAGATCCGTTCATCATTCAGCGTGCCTTCAGGGAAAAAATTTCCAGATGGCCAAATGTGGGCGAGAGGGATCCCCAGGCTCTAAGAGATTTCTCTGACTTCCTTATCGCCTGTAATGACGCAATGCCACATGTCAAAGGATTGTCCATCCTGAATGACTGTGAAGAGAATCGGAAGATGGTGAATAAGCTACCTGAATGGGTTGCAAGGCGATGGAACCGTCGCGTGACGAATTCATTGAAGAATGGGGAGTATCCCTCCTTCAAGGAATTCAGCGACTTAATCGCAGAGGAAGCTGAAGTAGTATGCAACCCCATAACCTCTCCTCTTGTACTGGATGCCCAGGAGAACCCCAAAAGGGAAATCAGACGGCCCAATCATCAAGCTATGGCGATACAGGCCTCCAGACAAGCAGCAGCATCTTCAAGCACCCCTCAAATCCAGACGGATAACTATCCGGCTAAGCCATTTGTGTCATGCACTTTTTGTAATGGCCCTCATTCCATTCATAAGTGCTTTAAGTTCGAAGGCAAGTCGGCAGAAGAGAAGAAGCAGTTTGTCCAGGAAACCAAACTCTGCTTCGGCTGTCTGAGAAAGGGGCACCAGTCCAAAGACTGCAAGAGACGAGCTACCTGTGCCAAATGCAAACGATCTCACCCCACTCCTCTCCATGAAGACAGATCACCGCACTATAAGGGCCCAGCCAAGGAAGGGAATGAGCTGGCCTCAGCTGTGTCCTGCTGTGCTACAGAGGGAGGTAATACTCCATTGACATCGATGATTGTACCTGTGTGGGTGGCTGCGGGCTCCAATCCCGCCCGAGAAGTTCTCACTTACGCCATGCTGGATACGCAGAGCGACACATCCTTCATGCTGAACACGACCGCCGAGAGTCTTGGGAGCAAAGGTCAACCGGTTCAGATGAAGCTGGCAACAATGACATCAAGCTCAACAGTCTCAAACTGCATGCTTCTTAAGGACATCACAGTTAGAGGAATGCACTCCGAAAAGGCCATCACCATTCCAAAGTTGTACACCAGCTGGAGACTTCATCCCTGCAGAGAGATCACTTATTCCCACTTCTGAAACTGCCCTGAAGTGGCCTCATTTGGAGTCGATTGCCAGCTCTCTTCCTTAAATGCAGGACTGTGACATCGGAATGTTGATAGGTTTCAACTGCCCTGAAGCACTTGTACCCCGAGAAACTGTGACTGGCAAGAGTAATCAACCGTATGCTGTGAGGACCGATCTCGGTTGGTCAGTGGTAGGAGGTCAATCAGGAGCTACGATGATGTGCCACAGAGTAATGACTAAGGAGAACCCTGTCCCCTTCAAAAGAGTGTTGTCGGTGCTCGAGCGGGACTTTTCAGATGACAAGGGAGGTAAAGTTTCTCAGGAAGACCTCCAATTTCTCCACACCATCGAGTCTAAGATTACACAGCTTGAGGATGGCCATCCGCAAATGCCCCTACCGTTCCGCTCTCGTCCAAGTTTGCCGGTTAATAAAGCTCAAGCATTCATCCGCCTTGGCTGTCTCAAGCGCAAGTTACTTAAGGATAAGAAGTATCGTAATGACTACGTGAATTTCGTCCAAGATGTCATTGCGCATGGTGATGCGGAGGAAGCCCCGCCAACGTGAAGGAGGGAGAAGTGTGGTATATTCCTCATCACGGTGTTTACCACCCGAAGAAGCCTAACAAGATTAGAGTCGTGTTCGACTGTTCCAGTAAGTACCAAGATACTGCCCTGAATGACCATCTTCTAAGTGGCCCCGATCTGACGAATGCCCTGGTGGGAGTATTGAGTCGCTTTAGGAGTCATCCTGTAGCCATAGTCTGCGACATAGAAAGGATGTTCCATCAGTTCATGGTCAGGCCGGAAGACCGAGATTATTTGCGTTTTCTGTGGTGGAAGGATGGGGACCTCGCTCAGGAACCAACAGAGTACAGAATGAAAGTCCACTTATTTGGAGCCACATCGTCCCCAGGCTGTGCCAACTATGGTCTTAAGTTTCTGTCCAAGTTTCTGTCGAGAGAGAGCTTCCGTCTGCAGCCAAGTTCATCAGACACCATTTCTATGTAGACGATGGCTTGATAAGTACAGAGACGAATGAAGAGGCAATGCACATCATTCAAGAAGCCAGAGACTTGTGTAGTAGACAGTGTTGTAGGTCTCGAGACCAGTCTCGGTCTCGGTCTCGCCGGTCTCGAGACCACTTTTTGCCGGTCTCGGTCTCGGTCTCGGTCTCGGGAGCTGTGGTCTCGGTCTGGGTCTCGGTCTCGGTCCCCTTTGGTCTCGATATTTTGGCTGGTCTCGAGTCGAGACCAGCCAAAAAGTGAGGGGGGGGGAGGCGGATTCCGCCCCCGGCCCTTTTAGGGTTAAGTAAAGAATCAGTTTAGGGCAAATGTGACTGCAGTGTGATGCTAATGGACATGTCTCTCTTCACTTTCTAGTGAGTGAGGCATAGTCCAATAACCATTGCTCCCCTTCTTATTTCTCGTTTTTATTGTGGGATGATCTGTTGAAACAAGCACTTTATAGCCATCCTCATTGATTCCAAATACAACTGAGATTTAAATCTTATGAATCAAGACTGAAACATTATTTTTACCGTCAGATTTTGTATTTTGAATATGGGAACAATTCAAATCTTTTTCCCTAGAAATATTGGTGATTTTTTTTCTATTTTCCTTTTCAAGTTTTCCTTTATTCGTGGAGGCGGGAAAACGTTTTTTTTAATTATATTTATTAATGGATATTTATCAATTCGTAGACTGTTAAATTGGTATTAGTGGTGGACAGCTGAATTTTGTGATCTCTTTATTAAAATAGACACGACTTGGGAATAGAGTATGCAAATTACGTGAAGTGTTCACAGTTACTACTCAATAACATGTTCTTTATCCCAATTATATTTTTTACGAAATGCCATTTTTTTTTATCATACGGTCACTTTCTTTTTGACTCGCCATGTATTCACCTTTTCATCTGTGATAAACACAAATTGAGCTACTGCCATAGTCACACAAAAATAGAGTCTAATTGCCTGCCTCGTCTCCTTCCTAAAATGTCAATTGCATTTGCACGAGTCGAAAAGAATTGTGTTCCATTAATCGCTATATGGGTGCAGACCAGTAAATCGGTCCGAAATTGCCTACGCCGGCCAAATCACGATTTGCATGCCCTCAAAATCTTCAGTATTTGAGCATGCTGTGGGCCATGAATTTGAAAGTTTGTAAAAAATATGGGTGGAAGCCGTGCACAGGACTGAGAGCTTGCAGTTCTGTGTAATTTGGATGTAATTTGGACCCTAAAAGCGCTCTATTTTGCAATGGAGTGTAGGCATCGTTTTTTCAAAATGGCGATGGGCTTCAGGACTATTTTCTGGGGTGATCATCTTCAGAAGGAAATTTCTCCTGAAAGTCATCAGTTGACCCCCGGAAATTGAAAAGAATATGAAAGATGTTTGATGTGTGTCTCGAACACCTTGGAGAGTTGTGAGTATTTTTCCCGAATTTCTGAAGTGGGAGCATTTACCATTGGGGTCTATGGAAGTTTATTTACTGGTCTGCTACCATGTATAATTATATAAAGCATCTGCTGCAGCTGTTCCAGACAATGCGCGCAACTTTAGGGTATAATTTGTGGATCGTTACTTTGTCCTCATAATTTTTATTCACCTATATACTCTAGAAAATGTTATTGAAGTAAGGAGTTGTAATTAGAATCACCAAAATATACTTTTCGAAAAAAATGAAAAAACAAAAATATACCTTAATAAATTATGGGAACTAATATTACACGGGAGTTACTTACGATGTATGCAATTATAGGCACCCTTACCTGACTAAATTGATTTGCACGTTTACAGTTTTCACTAAGGCTGCATCCGAATCAGTTGTCTAGGGCTATGTCTAGGTCTGCGCCCATTGAAAATACGCGGGGACGCGCTGACAATAGACGTAGCCGTAGCTCTGGAAGCCCGTTTCGGACACGGCCTAAGTGTATGATCTATAATTTAAAAACCTTTAATGCACTGTGATTTAATTTGAAACTGACCCCCTCCCCCGATAGCGATTTATGTTTCCATACCACCTATTCGCTACTATATAAAAATTATGCAATGTTATCCAATGCAACATTGTTTTTTCTTTTCTTTTTTTTCCTTCTTTTTTACTTTTGTTCTTATATGGGCGGCGCGATTGCGTCACATGCCTGGTCCGGTCTGGGGGAACTAGTACAAACCTATGCACGTGCCATGCGCACAAAATATGGCGAGTCATTATAGTACGTACGTACGGACGGCATTCACATTCAGTTCATCATTGGTCGACAATAATCGCACAAATAAACCGTGCTGTCTTTAGCGTTGCACTTTATCTCTCTATTTGTCAACACTGCAGATCATGTAAACACCCTAAGGCCAACGTCCAACGACAAAAATGGCACAAAAGAAAAGCTTGAAGCAGATAAGAAAAGAGTCCACTCGCGTTCCAGTTAAACACGATGAGGACGACGCGGACTGCGACATCGCTCCACACATGGCGGACGACGAGCGTGAAATCACGGGTGATGACACCGGGGGAAAGCGCGCCCGCTCAGTCAGCGGTGACGGTGAAAAACAGGAGACCATACCGCCGGATCTGAAATACTCCCCACGCACACATCCACTTAGGAAGGCTAATTTCGTCTCGAAAATATTTTTTTGGTAAGAACATAGGCCGGAATATTAGGCTACTACTGACTGTGTTTAGAGTTAATGTTGGGAAAAATTGCACATGACTCTGTTCATACTGGTGTGGTCAAAGTCTAACGAGACTCTTGAAACATGTGAAATTTTATGAAAACATTGGATGTACATTTTTTTAAATTAATAATAAAATGGTGAATCGGTGGACAAAATGTTTCAACCCGACGTCACTTCAGCGGTTGTGTACAAAGTCTATGGAGAGTCAAGAACATTTTTTAAGTATTTCCTAACAAGTAACAAACTTGGAAATGTTTCTCGGTCCCACTTCAACAAGTTTCATGTCTTATCACCATTTTGCAATGACTGACCTTCATTGAGATTATATAAATGAAGAAAAAGTGGCGTTAGGTTGCAGCATTTTTTCCGTAGATCATATGCAACCATCCAAAAAGTGACAAAAGAAATGATTGTTGAAACGCCTACTTGGTGTAATCTGAAACTTCATAGTAAAACTAATGGCACTAAACTCCCTGTGAAATTATTCTTTCTTACAATACATGCTGTCATTTTGAAGAAAACAATAATTAAGAAGGCCATTTCCAAAGATGCGTCAAGTGACACATTTTTGGAAATTTCCATTAGTTGTTCGTTAGGAATTCGGCGAATCTGTGAACGGGTGCATGGAAAGGTTGACACAACGCACATGCTCAAGCGGTTGCTATTAAGTATTATTTGTCGGTTCAGTGCGTGACATCGCGTAGCTGCAATCGGCTGAATGAGAATGTGTCCCGGACACTGATTTCGGGCGCAATTCAAAACATGACTAGAGGCAACTTTTGAATTGAAATCAAGATCCTAGAATATTGTTTCTTGGAATATGGGCAGTTTCACGGGAAAGGTTGCAAAAAAGTCTCATGGGGGGTCAAAAATGAAACTTGTTGTATCCATAAAACATGTTTATTTGTTGAAAGTACATACATAAAGGTACTAGAAAATGTTAAAGTCAAGGCTTAAACATTTTTTCATTTCAATTTTAAGGCACTTTACACTTTGCAGACCATAAAATTTGTCGAATAAAGGTAGGTATCATAAACTGCTAATTCCACATCTCAAACATGCTTAGAGTTGCTTTAAAATGATTGATAGTCATCACAGTAGTCATGTCTTGAATATTAATGCACTCTAGGCTAGAAAAATACCACGTTATCTCATATACTGACAAAAAAATTCAATTTTATAGCTCTCTTTTCCTTGAAACACAAACTTTCATTTCTGTTTTACAGAAAACCATGTAGCCTGCTGATTATTTGCACTTTTGTTCAAGGGCTGTATACATGGTAGAACAATTGGCAAAGAAATTGTGTTTATAGTGTGCTGCGTTATAGAGTTACCATGGTCTTTATAATTGCTATGAAAAGAGTTTACTTTGTTCAGGAAAGGACAACAATTTTAACAATTACTACATTCAGTCAAGTTTGATCTTATGAAGCAACATTACAAGAAATATAACCATAAAACTAGAGTTGGGAGGCTATACATTTGTGAGGCAGATCAGTTTGTACCTTATAAATGCTCCACCTAACTAAATTTACGTTCAGGAAAGGACAAACTATTTAACAATGTTTAGCATACTGGTACTAGCACCATGCATTTCCTGCATGACAATAAAGTTAGTCTGAAGTAATGTCCATTCAAATGATTAGGCTGTAATTAGGCCTACTGCTGGCGAAAACATAACTTTGTATAGACCGCTTGCAGACGCGTTCGATAATTGACGCGCTAAGGTGAGCGACGCCATGTTATGGGACAAAATGTGCGTGAATTGATATACGCCTGTCCCACAACATGGCGTCGCGCGCCTTCGCGCGTCGATTATCGAACGCGTCTGCAAGCGGTCTATTGAGACACTGATATATACATGTACCGGTACATGCCCCACAAAGAAATGCCTAGATAATTACACTGTACTATCCAATGGAAAAAAAAATCAGTCAGCATGGCGCTTTTTATAAAATGGGATGTAAGGAATAGGCACATCAAGCCCAAAACAGTTTAAAGAACTTGTACACACGTACGTAGTTCATGTATGCACTGAGGAAGGTTCTTGTGTATCTGTACTTGTTCCTTGTTAAATGTTTCAAACATGTTCAGGAAAGGACACACATTTTAACAAGTTGTGCATGATCAGTGCATGATAAGCTTGACTGTTCCAATTTTCATAGCAATTAAACTAATGAAATGGCTGCACACAGAAAGAATTGTTAAAACAGTGCGGTACAATGTATAACAGATGTTGTTAAACTTGTTAAAAAAAAGTGTCCTTTCCTGAACACATGCATACACAGAAACTAGACTAAAACAGTAAATTTTGATTACATTTACTCAAACTAAGGTGTGTATTTTGTGGAAGGGATGGTTTGAAACTGTAAATTAGCCAATTCCTGACAAATATTGGATTTAAGTGTGCCTTGTAAAGATAAATGTATATGCATATGCTTACTCATATTGTGTGTAAACATGAGTGAGTAAATGACCTGTAAGAACAAAACATTAACACTTTCTTGCCATTTAGTTGGTTTTAATTTTAGAACATAAACTTTACAGACAATATAAGCATAAACTTCATCAAATTTCTGCAACCATGGTTTTGCCAAGTACTCTGTTAAACTATATGTTCAGGAAAGGACAATGCAGTTTAACGACAATGACATGACAGCAAGCAAGGTTCGAGTCTGATTCTTTTTGTAGTCTGTTAAATCTAGTAAGTACACCCCTAGGTACATGTTTATGTCAAAAAATTTTTATCTCTGACTTCCTGTAAAAAAAGGGGGGCCATGTTCAGGAAAGGACATTTTTAACAAACAGTTGCATGGCATATGCGACTGCTGCTGTATCAAATTTACTTGTGATTATCCAATTCCCATCTTTTTATACTTGATTACTGGAGTGTGTAGCGTCATTTTGACAGGCAATAAGTTGTGTATTCTTTCTTTTAATTCTGGGAAAAAATACCATGTTCAGGAAAGGACATTTTGAAAAAACGTTTAACAAACACATCAATGTCTCACTCAAAACGGCATTACAAAAGAACGAGTTGGTCAATCTTAATGAAATTTGGTGTACATATTTTTGGGACATACTTCAATGTCCTTGCAAGTCTGGGTGGTTCCCATGGCATTTATTTTTAATTCTCATCAATTGCAGTTTCTAGAAAATGTGAATGAGACTCCAAATCTTGTGCTTTAGCACCCATGTGAGCTTATAATTTGAAAACCATAATGCGCAGAGCTGCAAATTTTTTTCTGGAGATTGCTACAACATTACAGTCCTTGTGAGACAAAAACCAGCAAATTCCAACAAAGTCTTCATATGAAATAAAGCATCGATTTCCTATTTTTCATTTTGCAACCTTTCCCGTGAAACTGCCCATATACAACATTCACAGAGCTAAAATGAGCACTGTTGTTTGATCTACCCTACCTTGTACACACTGTATGTGCCTATTGTTGCATTCGAAGAAAAAAACTGTGTTGTACAGTACTCGTACATGATACACAAATCCTATTATGCACAGTAAACGTTGGATTGAAAAAAAGATGATGATAATAAAATACATTGATGCAGGAAGTTCGTGGAACTGGATACAATGATTCTAACCCCATGACACATTCACCGAGGAAGGAATTGTACAAGATCTAACTTCCTGTTTTTTGTACATTTTAATTTTTTTTTCAAGCTACATGTATGTTGAACCTGTGATAGCAGTTAAAGGGTTTTGTGAAAGAGATTGCACCAGTACAACTTACAGCATACACGTACATGTACTTTACATGTATAATGCAAATGGACGATAAAGAAATAGTATGGATGAATAAATGTAAATTTACAAACAAAAATGGACCTCGGCTATTGTGCATGGATAACTGGTAGAAGTGTGCACAAATAGTTGGACTTGGTAAGCACCGTGGATATATCAATATTACTTGATTATTTGATATTATTTTGATATTGATGTTGCCATTAGCAATTCTTAAATCCTATCGAAATATCGAAATTTTCGATATTGAGGAATGATATCAAAATATCAAAAATTGACAGAATATCGTCAAAACAAAGCTCCCGTTTGCTTTTACTTTGTGTTTTAACACAATACTTTGTTTTTAACTTGCCTGTTGTATTTTTTTCTTCAATACGTACTCAAGCTGGATGTATGGGTTCTTTCGCGTCGGCTACAAAAGACCGCTGGTTGAAGATGACTTGTATGACATACTGCCAGAGGATTCTACCAATGTTCTGGTTGAGAAACTGCAAAGGTATTTTTGCGAGTAAAACCATGAATATTCATGGCTTATCTGAAGCCTTGTGAAAAATAAGCCTTGTGAGAAAATAAGCAATAAACATGGAGTTTTGGCTGAAAACCTGCTTTTATAAGCCAGACTTTTTTGGTGCGAAGCAAATTTGTGTGCTTAGCAGCGCCGTGAAATTGGCCCTTGCCCAAACAAAGATGGGTCAGCAAGGCGTACCATTCACACTGCACCTGTGTGTACATGAATCAGTTGCAGACTTTGATTTTTTCTACCCAGGTTGAGCCTCTCATTTTGGGTCTTTCCTCCGAGCTGAAAAATTGAATACATTTATTTATAATGCAGAAATAAGTGAACCGAAACGTAGATGCTGTTTTAGAAATTACACGCATGGTTCATCAGGCCATATGCTTTAACACTGTTTTCCTTGTTTATATATTATGAAAGAGCAGAATATTCATGCATTTATGGAAAATATGCCTCTCCCAGGTATGCCAGTCCATTTGCTGGTACCTGTTTATACTCCTGGAAAGTACCAGGGGCGTGCCCAAGGGCACAGTTTAATATTTATTAATATTATTTTTCATAACTTTTTCATAACTTTATTTACTGCTTAGAATTATACATACTATAATTGCTTTTCGTCTGTTTTGTGTAATGGCATGCCAGATACAAGCTATGCTTTTAAGGTTTTGCCACCTCTAGTGGCCTTTATATTTTGTTTCAATACTTCTATTATTTTTTTCATTTCTGTCATGAAGAGGCAATAACAGTTTATGGCCAGCAATTGGATTTGAACCCTGACCCTCTAATAATGAGTAGCAAACACTAACCACTTGGCCCCACTCCCAATTTTTTTTTTTTTAATCAGAGAAATTGGTTGAATTGATCATAAATGAAATTAATTAACATAAAAATACTTTCTTCCGCAGTGAGTGGGATAAACAGATCGACAAAAGCAAGAAAACTGGTAAACCACCGTCGTTACGTCGGGCCCTGCTGCGAACGTTTGGATGGGGCTACATGCTTTTGGGTATCCCTGCTTTCTTAGAGGTATTTATTTTTTTGAACCGGAGCTTTAAAAATGACATCCATACGCATAGAGAACAATTCATCAAAACATCTGAATTATTTGCCCTTACTTAAAGCCATAGTCCATCATTTGCAGATATCCAAAAAAGGAACTGGCATAATTATTGTTGAAAAACATACTGGTTGAAAGATAGTAAGGGGACTAAACTCCCTGTGAAATTATCCTTTCTGGCAAGCTCTCATTTTGAAGAAATCAACGAAAGAAGGCATTTCCAACGGTGCTTCTTAAGAAGCACCGTAGGAAAATTTAAATTAGTTGTTCGTTTTGTTATTTGGCGCAGCGCGCACAAGCATTGGAACGACGTACAGGCGCACGCGGTTGCTATAATTTGTCGGATCAGTGCGCGACATCGCGTAAAGCTGCAATTCAAAACACTTCGAAACATGATTTAGCAACTTTTGATTTTAAATTGAGATCCTAGAATGTTGTTTTTCTTGGAATATGAAGCTGAAGCTGAGCTTAAACTTCATCAAGTAAGTTGTTCAGTATCCTTCATTAGATTTTGAACACTTTTGTTGCTTCAAATGAACAAAATGCACTAATTACAAATGATGGACTATAGCTTTAAAGGTACAGGCCATCATTTGCAGCGATCCAAAAAGTAACTGACGTAATTATTGTACAAAAGCTTACTTGATTTAAAGATAGTAAAAAATGGCACTAAACTCCCTGTGAAATTATTCTTTCTGGCAGTAGTTCATTTTTAATTCGGCTAAGTGCGCGCAAGCGTTGACACGACGCACACGTGCGTGCGGTTGCTATAATTCGCCCATAACCATATCGGGTTGTGCCCGACCACTCAAAAAGAATGACCACACTCATTGGAGGGGTCAAATTACCATTTTGGGACACCTGTTTTCTTGCAGGGAAGTGCAAACATTGAAGTTCGTTTCCAATGGTTTATAATGTTTCCACATTATGTACAGTCATGAGTCATGACTCATGACAGTACTCCAAGTTGCATCCGTGTTCGCTTTATATGTGTTGCGCAATGCACAGCGTGTTTCAAAACAAGGAACTGGGAAAAATATCATAAAACCATATGGTCATCATGGAAGGTGATAAAAAATACCGTCAGACAGATTGGTCTTGTAAACTTGAAGGCATGCATGTAAATGATAAATATAAATATCATTGCGTGATGCTGGGAGGGTAGGACACTATGTATAGTCTGATATGGGACATAAATCAACCATATGCCATGTTTGTCTTATCAAAATTTTACTGCAAGTGCATTTAAAGGTAATATATATACAAGATTTGCAAAAATAAAAAAAACAAAGCTACATGTACTGAATTATTATGAAACGTATTAACTTGAGTGTACGTAAATGTGAAATTTGTGAAAATGTGTGAAATCATGGCACCTGGGGGGCTGTCAGTTTCAAGAAGATTGGAATTTTGGTATCAATTGCCAACAATGGTCGGCCAACCATCGTTGGGAAAAAAGTGACTTTTATTTTTAAACACTGCCCCCAATTCACCAATGGTAGTTAGTCCACATTTTGAAAACTGAAAACTATTGTTTGGCTAGAAACAGCAATTTGAAAAAACAATTATTATTTTCCTGGAACAAAAAAAATGAAAAATAGTACACCTTCAACCTGTTCACTGCCGCATTCATTACCAAATTTGTGTTTAGTAGCATACATGTCATCAGTTAATCATTTAGTATTTTAACATTTCATGTAGTAGTTCGTGGGTGACATATTGCCATTATGAGGATTTTTTTCTCCGTTATCGAAGGTTTTGTTAAACTGTTGATTACAATGTAGGTCCAAAGCAAATGACGGTTGTAAAAAATTTGCTTTGCCTTTGCTGTGTTGCCATGGTTACAGGAGTCCGTCTTCAAAGTGGTTCAGCCTCTGATGCTGAGCCAGCTGGTCCTGTACTTCTCCACGGACCTGGTGTCGATCCGCGATGCCTACCTCTACGCGGCGGGGATCACGGTCTGCTCCTTGATGACCGTCATGTGCCACCATGTCACCTTCTTTGGCGTGGCGCGCTACGGCATGAGAGTCAGGGTGGCCTGCTCGGGCCTCATCTACAGAAAGGTAAAAAGAAGAAGAAAAAAAAACGTAGGATGCCTGTTGCTAGCTTTAGGAATAGCATAACATTGTGTTAACTGTAAGTGCTTTTTCTCAATACCTGGATGCTAACCATTGTGCACACATAGAGATTTCAAGTGTTTATTCATCAATAAGTCTCACAAATTTGGCCTATTTAGGTCAGGGGGGTGGTGGAGGGAGGGAGGGGGGCACATGCCGCTCACAAACTCCCACTGCTGTCCTAGGTGTCCTCCCCACAACAAAAACACTTCACCTCCACTTGCCTCTCTACGCCCAGGAGTATAATTGGGTACCAGCATTAGTTTGGGAGTAACCTACGATGGACTGGCGTTCAATCCAGGGGGGAATAGAGATATTCTAAGTTGTGTCATGCCAAGAAAACTGGAGATAAAAGTGGAAAACTGGGCCGTTGTAGCATGAATTTAGGTTTTATGAAATACTGACTCATTGGTGGTATTGAGCATGCTCATGCATAGATAATTAGGAGAGGGAGTGGTCACGTGAGAGGGTTTAACCAATAAAAGGGAAAAAGAGTCTGATTTTCATACAAGTTTTCATATGACACCGTATTGGCTCGTGACACACTTGACTTTACTGTGTTAGCAACCGAATCCAGTTACGGGACCCAAAAACTTTGCACATGTTTTATTTGTCCCGTTTTCTCATAATGTATTTTAGCATTTGATCTAACGCTACCGGTACACCGGGTTAGTTTTCCTACACCAGTAATTCACAAGGTGCTTTGAGGCTCTAACACTTTCAGCAGTTTTGTTGCTTCAAACACAAAAAGGGCAGACACTCTTGTTTTACTATACTTTCGAGGACAATGCTTTGTGTTTCCCTTTGTCCCTGTAATATAGCATTCTCCTATAGAAAAAGCACACAAACCTACTACAGAGGACCGTTTCCAACAAAAGACCCAACTCCCGAGGACTGAAATGATCTGTTGTTCTCCCTTTGTGTGTTGGTCCTCGGGGGGTTATGTAGAACACATACAAAAAGAGCAAACGAATGTACCTCTAAGCATATGTACATAACTTTCAGGCATTGAGGCTCAGCAACCTCGCCCTTGGAGAAACGACAGTCGGACAGCTGGTTAACATTCTATCCAACGACGTCAACAGATTTGACTTGGTAAGTATATGTACCTTCCGAAATCCTCTTTGCAAAATGTAGGATTTTTTTGCAGGATTGAGGCTACATGGCAAAAATGTAGTGAGTGGCAAAAATGACTAGAGCGAGATAGCGACTTACATAAAAGCCGACTTAATGGAAATGCATTAAAGACAATCGGGACTTTAGTCTGACAGCCGACTTGAGCGATTTGGCGATTTGTATGATGTCGACTTGGCCGGAGTTATATCAGAAGTTGCCTGGAAAATTGTGCCTTTTTGAGAAATTCTAAGTTTTCGGCAAAAATTATCCCGGCGCGAAGTGGTTAAAATGCGTTCAGCCTTTACAAATTCGCAGCACAAAAATTTGCTGTCATGCCACTAATTTGCATTTGCATTCGTGTTCACATTCGCGTAGATTATGAACGAGCCTTTTACCAAGTCTGATCTTTCTTTTTCTCTCTCCCGTAGGCGTTCATGTTCTTGCATTATCTCTGGATAGCCCCTATCCAGCTAATCTTAGTGACGGCTCTGATCTGGCGTGAGATCGGCGTATCCTGCTTAGCAGGCATGCCCATCTTGATCCTGCTGGCTCCACTGCAGGGCTACATGGGTAAACTCTTCTCCAGATTCAGGTAATAATCATAATAACCTAGTCCCTGGAGAAACATCTGGATGAGATCGGCACGACCGTGAAGGTGGAATTGCCGCAGAAGGCGGCTTTTCTTGGAACTGCAAGAATCCTACGAAAGATGCTCGAGCTCTGAGGCTGCGAGACGCAGCTTGAGTCGAGTTGTTCCAACGCGGAGAAGCACAAGATCAGTAATAATTCTGATGTTCACGTGGTCACTTTTTGTGGTGATTTGTCTTTCCAGATCCAAAACGGCCTTGCTGTCGGACGCCCGGATCCGCATCATGAATGAAGTTATATCCGGAATGCGCGTCATCAAGATCTACGCCTGGGAAAAGTCCTTTGCCAAGTTAGTCTCGGAAGCCAGAAGGTCAGTCAATAACCTGAAGCTTACTGAGTTTGTCAGTTATTTTTTTCAAACTCTGAAATCTAAGTGACATTTTTGTGGAAATATTTGAGAAATTCCTTAAGGGCCCATGTGATAGAATCTTAACCCTAACTCCCTAGGCATTAAGGATGTAACCTCAATCCTGCAAAATCCTCCAACTGCCTCCATGTAAAAATTGCACACAGCCGCAATCCACCACAATCATCCGTTACTTCTGGAGTGTGGTCCTTGGAGGGGTGACCGCTGCCTCAATCCTGCAAAATCCTCCAGCAATCACTGTCAATATGTTGAGGCAGAGCCAGTGACATCCTGGAGCAGTGTGGAGGATTTCAAGTATAATCTAGGCCTTTACGCATGCACTGCTGAGCACCAACAACACAAGGTCCGGCCCAAGACCTTGGCACAGTGCATCCTCCGAAATCAGCAACACACTTTGCCCATGTAGCCTCAATCCCATCCATTTTTGCAAAGAGGATTTTGGAGGATTTGGGAAGGTTAGCGTTGAAGCAATCCATGAGATGCACGTATATGCAACATTGAACTTTATTTTCATCTTGAACTTGCAATTTCAAGGGAGTTTTGGTGGGTTTTTTTTGTGGTAATGTGAATTTCTATATTCATGTCCAAAACTGTGATGTCATTTAAGGTATATATTTAATTTTTGTGTAATTTCAATGTATTGTATCTATACACCGGGAAATCAATTTTCATGTAAATTTTAAGCAAGACAATAAATAATTCTTGAATCTCGAATCTTCTGTTCAGGCATGGAGTCCATAGTGCTCATATTGAACTGTAGGCCTCATTTTGATGGAGTCCTTATGTTCATTTCTTCTTCTTCTTTTTTTTACAGAAAGGAAATCCGCAAGATCATGCATGCTGCCTACCTGCGTTCCTTCACCCTCGCCTTTTTCTTCGTGGCGCCTCTTCTCATCACCTTTTGTACCTTCGTGGTCTACGCCGCTCTGGGTAACCCCGTGATCCCGTCCAAGGTGTACGCCGTCATTCCGCTGTTCTACACGGCCAGGCTCTGCTCTGCGCTCTTTGTGCCGTACGCCATCATGAACGGCACCGAAGGCCTGGTGTCCATCCGCAGAATCAAGGTAACAGGAAAATATCTCAGATTCAGGATAGCAATTGTATCTGCCTGCACATGTACTTCGACGTTTTGCATTTTCATATGGTGAATGATGTACATGTACATGGATGTTCAGTTATGTTGTGCATTGGGTCGGGTTGACCAGGCCAAGCTGACCCAAAGCATTGAAGATATGAACCAAATCCAAATTGAAACCGATTGTAACTCTCATAATTTGACCAGACCCAACAAAAATTCAAGCAAAAACCAAACGGAAACTGAACCGACCCAAAGTAACCCAAATTCATGGCTTGGGCAACTGTGTGGCTTTTTGTGCCTGAACTTAGGTGCCCCTTGTGAAAAACGTTGTCTCTCTGTAAAGAAACCCACAACCTGCAGAAGTACCGCAGACCAGGAATTCAATGATCCAGACCACAAGGCCACGGCATTCCACGGCTTATAATGTTCTCTTTTACACTCTGCCATTTTCAGAATTTCCTTCTGATGGACGAGCTAAACGTTGAAGCCTCCCAGCCCAGCGATGCCGCTGCCCCCAGCGTGGCATACAGAGGCACCAATGCAGTCTACCTCAACGAGGTCCAAGTCACGACAGCAGATGAAACCTCTTCGCCGAGCAGCGATGCTGATCAGCAACAGGACAGCGAAGCATCGCATCAACAGGACAGCGACGACCATCAGCAACAGAACAGCGACGACCATCAGCAGCAGAACAGCGACGACCATCGAAAACAGAACAGCATCGTCAGTGACGCGGTGGAATCACCCACACACAGCGTGGCTCTACTGAACCACACTGACGAGACTAGAACCCTCTCCAGTGCAGCTGAGAAAACCCACCGGCCGGGGATTAGGGTGGATAAGTTAACCGGCTCATGGACAAAGGTATCATGAACCCTCTTTAAGGGAATATAAAACATTTGCAAACATAAAAAAACAAAACTACCAAATTGCTATGAAATACATCACGAGTGTGCTGTCATTTTCAAGAGAAGTGGTATTTCTGTATCAATTTGGAAACAAACTGGGTTTTTTCAAATACTGCCCCACATTTACCATATTTAGTGAGTCTGTACTTTGTTTGCAATCGATCACACCTACATGTATGAACGGGTACAAGCCAGCTAGACTGGTTCCCTGACCTCTAATTCCCCGACGTCCATAAATTGCTCTGTTTCATCTTAAGTGGGGTCAGGGAACCAGACTACAGGAACATGATTGTGTTTCTTGGTTTTTGCAGCATCTACCAACATAAAACTTCAAACAAGTCAGTGTAACAATATTTGCTGTAAAATACTGCCCCCCCCCCCCAATCCATCCATTTCTGAAAATTACAGCAAAAATAAATTGTTGTACATTCCCTTGTGAAAACGTGAGTCTGTGTGCTAACTCTACAGACAAAGCAAGAGTGTTAACGAAAAACGTGTAGGCTTTTGAACACTTGTAGTGTAAAAAAAAAAATGCAGAAACACAAGTTAATAATAACATAACGTTCCGTGTGTTTAACTACTTGTATGCCCTGCTGAAAACAAGTTCAGAAATCTCAGTGAAAATTTGTTACAGCAGATTTTGTCTAACAGTTAGTCAAAGCAGATTGTGGTAAACTTGGTCAGAGCAGGAGTTTGGTATAAAGACTTCAATGCGCTTTTTTTTAACATTGAAAAGTCAACAACTGAATCCACCATTTTCACTTGCGATAAACAGAATAGTGACTATAAATATGTGCATTCACTTGTTCATGTTGTGGTGGTTTCAAGGTAAATAGTAACACTTTAAAATTAAAATGCCAAACAAATTGAGTTTTATACATCATGTCTCAACCCTATTTTTTCCCACATTCAACCTAAGGATCTAAGTAATGCTGTTCTAGATGGCATCAGTATCCACGTAGAACCGGGAGAGTTACTGGCCGTCATAGGACCAGTTGGGTGCGGCAAGGTAATAATTCGTTGTAATTGACTTGTGATTGACTTGTAATGGACGTGTTATAGACTTGTGATTGACTTGTGATTGACTTGTGATTGACTTGTGACTGGCCTGTGATTGGCTTGTGACTGGCCTGTGATTGACTTGTGATTGGCCTATGATTGACTTGTGATTGGGCTGTGATTGACTTGTGATTGGCCTGTGATTGACTTGTGATTGGCCTGTGATTGACTTGTGATTGACTTGTGATTGACTTTTGATTGGCCTGTGATTGACTGGTGATTGGTCTGTGATTGACTTGTGATTGGCCTGTGATTGACTTGTGATTGGCCTGTGATTGACTTGTGATTGGTCTGTGATTGACTTGTGATTGGCCTGTGATTGACTTGTGATTGACTTGTGATTGACCTGTGATTGACTTGTGATTGACCTGTGATCGGCGTATGATTGGCCTGTGATTGACTTGTGATGGCCAGTGGTTGACTTGTTATTGACTTGTGATGGACTCGGTTATTACTCCAATTGTATTCATTTTGTGATTTTTTAATCTCCCAGTCTTCCCTTCTGATGGCCCTGCTGGGCGAGCTGCCCACTGTATCAGGAGTCAACGTCGTGAGCGGCCGGGTTGGCTACACTGCCCAGCAGCCCTGGATCCTGTCCGGCACGCTGAAGGACAACATCCTGTTTGGGCTGCCTCACGAGCCGGCAAAGTACCAGCGAGTCATCCGACAGTGTGCGCTCAGCAGAGTACGTTCCAACCAAGGACTGAATTTCGAAGAAACAAAAACTTGCTAAGAACAAAAACCCTGGCTTTCGATTGAAAAACAGGTTTACCGGCCAAATTGTCACATTGTTTTGTTGATTTTGTTGGACATCTATCATGGGGCTGCTTAAGCAGAAAAAAGATTGCTTATCAAATGTACATGTATGTGCTTAACAAAAGCTGGCTGAGGGACCAGTCAAAAGCCATATGTTTGCACACGACATATAGTGCCTGGTAAACTGTTTTTTTTAAGCAACTTTATTTTTGTGCTAAGCCAATTTTTGTGCTGAACAAATCTATAAACTTAGCCTTAGTTTTCAGTAGATTATTTTGTTGTTCAGCTCAAAATGTTGCTGCACAATTTTTTTTATATATTGTGTGGCTGCATGAAATTAGGCCTCAAATTGATATATGTGGTCACTATTTTAATGAGAACCACTTTTTTTTTTACAAAGTTTTTCTTGGTGTCTGTTGTTTTTTTCAAGTTTTATATTTATTTCCAAACTTGTCTACAGGGTGCCCCCCCCAAAAAAAAACCCCGAAAAGGCATACTTCCACAATCTTGAGACTCAAACCACCTGTATCAATGGATGGAGAATCTTTTTAGAAGAAATATGATACCAAGATCTCCCGATTTGGTCCAGTAGTTTTTGCTGCAGAGCCTATTTTGTGAAGCACACATCTTTCATGTTGGTTAATGAATCCCTCTATCCAATTAAGGCACAGTTGAGTAATTCATTGGGACAAAATGACTCCTGAATTTGTTTCACAAAGTAGGCTCTAGAACAAAAAATACTGGACAGAATTGGGGTGCTGTGGTCCAATGGTTATGGTGTTCGACTCGTGTGCCGTGGTACATGGGTTCAAATCCTGACCGTGGGAACATGGTGCTTGCGCTCCTGAGCAAGGCGCTTTACCATTATTGCTTCGTCCTTCGGATGGGACGTGAAGCCGTAGGTCCCGTGTGTTGTGTAATGTACGTTAAAGAACCCAGTAACACTTATCGCTAAGAGAAGGGGTTTGCCCCGGTGTTTCTGGCAGTGGCTGCTTAATGCGCCGTAGCACCTTGTAAACCATTATAAAGGTGCTACATAATGGTTCTCATATTTCTCATGTACTTCATTTACCTGTCTCTAATAATAGACATAGTTTCCAGCGCCTTGAGTACCTAATTGTTGGTAGATACGTGCGCTATATAAGACTTCAGTATTATTATTATTATAATTGGACGATCTTGGTACCATTTTTCTTTGAACAGAATTCCCCATGCATTGGTATAGGTGGTTTAAGTCCCAGGGTAGCGGAAGTACGCCGTTCCTTTTTTTGGGCCACCTGTATATTTGTCTGTTTATTTGTCTCTTTCCTTTTCTGTAAACCCCATAGGATATTGCACTGCTACCAGACGGCGACCTGACGCTGGTCGGCGAGCGCGGCGTGACCCTTAGCGGAGGTCAGAGGGCAAGGGTCAGCCTGGCCAGGGCCGTGTACAGCGACGCTGACGTGTATCTACTGGATGACCCTCTGAGCGCGGTAGACCCGGCAGTCGGGAGACACCTATTCGACAGGTGAATTTTGAATTACGAATTTATTTTGTCAGTGAACTGACAGGATTCTCCTCTTGAAACTTCAATCCTAGTAATATATACATGAACTTGTTTATTTTGAGTCTGCAATTTCGAAAGAAACATGTTTTCTCAAAACTTGTTGAAAATTGACAAAGAGTTTATTAAAATAATGTTAAGAAGAGGTAGCAGAAGGGCTGATGTCTGACCGATTTTAAAGAAGTTTGAGTTAATTTTTCTCATGGAAGCTATGAAATTATGCGCAAAAGTGGCTTTCTACAAAACCATGCAGCCTCAACGATTACAAGAACGTTGTGGACTTTTTTTGAGCATCTCCTCCAGACTGCACACATATTTCAAATTAAAAAAATGACATTCAGGTATTCAGATTATGTTTAAATATTTGAATTTATTCGGTATATTTGGCAAAGCCCTGTTTTCTTTCAAAATGTGCTTTCCAACACATTTCATAATCATTATTATTTTTCTGAAAATTAATTCATTCTTACACTCTCTAAAGGTGTATCCTGAGCTATCTGAGTGAGAAGCCCAGGATCCTCGTCACCCATCAGCTGCAGTTCCTGGACAAAGCAGACAAGATTCTCGTCCTCAAACAGGTACACTCCGTCTGATTGTCATATGTCTTATTACATGCTTATTTTTGATCTTGCAGAATACACTCGACCTATTTCATTACTTTGTAGCGCCTGTGATTAGTTCATTTCATAGCCCTAACGGTCTTGAATCCTCCAATTTTTATATGATTTTGCGCACCCCCTAGGGAGTTGTTTAAAACTTATTTTCACCCTGTTTTGTTAAGAGACTGGTCTGTAATTGCCATTTTCTCAAAAATTACTCCAGTTTAGTTGGCAGTCCATATTTCTGTTACTGAACTCAGTACTCCTAAATGTTTTATTCCATTAAAAAGCTCTTGTTCTGAGAATGCCAAGTCCCAATGCGCTGAACAATACAAAACAAACCTATATTCAGCCTTGTTGTTTGTGAAATGATCATGCTGTTATTTTTTGAAAAACAAAAAACGTACGATCAACTGGTTTTTTTTTGCTTGGCCTAATGGGTTAAACAAGCCACACAATACATAAACCAGTCAAAGAAACATTGTATTTCTACCTTCTCAGGGTAAAGTTGCCGACTACGGCACGTACCACCAGCTGCAGAAACACGGCGTGGATTTCGCGGCCTTGCTGAAGAAGAAATCGAAGAAAGGCGATTACGATGGGGAGGGCGGTGAACCACCCACCCTGGAGCGGCAACTCTCCATGATGTCCAGAACCTCCGTGTGCTCCTCTGCAGTGTCCGTTCCTGAATTTGAGGTCAGTGTCTGCATGCCATGCCTAGGACTTCTTAGTTATTTGTCTAAGTTTTTTTCCCCCCATTTATTTTATATTTCCATGATTCTCTTGAATCTTTGCAGTTCGAGGCGCCAGTGAACATTGTTCCGGAGGAGACCGCCGTCGGAACCGTGGGTATCGGCGTCTACCTGAGATACTTCCGGGCTGGCGCCAGTCTGCTGCTGCTCCTCTTCTGGTTACTTATGGTATTTGGAGCACAGGTACTAGACGTGCAAGCTATTTGAAAAAACTATAAAATCCCAGTCTAAACTTCAGGCGAATGTGAATGCGAAGCAAATTTTACATTAAAGGCAATATTCACTGCGAAATTTGCTGGGGTTGAAATGTGTTCCAAGATGGTGTTACAAATTTGCGTTTGCATCCACTTTTGTGATGGACTTGTGTTTGGCTTGTGATTGACTTGTGTTTGACTTGTGATTGACTTGTGATTGACTTGTGTTTGACTTGTGATTGACTTGTGTTTGGCTTGTGTTTGGCTTGTGTTTGACTTGTGATTGACTTGTGATTGACTTGTGTGTGACTTGTAATTGACTTGTGTTTGATGTGTGAATGACATGTGATTGACTTGTGATTGACTTGTGATTAACTTGTGATTGACTTGTGATTGACCTGTGATTAACTTGGGATTGAGTTGTGTTGGACTTGTGTTTGTCTTGTGATTGACATACAAGTGGTGACTTGTGACTCATTGTGACTGTTTGTGATTTGCTTGTGGCTGACTCTTGCAGTACATCCTCTAAAAGTGTCTGTTCATTTTCTCTGTCAGGCTGTCTTCTCCCTGAGTGACTGGTGGCTATCACAGTGGGCCTATTCCGAAGAGCAGGACCTAGCAGCGCAGAATCTAACCAGTCAGGTAAGGTTGAATAACCTAGTCACTAATCTAACCAGGTAAGGTTGAATAACCTAGTCACTAATCTAACCAGGTAAGGTTGAATAACCTAGTCACTAATCTAACCAGGTAAGGTTGAATAACCTAGTCACTAATCTAACCAGGTAAGGTTGAATAACCTAGTCACTAATCTAACCAGGTACGGTTGAATAACCTAGTCACTAATCTAACCAGGTAAGGTTTAATAACTAACTAGCACACCGGGAATTACTAGGTTACTAAATCTACCCAGTTGAAAAGGAGAACTAAATGTAACTCACTGTTAAGTATTTACATGTGAGTACAGATTTTGAGCCTGATTTTGGCACATCAGCGAAGGCCAGTCAGCAAAAAGGACTTGGGAATTTGAGTCAACACTCGAGTTTCCTTGGACACTTGCTCGATACATATGAAGAGTTTATTTCCAAAGCGCCTTATACAACAAAAAAAATTAAAAATGTTAACGCTTTTGAAAATTTACAAAATTTAAAGCAATATATTAGCTGGTTTTTAAACTTCATTTTTTGCCTTACTGTATTCTTAAATTGTGTTTAACTGTATAACTACCGTCAAAACTGACTTTGGACATCCAGGTGAGGGCAAGATTTTAAAAGGTAGCAAAATGGCGTTTATCGCGTTTTGGAAACAAAGTCTTCATACATAACTCATGTTTCAGCAGTTCATTTAACATTTTGGATTGACATTTGTATTCTGTTATATATTTGAATTTATCTGCCACACTCCCCCCCCCCCCCCCAAAAAATAGTAAGATAAAAATACGGGAAGTAGAGAGATAGAAAATAATTAGAATTGTCGTTATCTACAAGTATTTCGTCTTTCATGCATCCATCATTCCTAATTTTGTTAAAAACACTATCCCACTGCAGGATGGTGAGTATATCGTCCAGTACGATAAACGCACCTACTTCATCCAGCCCTACGCCATCATGTGCTGCGTGACCATCGTGGCCTGCTTCGTCCGGAGCTTTCTCTTCTTCCACATCTTTGTCACGGCCGCCAGAAACCTCCACAACCAGATGTTCAGTGCCATCATCCGAGCCCCCATGAAGTTCTTTGACGACAATCCTGTCGGTAGGTGTCAAACCCCCCTCCTCCGAAACAATTGTTCATTCCATAACCCTCCATTATTGAACATGGTTCATGTTGGACCTTGTGCACTGTTATCCGTTGAAGAGGATCATTTGCATTTATCCCGAAAGTAACCAAGCAAATTATTGTCACAAATTTTATTTGGATATAACCCTCCTGCTGTTTGAACAGTCACAGACAGTCAAAAAAATCAATCGTCTTCCCCTGCCATGTCTTTTACACAGGCTAGTCACCAACAGTCAGATTATATTTCAAGCAAGCACTGTGACTAGTCAAATTCAGTCAACAAAAGCAGGCAAGTGGTAGGCACAGCTGGCTTATCTATCACCTACAGCCAAAGCATAGCTGTATGAAGTTACATAAACAGTCCCAGCCAGTCAATCCTGCTTTATGTAGGCTGGGAGCTCGTAACTGTTAAAAATAGTAACTTGATTGATTTTGACTGAAAGGATAACTTTGCACAGAATGTATGTTCGCATAATGGGTTATTATAATTAGCGTCTTTTTTCTTGTAGGTCGTGTGCTGAATCGTTTTGCCAAAGATATCGGTTTCATGGACGAACTCTTGCCATCCACATTTACCGACTTCCTGCAGGTATGAAACAAACTTTGTCAGGTTTTTTTACCCGATTCCTGTTTTGAATAAAATAAAGACTATAAAAGTTACTGCACCCTAGCTGTAAAAGAAAACAATTGGCCCGAATAATGTCCTCGATATAAAGTGAGTGTTTGTGAATTTAGAAGTAATTTAGTAGTTATTTAGAAGTTGTGTCAAGTTTTACAAATAGCATCTGTAAATATTTTGAAATACAGTTGACAGAAGTTTGCAGTCGACAGAGGTGTGCACTTTTAAAAAAGCCCACCCAGATGAAACAAAGCTACCCTTAAATAGCCTGCCTAAAAAAAAGAGGCAAACTCATTCTGCACTCATAAATACCTGGAGACAGAATACCCAGTCCTATTAGTCGAGAGCCCTTCACGTGGGTGGTTTTAAACCTCCGCTAAAACACTGCTGCGTTCTGTATTATTCTGCTGCTTTGTATTATTAGAGTGGCATGGGTGGCGCAGTGCGTGAAACACTCCGCTCGGGTCACATGTGAGTAGAGTTGGGCGTTGGTTCTCTCCTCTGCCACGAGGGTTTTTCTCAGGGTTCTCCGGTTTTCCTTCCTCCGCAAAAAGCAACACTGTCAATCTGCCTTAAGGCACCGTTACATGCCTTCGGCTTGACCATGTTGTAGCTACACGTCCTTCGCAGTTCAGCTTTTGCTGCGAGTAAGGACGATTAGCCAACCCTCCCTCCCCCAATGTATTTATTATTGTTTTCTTTTGCGCCCAGATAATGGTCCTGACCCTTGCCACGGTGATTGTGATCACGGTCTTCAATCCTCTCTGTCTCACGTTCACTCTGCCCATTGTGATTGTCTTCATTTTCACCCGGCGCTACTTCCTGGCGTCGTCGCGAGACGTCAAAAGGCTGGAGGCAAATGGTAGGTCTGGATTATATTGACAGAGTGATGAACTGTTTGACATGACTTCACACATTTGAAGGGAATTTATGCATATTTGAAATGGGTACATGACCCAAAAATCGATCTTGGGTGAGTTCGTTCGCAATTTTTAGTTTGTTTTTGCAAATATGTAACCCTCTGTCCGCATAAAATATGTTGTTAACATTGTATACCTCAATTTTGCCTCCAAACATGATTTTTTGTGGGAGGATTAAGGAGAAAAGAAAAGATATGAAAAGCATAACCCAAAACTTAAAGGTATTAAAAGTAGATCATTTGCAGTCATCCAAAAAGTAACCAACCAAATTATTGGTAAAAAACTTGCTTGGGTTAAAGATAATAATGGCACTAGACTCCCTGTGAAATGATTCTTTCTGGCATGCTGTCATTTTGAAGGGGGGGGGGGAGGTCATTCTTAAAGACGCGTCAAGTGACACATTTTTTTGAAATTTCTGTTGACAGTTGGTTTGTAATTGGGTGAATGGGTGCAAGGGTCGTTGAAACAACGCACACGCGCACGCGGTTGTTGTTATTAGCAAGAATCGTCGATTCAGTGTGTGACATCACGTAGCAACAAGCGGCTGAATGAGAATCATGTCCCAAATGCTGATTTCGGGATGGTGTCATGACTCGGCAACATTTTGAATTATAATCAAGATACGGAACATTGTGTTTTCTTGGAAAATACAGCATTCACAGTATTGCTTCATCAGGTTTAGTTGTTTAACATCCGTCTTTAGATTCTGAGCACTTTTGTTGCTTCAAACGAAGAAAAAAAATGCGCCTATGACAAATGAGTAGAAACAGGCAATTTGTCAGTTTCCGCATGGCCAGTTTTTCACTGTTTGTCAATTTTTACTTTCAACGTCAGTACTTCCACACGCCTATTTTAAGTGATTTGCATACGGAGCAAAAGAGAACAGTTTGATGAAAGTTGGTGTCACGTGTGACCATCACCTCCAAGTTTGTAAACAAACGTGACATGTTCTACATTTATGCAGATATTTTTTTCTTCTTCTTGTGTCTACTCCAGCCCGGAGTCCCGTCTTCTCCCACCTGTCAGCCACACTGACGGGTCTGAGTACGGTCCGGGCGTTCAAGGCCCAGCAGCGATTCATCGAAGAGTTTGACGAGTTTCAAGACAAGCACACCAGGGCGTGGTTTCTGTTCCTGGCCACGACGCGCTGGTTCGGGGTGCAGCTGGACTCGTTCAGCGTGCTGTTTGTCGGCGGGGTCAGCTTCACGAGTGTCTTGGCAGTAAATTGTGAGTCTGATTTAGTTCGATTAATTCATTGAATTGTCCCTTGCTCTACCTGATCCTCCAATTCACTTCAGTATTTGAAAAAAAATTGACTCGCTCATGTTTCTTGCTCAGCCCTCCAATATCTGCCATTGTTATACCTCTGTCTCGAATACTGTATTTTCATTGGCCTAGAATGATCACGTGTTAAGTTTATATAAAAACTCATGGCATACTCCCTGTGGGATATCATGTACCTGACTTAAACAGTCCCAGCCAGACAATCCTTGCTTTTTGTAGGCTGGGAATTCTTAACTGTTGAATACAGTCACTTGTTTGATTTTGACTGAAAGGACTACTTGGCACAGAATGTATGTTTGCATAGGAGGGTTAATAATCAAAATTAACATTCACTGAAAATTTTTGCTTGCAGTTCTTGAGCTCAACTCGGGCATCGTGGGTCTTTCACTGACCTATGCCATCAACCTGATGGGGGCGTTCCAGTGGGGAGTCAGGCAGAGTGCGGAAGTCGAAAACCAGGTCAGTTAGGGCCCTGTCATCTCAATTTATTCATACCTTGTGTACTTTATTAAATCTTGTAAATTTTTCTTTCGTGAAGAGTGTATTTTGCCAAAGCTAATCCAAATTTAAATTGAGATGTGATTATTCTACTTGCAAAACTGCTGCGTGCTCTCTATATGAGCTTTTACGCAGGGTTCGACTTAAGCGGTACCCCGCTAGCCAAATGCTAGTCAAAACAGCGGAGGACTAGTCAAACTATTCCTTAAGTAGCCCGGCTGGCGAGTCAAAAATGATTGGGCTACGGCAAAGATGAAAGGACAGGAAGAAATAAATCATTAAATTCAAAAAGCAAACCTGTATCAATTTGAGTCTAACTTTATTAACTGTTTAGGATTTAATTACTAGATCTGTTAATTAAAAACACTGACAAGATTGCCTCAGGATACACATTTTAGATGTCTGTACATTGATGTTAATGAGACACTCTATAAAAGGAAAACATGCGGGCTAGTGAAAATGCCCGCGTGCTAGTTAAGAGTCTGTTTCAGCAGCCCGGCTGGCTAGTGAAAAAAGTTAAGGTCGAACCCTGTTTTACGTTCATCAAGTGTGCAGTGAAAAACGTACATATGGATTTTCATAGTACGCATCATGGATACGCAACTGATAAATGCACAACACAATACCCACGTCGAAAACGAACACATGGATTTTCGGCCTTAGGAAATCAGAATAACTATTATAAAAGCTGACTTCTTTTCCCTTCTTTGGTGCGTCACCACAGATGACGTCAGTGGAGCGGGTCGGCCAGTACGTGGACATCAAATCAGAAGCGGCCTTGGAAACGGACTACAAGCCGCCCCCCGACTGGCCCAAGTATGGCCTCATCACCTTCGAGGGCATGTCTCTCAGTTACACCGACGACGGACCGCTTGTCCTCAAGAAGATCAACTGCTGCTTCCGGCCAAAAGAAAAGGTACTGCTCTTTCAGATGACCAGTTCTAAACTACAAGAAGCCAATGGGATCATTTGCAGCTAAAAGAAAACTTTTAAATGTTTAATAAACCACTTTAGTAGACAGTATTCATACTTTAATAAAGGCACATAGGACCCAAATAAGTGATCAGTCAATTGACTTGGAAACATTACTTGATGTTTTCTACATGACAGCTAGTCTACAGATCAGACATTCACGTGTGCAGAGCCACGGTCAAATGTCTGATATATCCTAACATGCACATTTTATGCAACCCGGCGCCAGCCAATCGGAGTCGACTTTACAAACTGTGACGTTGTTCGATCAGCAATGTGGACTAAGCTGTTGATTGGTCAATTTAGATGCCATGTTTTTGTAATACAACTACTGGTTACCGAAGACCCGATATAGAAGGTGCCCACTGAATGGTCAGAGTCTCGAGGTCAAGATGCAGTCTTGTTTTGCATTATTAATCACCGAATCTGCTCGCATATCATTGATCTTTGCCGTGCACGGGGATATTCCATAGAATGACACCAAGCCTGACGGAAACATTTCGAGGGTTGTTCAAAACCAAACCAATCATTGATCACAGTAAGCTTTTTGATAATTATTTGCCAGGTTACTTTAGGGATAAATGTAAACGATCTGATATGCCTATCATTGAAGCACTATTATTCTTTGCGTTTCAGGTGGGCATCGTGGGCAGGACGGGGGCCGGCAAGAGCTCACTGATGACAGTCTTGATGAGACTGGCCGAACCCACAGGTACCATCATGATAGACGGTATCGACACAGCCCTAATAGGACTGCACGACCTCCGCAAGAAAGTCTCATTCATCCCACAGGTAATAAATACGCAGCTACAGCGTCTTAAATGGAACCTAGTCTGGTTCCCTCACCTGAAAATCTCTTGTCAGTCTGGTTCTCTGTCCTTACAATCACCTGATGCCTCGATCTTAATAGATCATAGGTGAGGTAACCATCTAATTTCAAAAGAAGAACATGACGCGGCAAAGCCCTGCCAAGGCACAGAGCCCAAATTGGTAATGGGCATTATGCAAGCCTCGATTCGATGAACTCAAAATTATCAGGAATGATAAAAAGTTTGACAGGTACTTAGTTGGCTCAACCCTAACGATCCCCAACCAGCCAAACTTCAACATCCAGGGTTTGTTAGGATCTGTTAGGATGAGTACTGCACTAGTGACCTGACTGTGTTTTAGTGGGATTAGGCATACCACAAATAAGCAGAGTCCAACTGTTTATGTGTACAGTTTACCGTATGGTGTTGGGATTTGCAAGGATGAGGAAGGCTCCTAGTAAATCACCCTAGGGAGTTGGGGTTAATGAAACCATTTTACACCCAGAAAAACCCAGGGTGTAAAATCGCTGTCTGTGATCGCGTGTGTTATTAAAACGAACATGAAATTTGTCGTTACGGAATGCACGCGAACCGTTGCCGAGAAAGTAAGCTTGACCTGGTGAGGAGGTGATGTCACACTTGCTCAGCATTTTGTCGGAATCTTTTGGTATCAGAACCAGAGTAAAATGGGATGTGTACAAATTTAATGAAATTGAGTTCTGGTTTTGATTTTTCGTTTATGATCATATCAGGACCCAGTTTTGTTCAGCGGGACGCTACGCAGGAACCTGGATCCTTTTGAAAACCACGAAGACCCCGACATATGGAGGGCTCTAGAAGAGGTAAACATGTACAATAAAAGTCCTCACATCTCTGAATGAATCAAAAGATTGAAAATTGTGGGAGTCTTTCTTGAACATCATACTTGTTGGCGAAAGCATTAGATGGAGCGTAGAGCTACAAACCCATGGATGGAGTATTGCTTCAGGGAGATTTAAAGAGCCATGTAATGTTCATTTTGTATGGTCCTAGGTTCGAGCTCTACTTGAGTAAAGTTACGAATTGTTCTTGTAAGCCCTTGGATAGTACAGCGTACACAATGCTTATTGAAATTACGTCAATAAGGAGCAAATGCCAATGTTAAGTTATAAATGTATTACAATAATTTGGGTTTTTTTTTGGTCTTCACTTATTTTAAGGTGGAGTTGAAGCCAGTGGTCGAGGAGTTACCGGATAAGTTGGAGGCCATCTTGACAGAGGGAGGAACCAATTTCAGTGTGGGTCAGAGGCAGCTACTGTGCCTGGCTAGGGCTATCCTACGCAAGAACAAGATCCTCATAGTGGACGAAGCCACAGCAAACGTGGACATCAGGTGAGCATGTAGTTGATTCTAGAAAGTTTAGTTTTCATTCCTTTATGCAGCTGTCCGCGTGTTGGACGACACTGGTGTCCTTGATTTCTTTCTTGCTGATTTTGTTCTCTGTTGATTTCTAGAACTGACCGTTTGATCCAGGCGACCATCAGACAGCGGTTCAAGCACTGCACGGTCCTGACCATAGCTCATCGCCTCAACACAATCATGGACTCCGACCGAGTCTTGGTAAGATCTAATATTGCATACTATTAGGTGCTGATAGGTTGAGTTACTTTTGTGGTGCCCAGTCACTAATAAGTAGTAGCTTATATGTCAAAGTGCGGTGTTTTAATTGTGTCTTGTAATTGATTCTGTACTCAAAAAAGTAAATCATGCCATTGATCAAGCCGAAATGTTGTTCTAGGAAAGTAATTGAGGGGCACTATATGGTCTGATAGCAACATATATGTTGGTTTGAACCCAGATGATGAACATGGTGCTTGTGTTCTCTGGCAAGACACTTTACCACAATTGCCTCTCTCAACCCTGGAGTATGAATGGGTATCTGTGAGGGTAGAGACTATATTTCACTGATTTTGCAGGAAACTGGTCTCATGGCCTCATAAGAGTGATAGTTTTTGAGACTTTTGTATAAAGCGCCGTTATTAGCTACACTTTTATTTATAAGTTTTAGTAAAGGTACAGTCCATCATTTGTAATTTGTGCATTTGGTGCGTTTGAAGCAACAAAAGTGCTCAAAATCTAAAGAAGGGTGCTGAACAACTAATCTGATGAAGTTTCAGCTCAGCTTCAGCTGTATATTTCAAGAAAAACAACATTCTTGGATCTCGATTTCAAATCAAAAGTTGCTGAATAATTATAGCAACCACGCGCGTGTGTGCATCGTGTCAACGCTTGCACGCGCTTCGCCGAATAAAAAAAACAAACTACTAACGGAAATTTCCAACGATGCTTCGTTAGATGCATCGTTGGAAAGGCCTTCTTTCGTTGATTTCTTCAAAATGACAGCATGCCAGAAAGAATAATTTCACAGGGAGTTTAGTTCCCTTACTACCTTTCCACCAAGTATGTTTTTCAACAATAATTACGCCAGTTACTTTTTGGATAGCTGCAAATGATGGACTGTAGCTTTAATGTTAAATATTGTCTCTTTCAGGTGCTTGACGCTGGTCGTTTGATCGAGTTTGACGAGCCGTACATTCTGCTCCAGAAGGAAGACGGCATCTTTATGAACATGGTGCAAGAGACCGGCAAGGCGGAGACGGCTAAGCTCCTGGAGGTCGCCAGGGACAAATACCTGGAGAACAACCCCACCGACCCGTACGGCTTCCTGGGCCCGAAGAAGAACCACTCGGACCTAACTTGCATCTCGCCCAGGAGCAGAAAGGCTATCAGTATAGAAACCTCCCTGTGAAATTAAGATAGCAATATATTTGCAGCATGGTGTTTCAAAGTGTAATGTACCAATGAAGAATTTAGAGGCATTTTCGAAACCGCGGCTTTGTACCAGTTGCGTGGTTGTAGGTGCTTCATATGGTAGACTGAGTCTCAGTATTGAAACTGTGTTGTGCTACTGCGTTTGAATGCCCGTTCCAATGGTCTCCCCCTGAATTGGATAGCAAATTGTAATGTGTGGACCTCTTCTGACACTAGAGGGCGCTACTTTTCTTACCAAAGCCATAGGTTTAGGGGAATTAAGGGGAATAGAATGGAGGATAAAAAATAGTTATCTACATTCCTCTTCTGTTTAAGACGCCATAAAATACTGATTCGCAAGAGTCATTTCAGCGGTGTTTGTACGATATTTCTTTTCAAAACCTTGTATGTTTCAATACTCCGGGGTGTGCACTGGAGCGTAAATTGTACAACAATAGGCCGTACACGACGTTTAATTCAAGAGCAACACATGGTCCGCCTCCACGGACTTTCTGTGTGTGTACAAAAGACACGAGGGATTAGCTGTAAAACAAACTGAAATTTCTGTTCGGTCAAAAGACGCTGTAATAAACCTGTGCAGCTGGCAAAATCAGTATTGTTTTTGTATCAAGTGTGCTCTTGTGCCTACATGTATGTATCTTTTGAAAAATCTCTTTATGTATTTTTCTGAAATGAGTTACGGAATTATGCAAAGATGATTAGGTATTGTAAGCAAAGCAGGACATAAATCAAAGAATTTTGTCATTAAAACAAATTAATGTTAGTTTTCCTTGGAGAAATTCGATAACCGATTTTGGGTGTATGAAAAAAAAAAAAAATTAACATGATTTTTGTGCCTTAACATATGATTGAAATCTCAATACACAAACAAATGAAAGAAATTGTTGATGTACATACACAACTCTTGAAATGTATTTTAAAAAGCCGTTATATATGTCATTAGGTATGACTTTCAGTAACCCAGCGTATAAAAGGTTTGCAATAATATTTATTGGTTTTTGTTTTCAATACTCATTGAAAGGCTGTCTAATTTTGCCAGTTGAAAGTATTTACTTGCACTTCAGATAGAGAGCTACATTATAGTCAGGCATGAAACTGGGAAGTCACAAAAAAAGAGGAAATTCAAATATTTCCAAGACTTTGTACAGTGTTTTTCTATTTTCAGTGACACCCATTGGAGGTCAAAAAGAGGAAATCAGCTGATCCGAGGAAAAGTTGCATGTCTGTATAGTATATTTAGTTCACTTCACGTCATGCATGTACTTGAACTCAGTATTACATTTAAACTCGTTGACAAAATTGTAATTTTAAACCAGGACCATCTCTACAGTATATTGAAATAATAGTTGCTTTTGTTTCTTTTTTGATAACTTGGTTCGAATTTAAATTAATAGATGGATGGGGACGTTAGTTTATTTGCATGAGAAGAAAACTGGTTTCATTGATCAGGCTTGCCATTTTATGTTTTTCGTTTATCCCGAGAGATACTTTCCTCGGTTCATTATGGATACGTGTAGTTTCATTGCAGTACCCGCTGCTACATCAGAATCGAAACCAGCCAACCGATCCCGGTAAACTAGGTGGTCGAGTGGTAAAATGTCTGCACTTGAAAGCAGCAGGTCAGGGGTTCAAGTCCCACCCGAGTAATTTGTTTTCACTTGGGGGGGGGGGGGGGTGGGGGAGGGGGTTTAACACACTGAGTATACATTGTTTTTATGCGGTGAGGGGCAAAACCTAATATTGAATTCACATCACCCGATGCAAATTCCATCTTATGAATAGAACAAATCAGTTGAGTGTATCTTAAACTTTTTAGTCTCGAACAAGTGAAGGCGATAATCAGGATTTCTTGAAGAAAGTACATAACTTGAATAAAACAATAACGCAATAACACAGTACTAATTTGGAAAAATCATGTATGACTTCAGTGAACTCGAACTACCGAACGTTGGCAAAAATACAACACCCACTTTGACATTGTTCCTTGTCGCTGCTATTTCACATGGGACTACATGGTACCAGTTTTTTTGTGGATACCAGTCATTTCAGTACCCCCTGCTATACAGTGTGTATTTTTTTTTTTAATGCAAATAAAATATAAAGGGATGTCGTAGAATGTGTCACAAGAAAGATAATATAGGTATGGTTTGAAAGATACGCCTTTCCACTTTAAAATGAGACATCAATGTCAAAATCTGACAATTTTTGACAGAGTTACGAGTAATTTTCCAAGAGGGGTCAAATTGATCATGGGACCAAGTTTTCAATTTTAGACATTGGGACAAAGGTAGCATAATTGCCTCTGTGTGGATATTTGCCTCAGACTAGCATATAAAAATGTGTTTAACAAATAAACTCAACACTAAGCACTTTCTTGCTATCACCTCATCCTAAAAATGTTCAGTATACATGTTTTCAAACTGATACCAAGAAAGTGTCCAGATAATCCGTCAAGGGGCAGTTGCTTTGTACAAAAGGTGGTACAATGCTTTCGCCATTAGAGGGGGCCTACACGAGTGCTAAGCAAACAGCTGAATACTAATCATGGCTGGTAACCTGCTTTTATAAGCCAGACTTTTTTTGTGCTAAGCAAATTTGTGTGCTTAGCAGTGCCGTGAAATTGGCCCCCGATAGGGCGTCCAGACTTAGTGCATGATACCATGCTTACAAAGTTGTTTAAATAGGGCCAAAAAAGTATGGAAATGTCCCAATTTGATTTTTTTTTTTTTTACAAAAACATGCCATGGTTTTGTGATTGTGTAACATGTACATGTAAATATATGCCAGTCAATATTAACTTGACAAACATTCCACTATGGTGCAGCTTATAGTATAAATCTGTTGTTTTCTTTATAAAAAAAGGTATGAAATGTTTAATGTTTGTTTGTTCAGTGCATCTATCATACTAGTAAAAAAATAAATGGGAAAAAAAGATAGATAAGTAAATTCTACTTTTGCGTGATATTTTGTCATTTCTAATCCTAAACATTCTTCCAGGTGTTGTTATTTTTCAGCTACCAGACACGGGTAGTAAAATAAAACCGGGGGAAAATGCACTTCTTCCATAACTTACATTACCTGTAACTATGGTAAAATGGAGGCAGTATTCGAAGAAAAAAGTCACCTTTTCCAAAGATGGTCGGATGACCATCGTTGGAAATTGATACAAAAAAATTCCACTTTTCCCAAAAATGACAGCACTCCACGAACCATGAATTCGCAGTATGCCCGACACTTTTATTCACTTACAGTCAAGTTGGTTATTTCGTGACAGTTTCATAGATTTGTTTCTTGATGTTTGCAAATGTTGTTTAAAATACTTAAATCTTCCAAACATACAAATAGAAAACATGCACTACAAGGAAATGAACTGGCCCATGAAACAACTGGTTCATCTTTTTATTTATTAGTACTGCACAAGGGAAGTGTGTGGTAAATGAAATTGACTAAGGCGAGTCCAATTTATAGCTCATTTGATATATATGAACTTGACGTCTGTCTCTGGCGCAAAGATGAAACAGCTTCATTTTAAAATTTTAATCGAGAATAGAGACCCAAAACTTGGCAGGTAAGTACCTGTAGAACCCAATTTCTGCCCATTGGGAGTTTTGGAAAGTTTTGTCCGATAAAGGCTGAGAAAAGTTAATGTTTTCTTAAACTTGGGGCGGCAGTCTGATGGTGAACAATGTGTCTTTCATGTGTTCTCTCTATTCTGGATGACCAATGCCCTCTCGTTTGTATGCATGTCCAAAACCCAAAATATTTGAGTAATGCAATTCAGTCAACTTTCCACTGATAAACTGATATAATTTCTGATACGTCTGCCACGAACACCATATTAACACCACTTGCTGAACAATATGGTGCGATCCAGTTGATCTTGTCTTTGTGCTTTACACACAGTCTCGGTTTCGTCTTGCTATCATCAGACGAGCATGCCCCTTTGTCGCCTCTATCTGACACTTTTTCAGCCCTTTCCTGTTCTGGTGGTTTGTCGCTTTCAGATTTAAGGTTTTCAATTTCTGAGTTCTCTGTTGTATGGTCTTCCGGTTTCAAACCATCCTTGGGGATGGTATGCCTGTTAGTATCCCAAAGCATAATTCTACAGTCGTTCCCGGCGGACAGCAGCAAGTCCTGCATCTGGCCCGGGTATTCGGGTATGAAGGAAACCTGGGTCACGCCGCTCGTGTGAGCCTCCAGGCTCTGGCCCACTTCCAAATCTCGCCTCCCTCTCCTGTCCAGCAGCTGGACGCGGGCGTTCTCCAGTCCGCACGCTAGGAGCTCCCCGCTTCGGGTGAAGTCCACCGAGTGCACGAACGGCGGGTTGATCAAGTACGGACTTGGGGTGTGCTCGTCCTCACCGGCGATTACAACCTCTTTCATGTTCACCGACGCGCGGGGGCTCCCTCGCGTCGTCTCCCAGGTGTGTACGAGGCAGTCCAGGCCGCCTGAGGCGATTTCCCGCGGCACGGTCGGGTGGAACCTCACGCTGGAGCATATGGCGCTGTGGCCCTTCAGCGTCCTGAAGAGCTTGCGGTTGCGCAGGTCCACCACCTTTATTATCCCGTCGTCGTCGCAGGCTGCCAGGAACCCGTCTTTGGGATCGATTGCAAGTTGATTAATATCCTCGCGGTTGAAGGCAAACCTCTCCAGACTGGATTCCGGACATCGAACGTCCAACAGCTCTATGACCTCCCCAGCTGAAACGTAAATGACCGAGGGCTGCTGAGGAGAGAAACACACACTGTTGACGTCAGCCTTTGAAGGGAACGTTCTCTTTGAAGTGATTTTGCCATCTGGGCTCCAAAAACACACCTCACCGCCTTCACTTCCCGATGCGACTCGCCCCTCAGCATCTACACCCAGGCAGAGCACCATCTGACTGTGGCCGCCAGTCCACACTGTACTCAGTTCCATGGCTGGTGTTTGATGCGATGCTTTGTTCAAAGATGAAAGAGGAGTTGGATGCTCACATTCTGTCTGTCAAAAGAATCAAAATCCAAATGACAATCATTCAACTATCAACTAGGCTGTCCCTCCATTCCATGTGATGTAAACAAATACTAATAGTACAGGCATTTTTTCCAACGAGTCTGAATCAACCGAAGTCTTCGTGAACTATAAACTGTGTCATAAACCCCATTGCTGCAAATGCAATTGCCCAGCCATGGTAAAGGAGTAGTGGCAGCCGGCAGATGACACAAATGATGAACTCATCATGCTCATGCTCATTAACTACTCAATTTGTTTCTGTTGTTATAATGTTAGGGGGGGGGGGCATAACGTTACAGTTTATCCCCAACAGTCCTGAATCCTCCATTTTTAATATGATTTTACACACCCCCTAGGTAGTTGGGGTTATTTACGTGACTGTTTTAATGTTGATTTTTTTTTTTTTTTTTTTTTTTTTGCAAAGGAAAGGCACTGAAAGTGAAACACACGCAACATGATATCGTTTAAAACGAGTTGCGCCTGGCCTTTAATATTTACTGTTATGTAACACTCGCTGAGCACTGCGCAGGCCGACCCCACGCGGCGCGCGGCGTTCGCCGCCGGGTCGTGCAACTTTAACCGGAAACCGTCCAAACTGTCAAAGAATTAAATGAGACAAAACGAGACAAAACGGAGGCCCGACAATTTAATTTTAACTCTAGATATACCTCTTAACGGTAAAGTAGACGTATTCAGTCGGAAACAGCTTCTGTTCGTGGCCACGTTTACGTCAATCCGCCGGTATTAAAAAGATTAAATCGTTGTGTTTATCATTGTTATTTATTAATGTAATATCATAGCTCCGTGATTCTTGGGAATAACATTATTTTTGTGTGTGAAATAACATTGCAGTCGGGGGACTAGACTGAGGTTGGCGAGTCATCAGACTAACATGTACCTAGACTTGTCTCAAGTCGCTGGCGATTCTCAGTCTCCATGATGAGCCTGCGCTCCCTTCGAACAATTTGTCCCTTTGAAGTTTGAAGAAACTCGAGTATCATACTATCAGGGGCGGATCTAATTTTCATGAAACGGGGGGGGGGGGGGGAACCCCACGCCTTCATTTTTGGCACCCACTTTTTGGGGACCAAAAAAAATGTTTTGGCCCCCCAAAATTGTGTTCTGGATCTGCCCATGTGGAGGGGTGGGTGTGAGTGAAGGCGTGCCGAAGGTATGGCTTGTTAGGGGGTCCTGTTAAAATCTCTATACTTTTTCTCTATAATCTCCTCAGCAGGGATGTAATATGCAGGCGCCAGGTGACTGAGCAGATAAGTGAAGTGGGCCCCCTGATGATGTCATCTATGTTTAGAGACAGAAGGTTTGACTTGAAGATTCCAATGCTTGGTGCTTGATGTGTTTCCGGTGGTAATTTATTCCATTCTGCAAAAGTTCTTGGGAATAATGAGAACTTGTAGCAATCTTTATGTGCGAATGGTTTGATAAATGAGATTGCATGTTGTATTGTCTTGTAGAATGATTAATTGTGGTCTGGTATGAGTCGGTATTGATGGCAAAGATTTTGTTGAGGGGAGGGGTGCCCCTTGGATCCGCCTCTTCACTTGGGGTACAAACTCTGTCCCGATCGATCTCAAACGAACGCGGGCCCTTTTTTACAAATTGTAGATTTCTTATGATGCCTTGCTGTACCGTAGACCAAAAACAAAAACCAAAAAACCAATAAAACCACAAATTTCACAGATAATTGTGAAATTTCATCAAGCTATTAAACATTCCCTGTCATAAACGTTGAGTTTACGTATCCAGTTACCCGTTACAGTGTTAACAAAGAAATTTTGTATAAGAGTGATTTTTCCCCGATCATTTCTTCTTTGAAGTGCACAATGAACCCTTTTATATAATGCGCCCCCAAATATTAAAATATTTTGTTGTGTACGAAATGGAGATGATGATGATTAATCAGAATTCGTCAACTTTAAAGAAATCCTGAAATGTTGTTCAAGTACGCCATGTTGGATAACGCTCGGCCGATTCTGGGGCCGATTTCCGGGCGCTATACCGTTTTTGCTCTGCGGCCTTGGCCGCTCACACCGTACACGCCCAGCTTTTGTGTGATCTCGATATCTTCGAAGAAGGGAGATATTGATGAAAAGCTTGCAATTGCATGCGTCCTAGAGCGTGAGGACGTTTTGTTGTTCAGGTTCAGTCATTATTGCCAACTGCAGTGAAGCGAGTCATTTTCATTTCCGGGGCCGATTTCCGGGCACTATACCGTTTTGTTTTCCGGCCTTAGCCGCTCACACTGTACACGCCCAGCTTTTGTGTGATCTCGATATCTTCGAAGAAGGGAGATATTGATGAAAAGCTTGCAATTGCATGCGTCCTAGAGCGTGAGGACGTTTTGTTGTTCAGGTTCAGTCATTATTGCCAACTGCAGTGAAGCGAGTCATTTTCATTTCCGGGGCCGATTTCCGGGCACTATACCGTTTTGTTTTCCGGCCTTAGCCGCTCACACTGTACACGCCCAGCTTTTGTGTGATCTCGATATCTTCGAAGAAGGGAGATATTGATGAAAAGCTTGCAATTGCATGCGTCCTAGAGCGTGAGGACGTTTTGTTGTTCAGGTTCAGTCATTATTGCCAACTGCAGTGAAGCGAGTCATTTTCATTTCCGGGGCCGATTTCCGGGCACTATACCGTTTTGCTTTGCGGCCTAATTGGCCGCTCACACTGTACACGCCCAGCTTTTGTGTGATCTCGGTATCTTCGAAGAAGGGAGATATTGATGAAAAACTTGCATGCGTCCTAGAGCGTGAGGACGTTTTGTTGTTCAGGTTCAGTCATTATTGCCAACTACAGTGAAGCGAGTCATTTTCATTGCAAATAATAATTATAATAATAATAATAATAATAATAATTTAATTATATACAGCCGCTCAAGGAACTATAGTTGCGTCATGGGAATTTCTCGAGATGATCATAGACGCGAACTGTGCATGTGGTCTCTGCATCTGGTTCGTTAACGACAACCGACCCCTCCCCTCCCCCTTCAACCAGGCTGGAAACGGCCCTGGTATACATGTATTATGTTTAGAAAACAATCGATTTGGTCGTGCGGATAATTAACACTTATTGACCCATTTGTGTTCTTTGCACGTTTCATTATGGAGCCATTTTTTGGCTTCTCATGTCATTGAAAAAAAAAAATCAGAATCGCTTCATTATTGCGTATGTTTAAAAAAATTATGATATCGGTATTATTTGGGGGAAAAAAGTGTTACAATGTATATAGTGCTTGGCGATTAGGGCCTTGCGTGGCCTACCCCCCCCCTCGAGGCCGCCCCTCCCCCATTTTGTGCCCCTCTCAGAAATTGGGAAAGGTCAAAGAAAGCAATGTCTGTTGGAAACTATATGACTAAGCGATTGTGCGTCCCCTCCGGAAAATCATTGCCTCAGTCCCCCTCCTCTCATAGTTAAGAGTTTTGATAATGCAAAAAGCCTTCATCAGGGACTTAATTAAGGTAATTTTATTTTCAGACATCATAGGCTACTACGCACACGTCTTTTACTGGCATGCAAAATAAATATTGTGGGTCATTGTTCCCCCTTTTCATTGTGCCAGAAGTATACGCTTCTGTAAGTAATTAATTCAACCAACTCTCACAAAAAAAACATTTGGCAAGACATTTGAATGAGACTTATATTTATTCAGCATCGGTATCACTGTCGAACTATTGTCCACGTATCGATTGTATGGTTGCCGCACGAAACAGTGGCAAAATTGCTCAGAAACGACATGGCCATTGTCAACACGGGCCTTATTTAAAATTCGGTTAAGTATTCTGATATTTTTGCTTTTCAGACCGAAATGTCATTAGGCCCTTTAAATTTTTGTTATGTGTGGTATTTTGTTACATCTCCACGCTTTCAAGATGTACCGTACCCCTTGCAAAACTTTGAGTTGAGCCCCGAAAAGCAGACTTCTTCCTTCAACTTACTAAAGTTATTAATTGATCGAGACATCGAGCAAAAAAAAATTGCTTTACAAATTTCGAGTTACTATAGAGGCCGACTGTAAAACGTTTTCGCAGGGAGGCTGTTCCTTGCTCTATAGTCCAACGGAGCTTCGTATTCATTGTCTGATATAATTGTCTGAGCATGCGCGCGACCCTGCGAGCTAGCCAATCGGAGTCGCCTTTAGATACACGTCATTTCGATCTGAAATGGACTAATCTGTTGATTGGTCAATTTGGATGCCATATTGTTTTTGTAACACAACAACGGGTTACCGAAGACCCGATATAGAAGGCATCCGCTGAAGGTTCAGAATCTCGAGGTCAAGACACTGTCTTATTTTGCTTAATTATTAATCGCCAAATCTGCTCGCATGTTACAGACTCTTACTGTGTGCAAGGGCATACCGGTATTCTATGTAGCTGGTTCCCGCCCCATGATCAGTACTTGTAGGGACCGCGAACCAGTTTTCTCGCGAGCCAGATTTGTTTGCGCGCAAAAGCACCCAAGATTAAAACCCTTGTAGACGTCTCAAAACATTAAAAGAAAATTCCTTGAGCATAGAAAAGCCATACGCATTGAACATTTATTACGAGAAAAGAATTCGAATTAATTAAAGACGCGCACTAAATCCTGAAGAGATTTCATGAAGGAAAGGTTTTTTTTGTATTTTTTAGATCAATGTCATTCTTGACATATTATTGGAGCGAGCGAGATAGGCGGTAATTGTCAAGCGAAAGCTTATACGTTTTGTGATTACGCACATAAAAATACTAGTTATCGCCATGCCAACCCTGGGCACGCGCAGAAGGGATGGATGCTTCAGCTATTTCGGTTTAATATGTTTTCACTTGCATGCGCGAGGCCAAGACGCGATCAGATTTATCGGCATGGTTGGGTGCCCTGGTTGGGCATAAGGTGCACAAGGTATTTTACACTCAAAATAAACTTAGATTACCGCGGAACATTGTGAAAAACACAAAGAAATGATGGTAGCATTACCATCAGCTTCTGGAGGTTCTAAGGTCTTCAAATGTGACACCAACTTATTGGTGTCGATTGTGGCGTGCGTAGCAGGAGTCGTCGCCTGTGCCTCCGCCTGGCAATGGCAAGAGGCCACGTACGCGGCCCAAGAGCACCGCGCATTGGTCGGCCACTCGATCGGGAACCACTCGGGGGTGACACAGGCCCTGTGCGCGGTACTGTGTCTGAGGGAAGGCGACGCCCAGTGCCGGTCCTTCAACTACCACGACACCGGAAGGACCTGCCAGCTCAACGGCGCTAGAATGGAGGAATTTCCCGAGAGCCTGGTGGAGGATTTTGACTTCTCGTACTACGGCGCGCAACTTGAGGAGGTGAGTTGTGTTTTATTTACTTTTACCCTAGTTTCAATTTCTGCTGATTGAAATGGGACAAATTACACCTATTCAGAAAAAAAATGGATACAGCAAAATATAATTTACATTCTTCATTCAAATGCTATGATACATCCCTCTGTCGATACTATACAGGGTGAGTAAAAAAAAACCCCGAAACTCCAAAATCGGGACTATTTTTGTAGTGAAGTTCTGCATGTAGCACTTTTAAAATCTAGGATATGAAAGCCTAATTCATAGGCTTTCTCTTTGTACAAGAATCATTCAAATCACTCATGTACTTTTCAAGTTACGGAATTTTAAACTCAGTCATTGTTTTCAAGTTCTGTGGCACGGAGCACAAAAAGGTAAGTGTTTTTTTTTTCAGCAAAACGAACACAATTTACATTATAAATACATCCCTATAGCTATGTGAATTATTTTTGTTTTGCTGAAACGAAAACGGTGGTTGTGTTTAAAATCCCATAACTTGAAAAGTGCATGAGTGATTTGAATGATTCTTGTACTAAAAGAATTATGAATTGGGCTTTCATATCCTTGATTTTGAAAGTGCTACATGCAGAACGTCACTACAAAAATGGTCCCGACATTTGGGTTTCGTGTTTTTTTACTCACCCTAGTGGGTTTTTTTTCTTCATACATAACAAATCGTTAATTTTCAATGATTGATTTGGGGTTGTGATCTTGTTTACGTTTATGAACTAAACTATGAGGAAGCGGGATTACTTCAAATTCTTAAGTTAATTAAGGAGTGAGTGCTGGAAGATCCGTGTTTGTGTTTTTTTTTAATCTTCCTTGCATACCAACGTTTAGCACCCCTCTTTAAGTCAGCAATGTGCTTCAGATTTAAATATGAGGTCCCGTGCTATTTAAAAGAATTCTCTTCTCCTAACGAATTTACAATTGTTTTTTTTTTAATGAAGCAAGTATGCTTTCCTGATCTTGGGCCTCTCACTCTGCGGTCTTCTAAAAAATGGCTTTCAGCCCCCGGAAGACCGATTTGAATAAAATGTCAGGGCGCAAAAAAAGTTCGAATTTTGTAAAGAAATTATTCACTAACGAAACGTGGTGGATTTTTTTTCGTGCGACGTCTCATTGTAAAGTCCGTCACGAGCCGATGTGGCCCACATCGGGCTGGCGTTTATCTCCGGTTTTCAGTATAGCATGAAACGACTGAGATTATTTCTGTCCCCCCCCCCCCCCCCCGGACGGGATGCTATGGCAGGCTACTCCCCAGCTAATGCCGGTACCCATTTATAATCCTGGGTGGAGAGAGGCGAGCAGGGGTGAAGTGGCTTGCCCAAGGACACAACATAATTATGACCAGCAGCTGGATTCAAACCCCTGACCCTCTAATCGCGAGTCACAAACCCTAACCACTTGGCAACACTCCCCATAATGCCTCATTCCAAAGTGAACCGTTGCTTGAAAAAAACGAAATCTATTTTTCGGGGTGAAGCTCGAAATAGTACGTGTGGAATGCATCTTTAATTGTCCTCCGTATAAAATGTGCCTTGGGTCAAACAAAATGTAAAATCGCCCATTTTAACCAATTTGGTGTAAGTGGTGGTGGGGTACGGGAGTGGGGAGGATATATCCACCCCACAAATTTTGGACCGGGAATGGGCCATCGGCCATCGGATCGTACGGGCAATTTTAGGATTTTGCTGTAAAGTCATCCGCTAACTCGCTGAGCATTGTTGTCCATTTATCCCTTTTCTAAAAATTTTTCGAGTAGTATAACATGGGTGAAGTGGTGCAATAAGTGGCGCCACCAACGTCAAAATAGTCCGCCCCCTAAAAAAATTTTTTTTGTGAAAAAAAAACTTGTGAGCCCCCCCCCCCCAAATCCTGGGTGCGCTACTGCTTGTGGGGTACAGTACCGTTCCCTTTGTACGAGTACCCCTGGTGTGTACGGATTTACGCCGCTGTCTGATGGATGATGCGTCAACTCTTATAAACTCATTCAACATATCAAGCTGAGAGCATAGCGGATCAATGTTGTGTCAATCATCTTTCCCCAGTGCGGAAATCAACCGTCAATTATGGACAAGAAAGTCTGACTGCATGCCAAAGTTTGTCTAAATGCAAATTTGGCAACGGGAATTGCTCGCAAACTTGAATGGGGCTTGTGAGGTTTGCCGAAGGACTTTATTTATCAATTTAAAAAAAAGAGACCACGACACCTGTTGATATATATAATTATCTAATCCTCATCAATTGAAAATTGAAGGTAACGTGAATTAAACAGTCAAAATCGGTGCTTTGATTGTTTTCTTATTCACTCATTTCAAATAAATAGCTGGGGCATAGGAAATTCAAATTATAATGTAATTAGTTACGGCGAAAATGTTGGACAATCCTATAATTATTGTGTTGGCCTACATGTGTCACGACAGCTAATTTGGTTTGCCTGTACGACCTGCGGCGTTTAATCAATCCATCGAATAATTATTGTGAGCCAATTTCATTGTCAGTGCCGAGTATGACTGTTTCCATGGATATCGCACAGACACAAGCCCAAGGTCGCTCAAAGGCGTGGGCAACAATGTAGAAAGATCAGAGAAAGAATAATGAGAGTACGTGTTTTTGAAGAAATTACCTTCTCAAGTTGAAAGGAACGTGCGACTTGAATCAAAACTAGAGCATCAACGACTTTATCTGAATGAAATAAAGAGACAACAGGCAGGAGCTTCTACATGTCACTTGGTGGTCAGTCGGTCGGTCCGTCTGTCTGTCCACGGAAAATTGACCAAAAGTATGGTGCTCCGTATGTGCCATCGGCGTCGCATTTATAAACTCTGGCAGGGATCATTTCGATCGATTTCATGCAAGACTGTCATGCGAGACTGCTTGCAACACGGCCAGAGCTAGAGCTCTTTGTGCACTCGCACTTTTTTCTATCTTCTTAGAAAGTACCAATTGCCTCTACCTATTTTCTACCAGCTTATGGGGTTCCTGATAACTATTTTCTATCTTCCTAAGGGGTTTCATGATGCCTATTTTTCAGTCTCCTAGGGGGTTCTTTTTAACAGGAGAGTTCAGGGGTTTCTCTAGCTCTATATATCCACTTTCTATTTTAAGCTCTGGCAGGATAGCTTCTACTTGTCACTTGGTGGTCAGTCTGTCTGTCCCCGGAAAATTTACCAAAAGTAAGGTGTTCCATATGTGCCATCGGCGTCGCATTTTTCGGCGTCGCATTTTCAGCTCTGGCTGAATTTTGATCGAAATCATGCAAGACTTTCATGCAAGACTTCCCTACAACACCGCCATGTTGTGCAATGTGCACACTCGCACTTGTCTACATTACCAGTCACCAATGCATTTATTTAAACATCTTTAGATCAAGTATAGTGTATGTTTCACTTAAAATCGTCCGTTTCCGAATTGGTCATAGAATGAAATTTCCCTATTTTGGAGATATTAGAGTAAATCCCTTTTTTGTAATTTCTTTCCAGCCATATATCGATTTGCCGGAATTTCACACAACACCATCGGGTAAGTGTTCATGCGTTGTCAACATTATTTTGTCTGTCCTCTTTTGAATATGACATGAACTTGTTTGAACTTAATACTTAGCAACCGCGTGCAAAAACAGCCATTACCCGTCATACACATTATAGGGCCCTATAAAAAAGTTTTGAAGTAAGGTATTTTAAATCGTATTTGGAGAAAATTAGAGATCGTTTGACACCTTTTTCTCTCTGGATGTAATTTGTCATTTGAAGCAATAATGCAGGCGTCAGGGAGGGGGGGGGGGGGTTCCCCATCCCCTATTTTGTGTTGTCATTGTGTCCCCAGAATCTCAGAATATTTTTTGAGATATCAGAGGGGATGTGTTAGGCAACAATAACCTCTGTGCTGATGACGTCACACTTTGTTACATGTGTTCTTTCTTATGGGCGCCTAATGGTGAGGACAGTTTCGTAGCCCAATAGAAAAGCGCACAAGTATAGACCTTTCTGCGCTTGGTTGGCAAACTGCATTTTTGCCAACCACGGCCTGCAAAACTATGGAAAGACCAACACTGCAAAAATGAAGAAGAGTTATTACAGATCACCAAAATATTATGTGATACTTGAAAATACAACACTTTCAACAAAGCTACAAAATAATTCCTACATATATGCCTTTTTATTATGTGTTGATGGCGTTATGAGGACTTTTTTGGAAAAATATAGTGCCAACCACGGCTTCAATTTATGAGCTTACGGCAGCCCATACAAAATGGCGCCAATGTTTACGAACAAAAGAAAGGCCTATAACGAAGTGTGACGTCATCAGTGCATAGCGTATAGTCTAGAGTGTGTATTGGGTACAGGGACACTGGGTGTACCCATCTGTCACAAATCGTGCAGGGTATCATATTGGTACAATGGCAGGGAAGAATGTAAATGCCTGAGGTAGATAAGCCAATACTAAAACAAATTTCCGGTTGTCCACTCCCATATCCAACAATGTACTTGTTATTTCGTTTGTGCCGCAGCTTCGGAATGGCAGCTCGTGTTTAAAGGTGTGGCGGGCAACGGAGTGAAGATGTACGACATGTGGACTGCAGCAACCTGGGACGAGACTACGATGGGTGTCGGTGGGAGCTGGCGGGATGACTCGCTGTACGGGGCCTGGAACAGCGGTGATCTGAACATAGCGCGAGTAAGTACTAAATACATCATTCACGCTTCAGGACTTGGTCTGGATGTAAAGGGGTACATCTGCAAATTATCCTCGGCTATTATAACCGTATATGAAGTTAATCATTGCGTATCCGTTATCGTTCTTGACCTTGTCTTATCGGATCACGTTCCATGTGCTTGCAAAGAGCTGAAAGTCATATAGTAATTGAGAATTTGCATCCACGTTATCGCGTGAACGGTGCATGATCCGACGATCGATCGTACAGTAATGTACATTGCATTATGCGTAACGCGCACGTTCTGCGCGGTGTTTGTCTCGGTCAATATCCATTTTTTTCTTCTTCCAAAAGTCATTATACCCCCCCCCCCGAAAGAAAATAACGGAAAATGAAAGATTGTAAACTTGATATGTGTCTCAAACACCTTGGAGATTTGTGAGTATTTTCCCTGAATTTCGGAAGTGGACGTATTGACCTGTCGACCTTTGACCTGTGACGTCATGTGAGATTCCTCAATACATGCTAACATAATTTCTCTCACCCAAAATAACAACATACGCTATTCTGACAAAGTGCAAAAAGGGCTGGTGACTTTGTCACTTGGCGTGTACACTCTCCGCCCAATTCCCTGGCTTTGCTGCACTTAGTTTTGGTAATTCACTGCGCTACTATATATTTTGCTCACATTATACTTTTTTAAAAACTTTTCCATGCGTTACACATGCACGTTAAAGGTAAAAGAAAACATCTTTTGCTGTAATTTTTAGAAATGAGCGGATTTGGGGATAAGTATTTTATAGCAAATATTGTTACACTGACCTGTTTTAAGTTTTGTGTTCATGGATGCTAGAAAAAACCAAGACAAAAGTGCTGTTCCTTTGGTCTGGCTTCCCGACGCTACTTCAGACAAAACGGAGCAATTTGTAGACTTCGGGGAATTGTCAGGTCAGGGAACCAGACTAGCTGGCTTGCTCCCGTTCACGGATGGATATAAACCGATTGATAAAAAAATACACTTTTCTCGAAAATGACAGCACGCCAGGTACCATAACTTCACAGGATGCTTGAGACTATTATTCACCTACAGTCAAGTAAGGTATTTCATCATAATTTGGTATAGTTTCGGTTTTTGAAGTTTGTAAATGTTGTATAATTACCTTTAAGGTCAAACTGTCCCTCTGCGATGCCAATATTGGCAGTGGAGCCGAATTAATCTTCGACGGAACTGGCTCAGATGTCAGCAGTTGGTTCAGCAAGGATCGCCTCATCTCAAACCCCTGGCAGGACCTCATCTCGACCGCGACAAACTACTTCAGCATCTATGGGCATCCTCTAGAGTATGTACACACTGCAAAAACTGTTTAGCAATTAAACACTCTTCTAAACACTTTCTTGCTATCACTTTGTGAATTTACATGTATACTACAACATATTATGTTTAGAGTATTGATGGATCATTTTGCAATTGAACATTGATGTTTAGGAATTGCACACGTAATGTTTAGCAGACTTTAGCTTCTAAACATACAAAGTGATAGCAAGATAGTGTTTAATTGCTCAACACAGTTTGTTGGGTGCAGTTTCTGTTCTCACGAGGATAGAAAAAAAGGCAACTGATCATTAGTATATGGTTCCCTGACCTTACGATCCCCGACGTCTTTTGTTATATCGTAGGTCAGGTTATAAATGTCACATTCCACAGACTTGTATGCGAATCACCGTACATCGAGTCCGAGTCCGAGTCACCTCTCCCGAGTCTGAGTCCTAGTCCCGGTCATGCAGGTCGAGTCCAAGTCCTGAGTCATGCAGGTCGAGTCCGAGTCCTGAGTCATGCAGGTCGAGTCCAAGTCCGAGTCACGATCGAGTCACCAAATATATAACTGGAAATACATTTCGAGGTACTGTTAAACCTCACATTGTAAATGTTTCCATTTTTTTCCACAGCTTTTTTCTAATTTAATGAATTTGAAATACATGTATAACATGTCAAAAAATTAATATATATGGCAAGACACCGGTGTCTGGAGAGGATAATCTGGCACCAGACACCATCAAGCTTGCTTGTGTGGACGCTGGGGTACATGTTTCGGTAAATTGATTTCTCAAATTAAGATATCGGAAACAAGTCAGCCGCACGCGCATTATAAGGTACGCAGATGCGTTTCTTCTGCACCGCAAAGGCGTATCGTTTGCTTAGGAGAGGATCGTCTTCAAAATAAATTATAATGGGGGGGGGATGAGTGTTTTGTGGTAATTGGTCGAATCCCAAGGCATGCAGGTCGAATCCGAGTCCAAGTCTGAGTCCGCAGGGTTGAGTGCGAGTCCGAGTCCGAGTCATTTGTCATCGTGACTGAGTCCGAGTCCATGTCACGGAAAATGGGACTCGAGTCGGACTCATCAGTCCGAGTTCGAGTCACGAGTCATGCAAGTCTGACAGTCACAAAACATGAACATGAAGCAAATTAAGGCTCTGCACTCGGCCGATCAGCCGGTCGAGTGCATCCTTCCGAGGTTTTTACTTCTATCATTATCTCCCATCTTTTCCCCATCTTCCACACGTTAAGAGATCGCCGGTTCTTCATCAATCGTCGGTACGGGAACTGCGTTGGAGATTACGGCTGGCTGGTCGTGACGGAGTCCAATTCGCATTTTGACTGCGAGTGGGATCGTTCGTCCGCAAAGTACCCCTACCCGATCATACTATACAGCAGGACGGCGGGCAATGTTCAGTGGCACAAAGTAATAACTGAAGGTACGTATAAGGGTTATGTTCGGTAGACTAATTCGTCCACCAGCTACTGCGATAGGATTACCGATGTTTATACATGTATATACTGATACGCTCGCGCACAGGTTGAGTTTCCCTTGGCGACGCTGAGGCCAAGTCAAAGACCGGTTGAGGTCCAAGACAGTTTGAGACCCAAGGTCCAAGACGGTCTTTATAGACCGGTTATTAAGCTGCCGTGATGGTACGGGCGCTATGAACAAGATAAGTCATATCCGAGCATACCTCACGCGCGCATTAGGTTCAATAAATCTCCCGGTGTATGCTCATAATTTCTCGGCCACATTTGATCGTCTTTGATCGTACATCGCCTGAATGCCGCTTTCCCCACGCTTGCCAGGGAAGAGGAACCGCTTGAATTAGGGGAACGAAATTCAAAGTCTAGTCTTGAGCCAAGGCTAACACGCCACTGGCAATAGGCCTAACCTTCACCAATGTTTGTTTTCGCATGCATGCAACCAAGCAGGCATGTGTCACTGTTGCCAACGTATTGGTGCTTTACTTCCCATTAAAATATCCTCGAGATTCACAGCTTTAACGGAGTCGTTTTCGATGCTTTTCTTTTTCGACCTTCAACACCTTAGCGCGAAATGCTCCCTCAAATTATCTCTGGAATTAACTTGAATCATGGAGGTAACCTCTAATTGCAAGCTCCTTGGATGCAAGCCTGGGTCAGCACTTCCGCCTGCGCAGCACCCGTGCGCAAGAAACCCGCGTACATTACTTATGGCAAGTGACTTATACCCACAATGCTTTTCGACGCCGACATTTGCTGCACAAAAGGTCTCCAGTCCCGTTAAATTGGGTGGCGGTGTTTTTCCCCATTGTGGAAAGTGTTCTCCCTGTGTTATGATTTCGTTGTTTTTTTGTTTTGTTACAATTATTTTGACAGGTACTGATACAGTCGGACGTGCGGACTACCTAACCATCCATATCGATGTCGAGTAACAATTCCAGAGATTGACCAGAACAAAACTTATTATGATTATTAAAAAAAAAAAATTGACATTACTATTGATTAAACTTTATGCAACGCCTAAATACATCCCCGTCATCTGATGGGTCGTTGATCGCGTGTCATTGAATTATTCATCCCTGGGACCAACCCACGGCCTAGTCTGAGTATCACCCTTTGTCCAACGGAGCCCTGTCGATATCCAACGCCTGTGGTTTTTATGTGAGCACTGCAAAATGTATGCGACCCTACGCCAGCCAATCTGAGTTGACTTTAGAAATTGTGACGTCATTTCGATCAGAAATGTGGACTAAGCTTTTGATTGGTCAACTTGGCTGACATGTTTTTGTAATACAACAACGGGTTACAGAAGACCAGATACAAGGCACCGCTGAATGGTCAGAATCTGGAGGCCAAGACGCGGTTTAGTTTTGCATAATTAAATTGCCGAATCTGTTCGCATATCATAGACTCCTGCTGTGGATTATTCCGGCCTCAGCGCAAAAATAGAAGTTCGATTTTACGGTTAATAGAAGGGATTGGTGGCGCTATAACACGGCTCTGATGGCTCTGGTGCTGTATATCCATTCACTCAAAAATAGAACATTAACGTAAGCACCAATTTGCAAGTTACCAATCAGATGACGAGGATTTATTCAGGTGTTGTATAAAACAATACTCGGTTTTGCCTCGTGGAATGGAACATTCCATCTGTCACTTCATGAAATTATTCCTTACAATTGCAGGAGAATAGGGCCTAATGTAGTTGCCTCTGTTGTATATAATATAATGCACACAAAAGCATAGCGAAAAAGAATTATGTAAAAATTCGCTTTAGCTTGGAAGTTAAAAAGTGATATGATCATCAGAACAGTATAGCATTACATGATACTACATGCATATGTTGTTTAATCCACATATTCATGCTCTTAACAGCTATGCGCAATGCTATGGGACAAATAATGAATAAAACGGACTTTTATATCTAACTCATAAATACTTAATTCATACAATAATTACCCATTCTTATTGGTTGAGAGCCACTTTTCTTGTGTCGCATGCAATTTGGACTCCTATGTAGTCTGGTCCATTTTACCCTTTTATTGGTTGAACGGTCACAATCCTCACTTTTTAGGCATTATGTACAATACTACCAATGAGTCAAATTCATACTACACCGTCACCGCCGCAAGTTCTGCGCCACATCACGCAATAGGCGCTACGCACGCGCCAATCTTCTTATACGGAGTTGTCTACTACTACTCGCGAGAGGCACCTACCATAACATAGCTAGAGGGGTGTTTCGAAAAACATGAAGTAAAATATTATTGTTGAACAAAATCTTTCGAAATTTATTCTTTTGACATTCGGACTTCAAAAGGTATATTTTAGTTATTATCAAGTTGGGTAATTATCAGCATCAAGCCTCCAAGCCGGTCTTAAACGTATTGTTTAAAACCAGCCAAGCATTTTATCCCTTATTATTCATGCCAGCAGACACACACTAACATAGCTGTGTGGACGAAATAAAAGACTATGTATATTGTTTAGAAACCACGATCGAACAGAAAGTCAACACAAAGGTTAAACTGGAGTACATTGTCTAATTGGTTCATCCCTTTAGTATTGTAAAATATTAATGCATGTATTTCATTATGGTGTAATATAATAATTATATTAAAATATTTGATGTACTAGCAAGAATAAGTAATGTTATTAGCACTTCTGTATATAATTAACACACACGAACTAAAATGCGCAAACCAGACTGCAGCTGAGTAAGTTATGAAAAGAATTGAGAATACAGTATTTAAAAATTCACTTATTTAATGAAAAATTGGAAGTACATGCACCTGTTTTTTTGTTGAATAGTATTATTAGAAATGGCATTCGGGTTTTTTTTATACTTCATGTAAAATAACATTCCCAAGTAGATTAACAATTGATAGTAGTTGGTCAATGTACCAAATAAAAAAAGATGAAATACAAATCCGAATCACCTTATAATTCATACTTTCTGATTGAAGGCATGCACGGGGGTAACAAGTGAAGTGCCCGGAGTCTGTGTGTGTGAGTATGTAAACACCGGCAATCGTGGACCTAGGACAAAAGGGTTAGGGCACAAACAATACCTCCACGATTGACTGATAGTCCATGATTGAAATTCGTGTACAAAACCAATGAGAGATGTTGCTAAAAAGTTACAAAGGAATGAGGATTAGGGACGATAGGGGGTCCACGATTTCCGTTGTTTACACAGATGTACGGGGGGGGGGGGTACCACACGTATTGCAGTAAAAAAAAAAAAAAAAACCGGAACAGCGACCCAAGTGCCAGATCCGGGGGATGCTGAGAGAAATGAAACCCCTCCCCCAACGCAACTGTCCCCCTTAGCCCCCCCCTTCACCTATTTAATTAGCCACCACGCCCCTTCTGCGCCAGGACGAACAGCGCCACCTTGTGACACATGGTGTCCAGTCTTGTCCGTTCACTCGTCCACCGTGACGGCGCCCTCTCCCCAGGGCGCTGATGGGGGTTCGCTCATACCCCCCCCCCCCCCCCCCCCCCCCCCGCCCTGCAAACAGGACGCTGGGATACTCTGATGAGCTTCACCGAATCTTGTGAAGGAAATTAAGCATCTGGCTGCAGCTGTTCAAGACCGCAGTTAGACAATGTTCCAAACGCTATCCGAAAACTTCCCATAGAAATGCACACGTTCCATACCAGATGTGATTTCTGTTTCATTGCGGACCATGTGGACAACATTTTGAGCGTCGCATAATGCAATTCGACCGTTCGTGATTCGAAACGGAGCCTGAGCAAGTGACGGGAATTGTAAAGTTACAACACAGATAAGTTTTACAGAATTTCCTACATTATTACGCTTTTCAATGAAAACAAAATCTCTAAACTTGAATAAAAGAGTAATGAATCAGTCTAGCTTAACGGCCGTTTCAAACCTTGCAGAGTCATGACCGTGATGACGCGCAGGTCACAGGTCGCGCAGAATCCAACCAATCAGAGCGTGAATTCATCAGAGTATCCCAGCGTCCTGTTTGCAGGGCGGGGTAGGGGGGGGTACGAGCGAATGGTGGGGGCTAATCGCTTTGAGCTGTCATTTGACAATTTCATTAATCCGAGGACCCGTGGTCACAGTGGCGCACCCAGGATTTGGCTGGGGGGGGGGGCTAACAATTTTTTGTTTTTCAAATTTTTTAGAAGTAAAAATTATTGGCCGCAGAAAAAAATTGGGTTGTGTACAAATGGATTGAAATTCAACAATGTATCTGACCCAAATTGTCTTGGCCTTGGAACAACATTGTCAGAAACGGTTGTAGCGGTTGAATGTGGATGGGACTCGACACCATAATGCCACTAGGTGGCGCTGTTCAAGGATGCAGAGGGTGGAGAGAGTTAAATGGACAAAGAGGGAGGCGTAACGTGGGGGGGGGGTACGTTGCTGTCCACGGTTTTTACTTCAATGGGCGTTCCCTTCCCCCCCCCCCGCTCTTTGCTTGCTAACCTCGTGCATGTTTTCCTTCAGACAAGTATGAGTTGTTAGGAGAGATCGATTTCTCATAAATTTTCTTTTTAATTTGTCACATTCTCTAACTAATATAAGTTGCTAAGCTGTTTCTTTTACATAAAGTGTCATTAAAAAAAATACAATCGAATGCCATTTTCAATAATACAAATGCAGGTAAAAGTTCCAACCCTCGAATTTATTAATTAAATATGAGTGGCTTTTTTAATAGACAACAAGAATATAATAACATTTTCACTTTTTTTCATAACTTACTCTGGTCTGTGCATTTAATTCGTGTCTTAAATTATGTACAGAAGCGAACAATTACTATTATAATTTATTTGTACATTCTTCGTCTGTTGCACCACGAAGTGATAGCCTATGCGCTTGCGCAGTTGACGCCACATTTCCCAATATAAATAATTATGTGACGCATATAGCCTATACGACTTGCACGGTTGACGCCACATTTCCCGACATAAATAATTATGTTATAACCTATTTGAAATATTAGTGTTACAATTAAACCGATGGACCAATAACACTGCACATCAATTTGTTTGCGAAGTAAGCGGCCGTGGAAAATTTGTCGATGACTAAAAATCGACCAACTCCAGTTGCGTGTTGACTTTCTGTTCGATCGTCGTTTCCAAACATGTGTGTATAGAAATAAACTATACGTTTAGAGAACAAAAAAACAATATTAAAATTACTTACTTCTATTTTGTTGAATAATAATACGCTTAAAGAATGATTATTTTTCAACACAATGCTGTTTTTCCTATCTCATTTGGACACCTACATCCAGAGATACTGACGGTTAATTGAAAGGGATATGTCAATGTGGTGCAATTTGCTGCAAAGTGGGTGAAAGGAGATTAACATGCCAGCGATCTCTCTGTTGGCCAACTTACCTATTGTTCTTTGCCAATCAATGTTCAGTTGGAACAACCTAAACTTATGCTCCAATGATTATGCAAACTAGTTACATAATCAATTAATCGTAGATTCCAACTAAACGTTTTTGTTCTAAATATATCATTTTTTTTTTACATACTGTACAGTACATTAAGGCTCTACACGGTCTTTTATTTCGTCCATGCAGCTATGTTTGGCGGTGCCGCTCATGATAGTGCTTTCTATTAATGGTGCATCGAATGCATTTTTTTCACAGTCAATATAATTTGTGTGTGCATTCTATCCTACAACAAAGTTAAGCACAATGTTTCCGCTTTCATAGTCTGAGTATCGCATAACTTGAATAATAATAAACTCAGCTGATTTTCTTTTTCATATTAAATTACATATGCGGTCTACTCGATATTGATGTGGATGGTTAGGTAGGCGGCACGTCCAACTGTATCAGCACCTGCAATGTCAAAATTGAAGAAAAGAAAAACAATGAACTCAGAACATGGGAAAATAATCCAATAGTAGTTTACTTTTCCGCTCATGTTTTTTTTTGGGGGGGAGGCTGGCGTCGCAAAGCATTATGGGTAGGTCACTCGCCAGCCAAAATAGGTACGTTCGAGTAGCTCACCCGGGTCGACTCGGTAAAGTCAGGCGGGTTAGCCACGACAGCCGGGCTAATCAAACGCTTAAACGCGGGCCATCCCATGATCCCCACGTGACGTCCGTATAGCCGCGGCCGTAGTCACTGACAAAACGCCCTTTTCGGAAAGCACAACGTTGGGCTGGAATTATAGCCTCTAAAATCGCAATGAGATAAATAACTAGGCCTTAGTCCTATTATGTTGAGTCTTCAAATAAATTTGAAATTTTGTGTTCACTTGATCTGTTCCGCTGCCCGGCCGCCATACTTGTCCGAGTTCAAATCTCCGTAAATACCCTAAATATGGCTTTTATATATTTTGTCTTGTTTATTTTCAAATGTAACTTCTTCTTCTTCTTTTTTACTGAACTTGAAGTATATTTAACTTTTTTTCGGAGGACTTTTTATGGGAAATAAACAGCGATCGAGTAATATTACATTGACAGATTTGGCATACGATTTTCATTCGAACAAGAGATATGAATAATGGGATATTGGTGTTTCAAAGGCAAAATCACAAAAGAAAAGAAAATGGAGTGGAACAGTTATAATATTTGGGGAGTTAATCATCCTTACTCGCAGCTGAGACGCTGCATTGCGAAGGACGCGTGAACAACGTGGCCAAGCCGAGGCATGTGAATGCGAATTAATATGCAGCCGACATAATGACCCATGTCTGATCGACCACGGAGCACAGCCAGAGATCGACTTGATGATTTCTTTGCGGAGGGAGGAAAACCGGAGAGCCTCGTGGCACAGGAGAGAACCAACGCACATTAAATTTTACTCTACTCACATGATGGTCCGAGCCGGGAAACGGACCCGGGCCGTAGTGGTGACAGCTAGAGGCGAGCGCTTAATGTACAAGCCACCCGCGTTGCCTACTAATGCCAAGTGTTGTTCCAAGGCTAGATTTGAATTTCAGTGTTCCCCTATTGAAGCCGCTATCGGCGGCAGAGAGCGCTATCAACAAGATTAATCGAACCCTTGTCTACTTTGGCACTATACTCAAGTATTTCCGTTCATACCTCAGGCTCGCGCTAATGTGCACACAACGTACAAGGTACCAAGACTAGCGAATGCCCCGCTTAAGGACCGTTGCCCACGCCTAGCCTCCGCTTATTATACCAAACGTACCTGTAGTTAGCACATCCTGCCACACTACTTTGCCCGCCGTGTTGCTGTAGAGTATGATCGGGTAGGGGTACTCTGCAGATGGACGCTCATATTGGCAGTCCGTTAGCATTTGGGAATCTGTCACTACCAGCCAGCCTTTATCTCCAGGGCAGCCGCCATAGTTGTGATTAATGTAGAACCGGCGTTCTCTGAGCGAGTAATAGAGAAAAAAATACAACAACAGACTCTTGTGCTTCTTCATTATGGAGGCCTATAGCTAATTGCTACGTTACAACATAAGATTAAGAATGCAACTTCACTATCAGTCCAACCGTTCAAAGGGCCTCGGTTGTTAATCATCGTCATTATCATCTAGCGGGCGGTAGCAACCAAGTTCTAGTTCACAACGCCACGCCAGATGTCTTTATCCCTAATTATGCATGACGGTCTTCAATTTCACATTGGGTGACTCTGCCAATTATATCAATGTAGTTGAAAGGTCTTTGTCCTCTATTAGGACATAGAAGTCTCCAACATATAATACATCAGATATGACCTGGTCTGCAGCACGGTAGCAGTGGCCAGCAAAGCGAACTCGTCAGAGACAGGTGGAGTGTCTCCGTAGATCTGTTCTGTCAATATACAGGTATCTTTAGTTTAAACATGTTTTGAGGACATTTAGTGGGGGCAGTCATCGAAAGGACTGATGACATTAACAAGACTGACATGTATTAGTTTGTTGGCAAATAAAACAATTTAAAAAGTCGGGGAAAAACCCGAGCGTAACGACATGTCCGACTTTCAACGAAAAACGTATTCGGAAAACTGCGGACATCTCCGGAAAGGGGCAGGATCCTGCTTGCTTTGGTAACCTGCATGACGGTTAATAATACGCCTGTCAGAATTGTCAGGATATATTGGTCAGGGAACCAGACTGAAAACAAATGTATACATACTCGTTGACATCACCTTCAATACTGAAGTAGTTCGTCGCGGTCGAGATGAGGTCCTGCCAGGGGCTTGAGATGAGGCGATTCTTGCTGAACCAACTGCTGACATCTGAGCCGGTTCCGTTGAAGATCAACTCTACCCTGCTGACGTTACTGGAATCATACAGGGACAGTTTGACCTGAGCACGAAGAAAGACATAAACAAGTAGGCTTATAGAAAACAAAATGAGGAAGTGTGGCCAAACAGTTCATTGAGAACCAAAACTTGTCTTGTGGGGAGTCATGACGCGAATTGGGCGCAGACTACCCATACGACGTACCGCAGTGACACGAGGCCTTTTGCACTTTTACGTAAGAGACGCTCAGCATCAATACATTGTTCACAATGGGTGAGAATGGCACTAAGTCACCAGACCATTCCAGAGCTGGGGGTTGCTGACACAGGCCTAAGGCTTGCCCGAATCACGTGATAAGGCAACAGTCTCTTTGGTCTGGAGAATTCAAAGTTAAAATGTGCCAAGCATTGGAGCAAGTCAGGGTACCAGATGTTACTCGAATTTAATTGGCAAATGGCTTATTGCCTTTTAAGCTGTGAAAGCACTTACTCGCCCTATGTCCAGATCACCGCTGTTCCAGGATCCGTACAGCGAGTCATCCCGCCAGCTCCCACCGACACCCAGCGTTGCCTCGTTCCAGGTCGCTGCAGTCCACATGTCGTACATCTTCACTCCGTTGCCTGCCACACCTTTAAACACGAGCTGCCATTCCGGGGCTACGGCACAAAACAAAAGACGGTAAGCCTATTTTAATTTAAAAAAGGGGAGGTCGAGATGTAACTATAACAGCTGTACTGATCACCCGACCTGGACCAAGTGGTTTTTCAATAAATTCGATCTGTTATGATTCCCTGCCTTGATGTTTTCCGATAAGGTCATGTAGGCCTATACTTCTACCGCACCGCTCATGTGTGCTTATGGGGTACAGGGTGAGTCAAAAACACGAAACCCATATGTCGGGACCATTGAATTAGTGAAGTTCTGCATGTAGCACTTTCAAAATCTACAATATAAAAGCCCAATTCATAAGCTTCCTTTTAGTACAAGAATCATTCAAATCACTCATGTACTTTTCAATTTTTTTTTTATAATAAACAAGTTCATTTTCATCTTCGAGAGGTGGTAAGGCAAAATACAGAAAAAAAAATGTTTGGCGTCCTGCCTTTTGAAGAAAAAGGAAGGAAGAGGCCCTTTCCCACCCCCACAAAATGGCCGCCCTACCGGGCTATTTTCCAAGATGGCCGCCAGCCCTTTTTTTAATGGCCGCCACTTGGACTCGGGAATGACATACAAGCTTTATAACTATGGGATAGATGCAACAGACAAAGAGGCCAGAATGATATAACTGTTTAAAATTTATCATTTTTATCGTGTTTTTAAAAAAGAAAAGGAGGGGTTTTCCAAAAAGGAAGCGGACGGGGACGTTAAACATGTTTTTTTTTTATTTGGCCTAATATAAACTATGCTGACAGCGCCTGAAAAAAAAATGTGTTTCTTACCTGGTGTTGTCTGAAGCTCCTGAAAATCAGTATTTGCCTGAAAAGACAGGTTTATACAATGTTTACAGTCTTTCATTTTCACTCTAAAACCTAATGAAAGTAGGTACCAGACAATTCGGTGTGAAAAATAAACAGTCGGATTGACACAGCTTGATTATTCTCTCTCTCTCCCCCCCCCTCTCTCTCTCTCTCTCTTGGGGGAGACAGATTGGCGAAGCGGTACTTTCCTCGCCTAGCTGCTGTGACCCGGGTTTAAATCCCTTCTTGCGTTTTCCTGCCCGATTCCATGGGCTTTTACCACTGATCTCTATATAAAGAATGGATAGCTAATAAAGAGCCGCACAATGAATGAATTTGACGCCATATTGGTGAGACCGGCATGTGATCCGCAAAGGACAAGTTGCCGTTTTTATAGACAGCATGATTTCTTTTGTAACGTCGCGGTTCACTTGACTTATATTTTGACCACCACCACTGACCAAGGTTAACTACAATTTTTTAACGTCGTGGTTACTAAAATGCCGCAAATATTACTTTTTCGGCGTTTTGAAATAATAATTACTACGGAAATGTGTCCCTTTTAGAACATCATAATATGTGTGCGTGACCAAAATGCGCGTCAACTGTTGATACAACGCGCGCGTATTTACGCGTAGAACGTTCGTATTATACGCGGCCATCTTCGCGAGACCGGGGGCGAATTGGTCAATATGCAAAGTCTACTGTGTGAATGTTGTATGCATATCCGCTATCCAGTCTTTATATAGAGATCAGTGGCTTTTACCTATAAAATATCATTCTTGTGTTTTTCTCCCGCCACTAAAACTGTAATTTCCTTCCACATCTTCTACCAAGAGACCCCACTCGAAAAAAGTCTTATCCATCCTTTTCTTGCGCTGTAGGATGTGGTTGAAATAAATAACAAAAATAAAATCAAGTAAAAAAAATCACTCCGAACCCCCTCCCCCGCACTTTTTCGCCAAAGAGTGGAAGTTTCAATTTCTAAGAGTGGTTTCTTCACCCAGTACATTAAAAAACCTGATTGGAATGGGAGCTCAGTCCATTCGATAAATTATATTTCACCCCAAACACCTCGGCTCTAGATTTATTCAGATAAAATGAATCGATCAGTGCTGTGGGAATTAACGTAAGAGCTACATATTAGGCCAAAAAAATTAATAAGTCGGTCTCTGGTCAGCGCGCGCGTCGATTTTAATCATGCGCGTCAATCTTTTTTTTCCCCCAAAATGTTCCGCGGTAGCTCCAACAGTGCCCTCTATTGCCGCACCTCCTCAACTTTTTTTTACCAAAGAGCACCAAGGAATGGGAAATTGCACCAAGGCAAATGATCGAGAGCACCAAGGCAAATTATGGAGGACACCAATGTACGTGAAGACACCCAATAGCAAAATAGTACCCCACCTTGTCTGTACAAACCAAGCTTGAAGAAAGAAAAAAAAGCCAAAAAAAAAAAAAGAAGCCGCGTGACCGCGTCAATTCCGGAACTTTGGTCTGACCAGAGACCGACTTTTTTTTTTTTGGCCTAACACCGTTTTTTTTTTTTAATTAAAAAAAGGCTTCACCGGTCCATGCCTTCTCGGCTTGTATGATTTCACAGTTGACGACTAAGGTCCGTGAAAATACGATTGTCATTTAATCGATTTCTAGTGCTCTCAGTTATAGGCCTAATTCAATTTTTATTAGATACGGTCATTCAGCGTATAAATATCACACAGAAAACGTCAGGTTTAAGCCCTCAAACGGCCGATTGTGTATTTTGTTTAAACCCAATGAATAAAATTTGATATGTACGGAATACGCCCAACTGGGCTTCAAAACGCGTTTTAGGCCTAAACGGATTGTTATTAAACGGAGAAAACATTAAAAGTACACTCAACCAAAAAAGAAAGTCCACCCTTAATAATTGTTTGTCTAACTCAAAAATTATGGTGCACGTCTTGCTCAAATGACGACTGACCAGTACAGAAATTCCTTAGCAATCCAGCCATACTCTTTGTTTGGCCGAAAACAATGCAATTTATAACAACAGTAGGCACCGACAAAAAGTTGCCCTTTTGTATAGGCCTACGTGCAAGGTGAGTGTGAACCATAACATAAATTTATACAAATGTGCAGCTGTTTTCGGTATCATTTGTCGTAAATTACATGCATTCGTACACATTATCCCCGTTTTCGGCCAAATAAAGAGTATGGCTGGATTGCTAAGGAATTTCTGTACTGATTAGTCGTTATTTGAGCGAGAGGTGCTCAATAGTTTTTGAGTTAGACAAAAAAGTATTGGAAGGGTACTTTCTTTTTTGGTTGAGTGTAGAATATAAACTTGATATGATACTTGTACAATGGGCCGACAATAATAAAGTTTGACCTAGAATTCCTAAATGTATTCTCAAATTACCTTAGAACGAAGGAGGGACATGCCCGACCCCTTTTTAGCGGGGGGGGGGGGGGGGGGGGGGGACACCCTTACCTTAAATATCACCCCACCCGTAAGATATATGATCCGACCATTATTGGACCCCCTTTCTCCTTCATAAAATTCTCATCAGAAATGAGAAAAGAGGTCCTCGCTATTGATGTTTCAGTTTAATTTCAATGTGAATATTAGACAAAGACATCGACGGAGGGATGTATTTTAACCCACAATTTGAGTGAAAAATGTACAAAAATGTATACACTGACTCATTTGTTATTTGCAAATACATGTAGTTTTCTTCCTTCCTTCCTTGAAAGTGCAGCCTCATACGGTAGCAATGCAATGCCAGAACACCGGAGCGAACCCCTTCTCTTAGCGATTCAATTCAATTCAATTCAAGAAGACATTTATTCCACACTCCTCTAGAGAATACATCCATAAATAAAGACTGGTAAATAGCAAAATAACAATTCCATAAATTTGTATCAAAAATAATAAAAGTAAAATGCGCTATGAAGCAATTACAATAACAATTCATAGCGATAAGTGTTACTGAATTGTTTAACGTGCATTACACAACACACGGGACCTTCGGCTTTACATCCCATCCGAAAGACGAAGCAATAATGGTTAAGTGCCTTGCTCAATATACTTAAACAAGCAAAATTGGGGTATGTTGGATAAGGCCAACTCACCTCCTCGAGCTGCGCGCCGTAGTAAGAGAAGTCAACATCCTCCACCAGGCTCTCGGGAAATTCCTCCACCCTGGCGCCGTTGAGCTGACAGGTCCTGCCGGTTTTGTCGTAGTTGAAGGACCGGCACTGGATGTCGCCTTCCCTCAGACACAGTACCGCGCAATTGGACCTTGTCACGCCCGTGTGGCTCCCGATCGAGTGGCCGACCAACGCGCGGTGCTCTTGGGCCGCGTACGTCGCCTCCCGCCATTGCCAGGACGAGGCACAGGCGACGGTTGCTGCTACGCACGCCACAATCGATACCAATAAGTTGGTGGCACATTTGAAGACCGAAGAACCTCCAAAAGCCGAGAGCAATGTTGCCATTTTCCTTTCTTAGGACCAGGTTTTGCCGATGAGTGTAGAATTATCTAAGGTAAAATAGTTAAGCATTACTTTATATAATCCATGAAGGCAAACGAAATTTAGAAAGCATGCACGGATACACACCTACATCTCAGCTGAACGTGCAAGTGAAAATAACCAAATGCTCCATCATCCCTCCCTTATGCGCATGCGTGTCGGTGCGGCGATATCATAAACTGCATGATTGTATCCCTGATCCGTCTACAAAATATCAGTGTAGGTGGGCACGGACATCCGGGAGCTTCTTTCATTGCCTAGTCTAGTTCCCAGACCTACGTGTACTTGAAACTCCATGGTTCTGCATGAGTCTGAAGAGTGTTGAATGGTAACTCATAGCAACCGGTGAAAATTGGTGTCCAAACAAATACAGTGTTTTCATGGTCAGACGTCAGCCCACCAGCACCTAAATTGAGATCAGTGGTTATTTATGTGCGCAATTACAACACGCCTTTGCATATAGCAATTGGTCTTGAAACAGTTGCGCCTGTTATGTCAACTCGTCTGAATACTTTTCGTTTATATCCATTCAGATTCGTTGACAAGACTTCTTTTCCGCTTTTAGAGGGCGATTTCAAACATTCACCATCATCTATTTCACTTTTAGTTTAACGCCTTTGGCACCAGTTACAACTAGGTTTTCTTTAATCAAATTAGCTGTACCTGAAATCAATTTAGACAAGGTATGCTTGTGTATTGGCCGTCTGTTTCTCAAAATCGAGTGCACGGACGATTGAACAGAGGTGCTAGGTCCAATGGTTACAGTGTGCGATACGTGTGCCGTGGTACATGGGTTCGAATCCTGACCGTGGGAACATGTTGCTTGTGCTCTTGAGCAAGGCACTTTACCATTATTGCTTCGTTCTTCGGATGGAACGTAAAGCCGTAGGTCCCGTGTGTTGGGTAATGCACGTTAACAGTAACAGTCTTATCGCTACAAAAGAAGGGGTTTGCCCGGTGTTTCTGGCAGTGGCTGCTATATGCAACGCATGGCAGCACCTTGTAAACCATTATAAGGTGCTATAATGGGTCTCATATTTCTCATTAACTGTATTTACCTTTCTTTAATAATAGACATAATTTCCAGCGCCTTGAATACCTAATTGCTGGTAGATACGTGCGCTATATAAGACTCCGGTATTATTATTATTATTATTATTAACTGACGTTGAATTGAAATGGCATTAAAGACGTGCATTCAAATTCAGACTTAACTGAATTATCGATTTTTAGAAATTGGCAGGGAAAACTATCAACTGGTCTCCCTTCAAATTAGGTACATGTAGTTGACATATCGTTTCCGAGCCAACAGTTCTCTGCGCGGCAACCGTACTTCGATCGATACGTGAACAACGGTTCGACCGATGCTGAATAAATACACACCTCGCTCGTTTCTGCTTAATCGTCTGAAAATATCTTGGACAGCTTTTAATGAAACGTCGATCAAACTGCAGATGCGTATACGTTTGGTACGATATCAACAAAAATCGAGCAGCCATATTTATTTTACACGTTCGAACCAGAGATCAGTGGTTCGAACACGAGGTGGACGCATAATGATGCCTCGAAATAAAATTACTCGAAATTTTAACCGCACTTTCTTCTATACGTTTGTATCGCGTTTTGTATGATACTTTTTCCCCCTGATTTGTGGGGGCACACAATGGTTTTGGACATACTTCTAAACAAAATATCTATTTTTGCCTTCTCCAAACTTCAAATCGCACACCATGGTGTGCGATTTGCATTCCAAGTATGTAAACGTACATAACCAATAGCTTAGTTTTTTTGTAATAATAATGTACAGGGTGAGTCAAAGAGAAATTGGCCCGGATTGAAGATTTTATTAATTAAATTAAATTTGACACCCAAACGAAGCATATATAAATCGATTACGTTCGTCCTTTCGTTAAAACAAAAATTACCAGAATTGATGCATGCTATGCGAAATTATGCATATTTTAAAAGAGTCAATTTTATAACAGGTGTCCGGGAAATGTCATTTGAAGCTATTGAGCTCAGTGAGAACCATAGATTACACACAGACATTAAGACACGATTTTTATATTATTTCTCAAGACTAAAAAATTAATTTAAATGTCAGATTTTGTGTTTTAAATACGAGGATTTTTTTTCAAAACGCACTTATTTCAATGCAGTAGACCGATAAATGAAAGCTGAATTTTGTTACAAGTCAGTAGGCTTCAGGTCAAAATACAAATGGTTTCCTAACCAGGAATGATAAATAATCGATAAATAAATCGCTTAGCGGTCGGGAGCACTCAACTCTCCAACTACATCGTCCATAAAATGATATAGAGAGCTTATAGGATTACATTCCATTTTGGCTGTTAATTGACTCATTACAACTGATCGTCTTTTGTTGTCATGGATAGATTATCTCTGCCTGCGCCTGCCTTATGGGGCTGTGCACTGGGCTGGCCAATTAACACAACACTGCTGCCTCACAATAGCCTATCATAATGAGCTAAGAGTCATGGCTTTCATATCGGGAAACGAAATGAAAGGAGATTAAGGGCATTCATTCCTGCTTGACGAACCATTTGCATTTTGACCTGGGGCCTTCTTCCTATGTTTTGTTTTTATTAAATGGTGCAAACTACATATTGGTTACTTTTTGGACCCCACCCTGTATACATGGCCGCGTTAATTGCTAAACATCGGGAAGTGGTTTGTACTTATTTTGTTTTACGAGGAAGAACTGAATATTGAATTTCCCCTTCAATGTCCTTACTTTAGATGTACATGTGTTCGTATTGTTTAATTTCTTGATATTTTAAAAGAATTTTGAACACATCCCTCATAGCTACCTGGACCGCAGCGTGGAATGGAAATTGTCTCCCACGCACAAAGCCCGGTCACTCTTTTCAATACAGGTGACGTGCGAAACACATAAAAGACTCCAAAAACAAACGTGTAGAGAACACACGTACGTCTATTTACGAAGACTCTTTTGTATCACTTAATTATCCACACGAGCAACTCCAATGCCACACTATACAGTGTGTATCAAAAAAAAAATGCAAACAACATTTAACGGAATGCCAGACTTAGAATGTGTAACCAACATAGATAATATAGGTATGGTTTTAAAGATACGCCTTTCAACTTTAAAATGAGACATCAAACGTCCAAATCTGATAATTTGTGACAGAATTTTGAGTAATTTTCCTAGAGAGGTCAAATTGACCATAGGACCAAGTTTTCAATTTTAGGCTTGGAACAAAGGTAACCTTATTGCCTCTGTGTGGATTATTGCCTGGCCGACAAAAATGTGTTTAGCGAATGATCACAACTCTAAATACTTTTTTGCTATCAGTTTGCAAACATGTTTACATGCTAAATATTTTTTTGTAGGCTGGGCAAATATCCACACGGAGGCAATAAGGCTATTCCCAATGCCTAAAATTGATAACTTGGTCCCATGGTCAATTTGACCTCCCTTGAAAAATTACTCATAACTCTGTCAAAAAATATCAGATTTTGACGTTTGGTTTCTCAGTTGAAAGTGGAAAGGCGTATCTTTCAAACCATACCTATTTATTATTTATGTTTGTCACATGTTGTACGTCTGACATTCGGTTGTATTTTGTTGCATTTTTGTATACACACTGTAGGGTTTTTTGAGCGGTGATGAAGCTGTATGAGTTATTAATCCCCCTCCCCATAAACAAATGTCAATGTCAAAGTTACCTCCGTTGGCAATTATACCACTGGCCGAGCTACAGTGACAAACGTTTCACACTTCAGAGCGTGCGCTACTTCATTACAATTTCTCCCTTGCGTTATAAAAGCCTTGACAATAATTAGTACGGTAATCACCCGAAACGCCATAATGAGCAGCCTTGCTCAAGGTGAACACAAGCGTACTTCTAAATACCCTGTGATATTGTTCCGCTTGAAATGTTATCGTTCAGGGGAAAACAATAATTAAAGGTGGTACTAAACCGGTGTGCCTTCATGTAATTTATTTTTAATTTGAAGAAACTCGTAAACTACTGCGAGGAATACTCAATGACTGGAACCCTGACGTCGGACACACACACATGGCTAAAATGATAATCATGTTCTGAATGCTTATTAAGGGAATGTACAAATATGATTACAAATATGAAACTTTTCAGCTGGACATGCTACGGAGTCCACTTATGAGACAAAACTTGTGTGCATAGATTTTCTTTGTTTTCTCAAAATTTAATAGCTAAAACCTAAACCGGTTTAATATACAGAAAAAGTGACATGGATCAAGATTTGTTTCTTCCTAAAAAAAAATCAAATTTGATACACAAATGAAGTACTTCTTAAAAGAACATATTCTTCCACTCATCATCTGAACAAAAGAATTAATGAAATTGATATATGCAATCAGGAGTTATGCATGTTTTACTAAAAGAACCTATTTTCAATGCTGTCCATGGAATGTCCTTGGAAGTTACTGAGCCGAGTGAGAATTACAATTTCACGCAGCCATTCGTACACAAATGAAATTTTAATCAATAATTTGGAGTCAAGACAGAATCATTATTGTTTACTATCAGATCTTGTGTTTTAAATATGAGGAACAAGTCAACTCTATTTTTCCCCTGAAATATTGATGACGATATCTGTCGCTTTGCAATTATTAATTGGTATACTCATCAGTTCGTAGAACGGTAAATGATCAGTGGTGGCGAGATGAATTTTGTAATCTCGTTATCAATGTACAAATATAGTCATCACTCATTACTGCAAATTACATGAAAATTTCACAGTTACTAGACAGTCAATAACATGTAATTTATCCATATGTTATTTTTATGAAAAGAGGCGAGCCACATATTTAAAATCATATATATAAAACGGTCACTTTCGTTTTTGCTAACCCTGTAGTTGTTCTGCAGCCCACTTGGCATTTTAAGTAATTTTGATGCTTCGAAAGAAAGAAATTGCAAGACGAGTAAATGACCCCACATGCCTTGACTGCTTAGAACGCGGGAAGACAATTTTCAGGACAACAAATAGAACTCGTTCTTGTTTTTATTTTAGGCTCATTCCGCCATGATTGTGGTGACGCTATCTGAACCCATCGGTTCACCGTTAGTGTTATCTTTGTAATATGCTAAATTTGGGCCCGTAAACGTGCTCGTGAGTAATTTTCTCGCCTTTCATTTTTTTAATTAATTCCTTTCAACGCGTCAAAGATCACGCATCCCTATACACAAAGAAGGTCGATTTATATTCGGTCAATAATTTAACACTGATGGCATGCTATATAGAAATTTTGTAGCAGTGGGGTCAGGTAGCATAATAATAAAAACATGAAATATTCATAGGTTTTTTTTTATGGGGGGGGGGTAATCATAAGCAAAGAAGTCAGTAATTGTTTTTTTCTCACTCTTTATGATTGGACAGATGCAGTTTTCTCTGTGACCATTTCATTTATACAATCTCAAAGCAAGTAAATACCCAATTTTAACCAGGTTTCAAAGTCTTTGTCAAGTGATTATTATCGTACACCTACCATGTAAAACTATTTTCAGGAACACGGGCCCTGTTTCGTATATACGCGTAATAAGATGGCCATTCAACGTTCGACTAAACTGAAAGTGAAACTGGAGTCGCTACATACACTCAACTGAAAAAGAAAGTCCCCCGTCCAATGCCTATTGTCCTACTCAAAAACTTCTGAGCACATCTCGCTCAAATAACCACTGATCAGTACAGAAATTCCTTAGCAATCCAGCCTTACACTTCGTTTGGCCCAAAACAGTGATAATGTGCACAAAATTATGCAATTTAAGACAAATGATACCGAAAACAGTTGCACTTTTGTATACGTGCAAGTTGTGGCTTACGCTCACTTTGCACGTATACAAAAGTGCAATTTTTTCCGGTACCTTTTGTCATGAATTGCCCAATTTTGTACACATTATCACTGTTTCGGGCCAAACAAAAAGTATGGCTGGATTTCTAAAGAATTTCTGTACTGATCAGGCGTAATTTGAGCAAGATGTGCCAAGTAGTTTTTGACTTAGACAAAAAAGTATTAAGGGGGGGGGGACTTTCTTTTTTGTTTGAGGGTGTTACTCATCAACCCGCGTTGTGATCACACTCCAAGGCGGGAACATCGATGAAACAAGTCTGTCAGGCGCCAATTGACCCATCAAGCCGCCGTGTCACTAGCATGAAACGACTGAGAATATTTCTTCTCCCCCGATATGGGACGTAGTCCCATATCGATGCGAAAGCCATGGTCTATGATATATGATAAGATTCGCTGATTAATTATGCAAGACAACCGCATCTTGATCTCTACATTTTGACCAATTAGCGGGCACTTTCTGTATCGGGTCTTTGATCATTCACCCGTTGTCGCGTCATAGACATGAATAAAACCAAAACCTGTGTCACGCGCCCTGTATTATGTTACGCGATATGCGCCCGGCTGTTGTTGAAATACAAAACAGTGCATTCCAATTGACCAATCACAGTTTTAGTCCTCATTTGGGAATTTAACGACGTCTCGATGTTGTAAAGTTGACTCTGATTGGCTGAGGTGCGAGATGGAATAAATCTGCATGCTTTGACATATCAAACTTTATGACTTGGCTGTATAGCTCCGTGGATAACGTGTGACACTCAGACTAGCTTCGGGAAGGAGCGGGCCGTGATACGAGCCGGAACAAACCAACAATAATTTACGTCTTTGTTCGTCATCGTAGTTTGATTTAGAATGTACGGAAAATGCCCGCAATGCCACTTTTGTTTGTATGGCTTTTGTTTGTATATGTTTGTATGGCATTTTGCTGCCGCGGGGGATTTTTAATTTAAATTCCTTCATTCGGGCGGCCGGAATAGAAATTCCAGGGTAATCCTCGGTGGCCGAATCCCCTAAAATATTTCTTTGTTCGTATTTTACCCAAGGGCGGGTGAATGCAACGTTATGTGAGAGCAGTGGAGTCTATAGCCATTGCCGTCGAGTTCTGTGAACTACCAAGAGGTTTCGGGTTTTCAATATCGCTCGATGGCCGTTCCTGTTTGCAGCACAAGTGGACACTCGTACTTCTTCTTTCTCGAAGTTACGGGTGGTAATTTTGCCTGTGAAGTGTTCGGTACCAGTTACTAGACCCGCTGTGTTGTCTTTCACTAACGATGACCATTCGTTGTGGCCGAGAACCGGTTAAGCCTTCTCCAACGGCGAAGAAGGACATAAACGTTCCAGGTATCAAACTAGGTGAGTTTTATCCTTTATCATTATAACACTTGGGAACAATCAAACGTTTTTGGTTCTTCGTGTTTACGTCAGAAAACCAAAAGAAGCTTCATTTTTCCCAAGTGTAAGACCGCCGATATGTCAACGAAGGAACCGAACGAGGATTGCGACAACGGAGCTCCGACAAGTCATCACATTACTGCATTACCTGAGACACAACGACGTCATGCTTTGTTTATAATATGTGCGTTCTCAAGTGAGCATCAGAAGGGAACAAGAGCCACCAAGTTGCCATGAAAAAATGTACATGTTAGTAAAGCGTGACGTCATTATGTTTCAGGCCAATGATTGGTCGTTAGTCAACGAGTCGATCATTTGTAAATAAACAGTAGGCCAATCCAGTAGGCCCCACCCATTGCGCGCGTGTGCACTTTATATGCTATACGCGTGCGCACGCATGTACTTTTGTTCACTCATGTCGGGCACAGATCACGGCTGTGATTGGTCAGGACACCACGGGTGGGACTGAATGGATCGGTCCATTGTACCCTTCTGCCAGCGATGTATACCTCAAAATGTTTCCATTTCTTAGACGTTTACTAACCGTTTTCCTCTTGTAAACAACAGGATCACTATAACGTGGTAACCATACCAAAAGAAGACTTAGCCTACAATCAAATGGCCTTTCATTTTTTGCCACTTTTTAAGGCTTCTCAAACTGGTTATCATAACCAATTGGTGTTTAAAGTGCACTGTACGGGGATTTACATACACAACGAAAACTTAGCTAGAAAGTTGTTGCGTGCATCGCATTTTCTCAACAGGACATAGCTCTATGGACATGACATTTCTTGGAGGCTGTAGCCATGCTAGAAAGCTTTGTATACATGAATAATTTACTGGGAACATTTACAAACAAGGTAGCGAAAACTCGAGAAATAGACCTGCAGATATACACGAGTCAAGGTCCTCCTGGGGGCAATCAACTGGAAAATGGTACATACATAGAGAAACTGGTGAAAATATTCTTGCGTATATCTCATTTTCTCAACCAATATTGGGTCTACGGAATTAAAACTTGTTGGAGACTTTTGCCACACTATCCAGCTGTCTATTAATGTAAAATTTACCAGGAAATTTTAGTCACGAAACACCGAAAATGCGAGATATAGTCCGTATTGTAGGGCCAGGCTGAGGCCGCGTTGACTCACTGCACGGGGATTTACACACATACAACGAAAACTCCGACAGAAAGTTGTTGCGTATGTCGTATTTTTCTTTCCACAAGACTTGGCTCAATGGACCTGATAAGTTCTTGGAGGCTGTAGCCATACTAGTGAGCTTTGTATGTATGAATAATTTACTGGGAACATTTACTGACAAGGTAGCGAAAACTCCAGAAAAACACCTCCAGGTATACACAAGTCGAAGACCTCCTGGAGGCATTTAGCTGGAAAAAGTACATACCTGGTGAAACATTATTGTTTGCGTGTATCTTATATTCTCCGTTAATATTTGGTCTAGCGGAGTTCAAAATTGTTGGAGACTGGCGCCAGATTATCCTGCTTTCTCTGTATGTCAAATTTACCAGGAATTTCTACTGACGAGACACCAAAAATGCGAGATATAGCCCACTGCAGGGGGATTTACACACTAAGGCACCTTTTGATCGACATATAGACAGGCGGTGTTGAGAGGCGGTGTTGCATGGCTCTGACAGGCCTTGCTATGGGAATTACTGCACAAAACGCAACTGGAGGGATTCAGTGACTACATCTTGAATTTTCTCCACAGGACTTGAGTCTAAAGACCTACTTTTTTTTGCATGTGGTAGAGCTATTCAGCAGCTTTCGAACACCGTAGAGTTTGTCTCCAATTTCCTAGTGTAAGGTACCTTTTGATTGACATATAGAGAGGCGATGTTGCATGGCTCTGACAAGCCTTGCTATGGCATTTACTGCACAAAACGCAACTGGAGGAATTCAGTGACTACATCTTGCATTTTCTCAACAAGACTTGAGTTCAAAGACTTGCTTGTTGTTGCATGTTGTAGACCTATTCAGCAGCTTGCGAACAACGTAGAGTTTGTCTACAATTTCCTAGTTTAAGGTACCTTTTGATCGACATATAGAGAGGCGATGTTGCATGGCTCTGACAGGCCTTGCTATGGCATTTACTGCACAAAACGCAACTGGAGGGATTCAGTGACTACATCTTGCATTTTCTCAACAAGACTTGAGTTCAAAGACTTGCTTCTTTTTGCATGTTGTAGACCTATCTAGCAGCTTTCGAACAACGTAGAGTTTGTCTACAATTTCCTAGTTTAAGGTACCTTTTGATCGACATATAGAGAGGCGGTGTCGCATGGCTCTGACAGGCCTTGCTATGGCATTTACTGCACAAAACGCAACTGGAGGGATTCAGTGACTACATCTTGCATTTTCTCAACAAGACTTGAGTTCAAAGACTTGCTTGTTTTTGCATGTTGTAGACCTATTCAGCAGCTTTCGAACAACGTAGAGTTTGTCTACAATTTCCTAGTTTAAGGTACCTTTTGATCGACATATAGAGAGGCGATGTTGCATGGCTCTGACAGGCCTTGCTATGACATTTACTGCACAAAACGCAACTGGAGGGATTCAGTGACTACATCTTGCATTTTCTCAACAAGACTTGGGTCTAAAGACTTGCTTGATGTTGCATGTTGTAGACCTATTCAGCAGCTTGTGAACAACGTAGAGTTTGTCTACAATTTCCTAGTTTAAGGTACGTTTTGATCGACATATAGAGAGGCGGTGTTGCATGGCTCTGACATGTCTTGCTGGAGGATTTACTGCACAAAACGCAACTGGAAGGATTCAGTGACTACATCTTGCATTTTCTCAACAAGACTTGAGTTTAAAGACTTGCTTGTTTTTGCATGTTGTAGACCTATCCAGCAGCTTTCGAACAACGTAGAGTTTGTCTACAATTTCCTAGTTTAAGGTACCTTTTGATCGACATATAGAGAGGCGATGTTGCATGGCTCTGACATGCCTTGCTATGGCATTTACTGCACAAAACGCAAGTGGAGGGATTCAGTGACTACATCTTGCATTTTCTCAACAAGACTTGAGTTTAAAGACTTGCTTCTTTTTGCATGTTGTAGACCTATCCAGCAGCTTTCGAACAACGTAGAGTTTGTCTACAATTTCCTAGTTTAAGGTACCTTTTGATCGACATATAGAGAGGCGATGTTGCATGGCTCTGACAGGCCTTGCTAGGGGATTACTTCACAAAACGCAACTGGAGGGATTCAGTGACTACATCTGAAATGTTCTCCAGAAGACTTGAGTTGAAAGACTTGCTTGTTTTTGCATGATGTAGACCTATTCAGCAGCTTTCGAACAACGTAGAGTTTGTCTACAATTTCCTAGTGTAAGGTACCTTTTGATCGACATATAGAGAGGCGATGTTGCATGGCTCTGACAGGCCTTGCTATGGCATTTACTGCACAAAACGCAACTGGAAGGATTGAGTGACTACATCTGAAATGTTCTCCAGAAGACTTGAGTTTAAAGACTTGCTTGTTTTTGCATGTTGTAGACCTATTCAGCAGCTTTCGAACAACGTAGAGTTTGTCTACAATTTCTTAGTTTAAGGTACCTTTTGATCGACATATAGAGAGGCGATGTTGCATGGCTCTGACAGGCCTTGCTATGACATTTACTGCACAAAACGCAACTGGAGGGATTCAGTGACTACATCTTGCATTTTCTCAACAAGACTTGGGTCTAAAGACTTGCTTGATGTTGCATGTTGTAGACCTATTCAGCAGCTTGTGAACAACGTAGAGTTTGTCTACAATTTCCTAGTTTAAGGTACGTTTTGATCGACATATAGAGAGGCGGTGTTGCATGGCTCTGACATGTCTTGCTGGAGGATTTACTGCACAAAACGCAACTGGAAGGATTCAGTGACTACATCTTAAATTTTCTCCACAAGACTGGAGTCTAAAGACCTTCTTCTTTTTGCAAGTAGTAGACCTATTCAGCAGCTTTCGATCAACGTAGAGTTTGTCTGCAATTTCCTAGTTTAAGGAACCTTTTGATCGACATATAGAGAGGCGATATTGCATGGCTCTGACAGGCCTTGCTATGGGAATTACTGCACAAAACGCAACTGGAGGGATTTAGTAACTACATCTTGAATTTTCTCCACAAGACTTGGGTCTAAAGACTTGCTTGTTTTTGCATGTTGTAGACCTATTCAGCAGCTTTCGAACAACGTAGAGTTTGTCTACAATTTCTTAGTGTAAGGTACCTTTTGATCGACATATAGAGAGGCGGTGTTGCATGGCTCTGACAGGCCTTGCTGGAGGATTTACTGCACAAAACGCAACTGGAAGGATTCAGTGACTACATCTTGCATTTTCTCCACAAGACTTGGGTCTAAAGACATGCTTGTTTTTGCATGTTGTAGACCTATCCAGCAGCTTTCGAACAACGTAGAGTTTGTCTACAATTTCCTAGTTTAAGGTACCTTTTGATCGACATATAGAGAGGCGATGTTGCATGGCTCTGACAGGCCTAGCTATGGCATTTACTGCACAAAACGCAACTGCAAGGATTCAGTGACTACATCTTGCATTTTCTCAACAAGACTTGAGTTTAAAGACTTGCTTGTTTTTGCATGTTGTAGACCTATTCAGCAGCTTGCGAACAACGTAGAGTTTGTCTAAAATGTCCTAGTGTAAGATACCTTTTGATTGACATATAGAGAGGCGATGTTGCATGGCTCTGACAGGCCTTGCTAGGGGATTACTTCACAAAACGCAACTGGAGGGATTCAGTGACTACATCTGAAATGTTCTCCAGAAGACTTGAGTTGAAAGACTTGCTTGTTTTTGCATGATGTAGACCTATTCAGCAGCTTTCGAACAACGTAGAGTTTGTCTACAATTTCCTAGTGTAAGGTACCTTTTGATCGACATATAGAGAGGCGATGTTGCATGGCTCTGACAGGCCTTGCTATGGCATTTACTGCACAAAACGCAACTGGAAGGATTCAGTGACTACATCTGAAATGTTCTCCAGAAGACTTGAGTTTAAAGACTTGCTTGTTTTTGCTTGTTGTAGACCTATTCAGCAGCTTTCGAACAACGTAGAGTTTGTCTACAATTTCCTGGTGTAAGGTACCTTTTGATCGACATATAGAGAGGCGGTGTTGTAGACCTATTCAGCAGCTTTCGAACAACGTAGAGTTTGTCTACAATTTCCTGGTGTAAGGTACCTTTTGATCGACATATAGAGAGGCGGTGTTGCATGGCTCTGACATGCCTTGCTGGAGGATTTACTGCACAAAACGCAACTGGAAGGATTCAGTGACTACATCTTAAATTTTCTCCACAAGACTTGAGTCTAAAGACCTACTTCTTTTTGCAAGTAGTTGACCTATTCAGCAGCTTTCGATCAACGTAGAGTTTGTCTTCAATTTCCTAGTTAAAGATACCTTTTGATCGACATATTGAAAGGCATTGTTCCATGGCTCTGACAGGCCTTGCTATGGCATTTACTGCAAAAAACACAACTGGAGGGATTCAGTGACTACATCTTGCATTTTCTCCACAAGACTTGAGTCTAAAGACTTGCTTGTTTTTGCATGTTGTACACTTATTCAACAGCTTTCGAACAACGTAGAGTTTGTCTACAATTTCCTAGTTTAAGGAACCTTTTGATTGACATATAGAGAGGGGGTGTTGCATTGCTCTGACAGGCCTTGCTATGGCATTTACTGCACAAAACGCAACTGGAAGGATTCAGTGACTACATCTTGCATTTTCTCCACAATACTTGGGTCTTAAGACCTACTTTTTTTGCATGTTGTAGGGCTATTCAGCAGCTTTCGAACAACGTAGAGTTTGTCTACAATTTCCTAGTGTAAGGTACCTTTTGATCGACATATAGAGAGGCGATGTTGCATGGCTCTGACAGGCCTTGCTATGGCATTTACTGCACAAAACGCAACTGGAAGGATTGAGTGACTACATCTGAAATTTTCTCCAGAAGACTTTAGTTTAAAGACTTGCTTGTTTTTGCTTGTTGTAGACCTATTCAGCAGCTTTCGAACAACGTAGAGTTTGTCTACAATTTCCTAGTGTAAGGTACCTTTTGATCGACATATAGAGAGGCGATGTTGCATGGCTCTGACAGGCCTTGCTATGGCATTTACTGCACAAAACGCAACTGGAAGGATTCAGTGACTACATCTGAAATTTTCTCCACAAGACTTGAGTTTAAAGACTTGCTTGTTTTTGCTTGTTGTAGACCTATTCAGCAGCTTTCGAACAACGTAGAGTTTGTCTACAATTTCCTAGTTTAAGGTACCTTTTGATCGACATATAGAGAGGCGATGTTGCATGGCTCTGACAGGCCTTGCTATGGCATTTATTGCACAAAACGCAACTGGAGGGATTCAGTGACTACATCTTGCATTTTCTCAACAAGACTTGAGTTCAAAGACTTGCTTGTTTTTGCATGTTGTACACTTATTCAACAGCTTTCGAACAACGTAGAGTTTGTCTACAATTTCCTAGTTTAAGGAACCTTTTGATTGACATATAGAGAGGGGGTGTTGCATGGCTCTGACAGGCCTTGCTATGGCATTTACTGCACAAAACGCAACTGGAAGGATTCAGTGACTACATCTGAAATGTTCTCCAGAAGACTTGAGTTTAAAGACTTGCTTGTTTTTGCTTGTTGTAGACCTATTCAGCAGCTTTCGAACAACGTAGAGTTTGTCTACAATTTCCTGGTGTAAGGTACCTTTTGATCGACATATAGAGAGGCGGTGTTGTAGACCTATTCAGCAGCTTTCGAACAACGTAGAGTTTGTCTACAATTTCCTGGTGTAAGGTACCTTTTGATCGACATATAGAGAGGCGGTGTTGCATGGCTCTGACATGCCTTGCTGGAGGATTTACTGCACAAAACGCAACTGGAAGGATTCAGTGACTACATCTTAAATTTTCTCCACAAGACTTGAGTCTAAAGACCTACTTCTTTTTGCAAGTAGTTGACCTATTCAGCAGCTTTCGATCAACGTAGAGTTTGTCTTCAATTTCCTAGTTAAAGATACCTTTTGATCGACATATTGAAAGGCATTGTTCCATGGCTCTGACAGGCCTTGCTATGGCATTTACTGCAAAAAACACAACTGGAGGGATTCAGTGACTACATCTTGCATTTTCTCCACAAGACTTGAGTCTAAAGACTTGCTTGTTTTTGCATGTTGTACACTTATTCAACAGCTTTCGAACAACGTAGAGTTTGTCTACAATTTCCTAGTTTAAGGAACCTTTTGATTGACATATAGAGAGGGGGTGTTGCATTGCTCTGACAGGCCTTGCTATGGCATTTACTGCACAAAACGCAACTGGAAGGATTCAGTGACTACATCTTGCATTTTCTCCACAATACTTGGGTCTTAAGACCTACTTTTTTTGCATGTTGTAGGGCTATTCAGCAGCTTTCGAACAACGTAGAGTTTGTCTACAATTTCCTAGTGTAAGGTACCTTTTGATCGACATATAGAGAGGCGATGTTGCATGGCTCTGACAGGCCTTGCTATGGCATTTACTGCACAAAACGCAACTGGAAGGATTGAGTGACTACATCTGAAATTTTCTCCAGAAGACTTTAGTTTAAAGACTTGCTTGTTTTTGCTTGTTGTAGACCTATTCAGCAGCTTTCGAACAACGTAGAGTTTGTCTACAATTTCCTAGTGTAAGGTACCTTTTGATCGACATATAGAGAGGCGATGTTGCATGGCTCTGACAGGCCTTGCTATGGCATTTACTGCACAAAACGCAACTGGAAGGATTCAGTGACTACATCTGAAATTTTCTCCACAAGACTTGAGTTTAAAGACTTGCTTGTTTTTGCTTGTTGTAGACCTATTCAGCAGCTTTCGAACAACGTAGAGTTTGTCTACAATTTCCTAGTTTAAGGTACCTTTTGATCGACATATAGAGAGGCGATGTTGCATGGCTCTGACAGGCCTTGCTATGGCATTTATTGCACAAAACGCAACTGGAGGGATTCAGTGACTACATCTTGCATTTTCTCAACAAGACTTGAGTTCAAAGACTTGCTTGTTTTTGCATGTTGTAGACCTATTCAGCAGCTTGCGAACAACGTAGAGTTTGTCTAAAATGTCCTAGTGTAAGATACCTTTTGATCGACATATAGAGAGGCGATGTTGCATGGCTCTGACAGGCCTTGCTAGGGGATTTACAGCAGAAAACGCAACTGGAGGGATTCAGTGACTACATCTGAAATGTTCTCCAGAAGACTTGAGTTTAAAGACTTGCTTGATTTTGCATGTTGTAGACCTATTCAGCAGCTTTTGAACAACGTAGAGTTTGTCTACATTTTCCTAGTGTAAGGTACCTTTTGATCGACATATAGAGAGGCGATGTTGCATGGCTCTGACAGGCCTTGCTATGGCATTTACTGCACAAAACGCAACTGGAAGGATTCAGTGACTACATCTTAAATTTTCTCCAGAAGACTTGAGTTTAAAGACTTGCTTGTTTTTGCTTGTTGTAGACCTATTCAGCAGCTTTCGATCAACGTAGAGTTTGTCTTCAATTTCCTAGTTAAAGATACCTTTTGATCGACATATTGAAAGGCAATGTTCCATGGCTCTGACAGGCCTTGCTATGGCATTTACTGCAAAAAACACAACTGGAGGGATTCAGTGACTACATCTTGCATTTTCTCCACAAGACTTGAGTCTAAAGACTTGCTTGTTGTTGCATGTTGTACACCTATTCAACAGCTTTCGAACAACGTAGAGTTTGTCTACAATTTTCTAGTTTAAGGAACCTTTTGATTGACATATAGAGAGGCGGTGTTGCATTGCTCTGAAAGGCCTTGCTATGGCATTTACTGCACAAAACGCAACTGGAAGGATTCAGTGACTACATCTTGCATTTTCTCCACAAGACTTGGGTCTTAAGACCTACTTTTTTTGCATGTTGTAGGGCTATTCAGCAGCTTTCGAACAACGTAGAGTTTGTCTACAATTTCCTAGTGTAAGGTACCTTTTGATCGACATATAGAGAGGCGATGTTGCATGGCTCTGACAGGCCTTGCTATGGCATTTACTGCACAAAACGCAACTGGAAGGATTGAGTGACTACATCTGAAATTTTCTCCAGAAGACTTGAGTTTAAAGACTTGCTTGTTTTTGCTTGTTGTAGACCTATTCAGCAGCTTTCGAACAACGTAGAGTTTGTCTACAATTTCCTAGTTTAAGGTACCTTTTGATCGACATATAGAGAGGCGATGTTGCATGGCTCTGACAGGCCTTGCTATGGCATTTACTGCACAAAACGCAACTGGCGGGATTCAGTGACTACATCTTGCATTTTCTCAACAAGACTTGAGTTCAAAGACTTGCTTCTTTTTGCATGTTGTAGACCTATCCAGCAGCTTTCGAACAACGTAGAGTTTGTCTACAATTTCCTAGTTTAAGGTACCTTTTGATCGACATATAGAGGGGCGGTGTTGCATGGCTCTGACAGGCCTTGCTATGACATTTACTGCACAAAACGCAATTGGAGGGATTCAGTGACTACATCTTACATTTTCTCAACAAGACTTGAGTTCAAAGACTTGCTTGTTTTTGCATGTTGTAGACCTATTCAGCAGCTTGCGAACAACGTAGAGTTTGTCTAAAATGTCCTAGTGTAAGATACCTTTTGATCGACATATAGAGAGGCGATGTTGCATGGCTCTGACAGGCCTTGCTAGGGGATTTACAGCACAAAACGCAACTGGAGGGATTCAGTGACTACATCTGAAATGTTCTCCAGAAGACTTGAGTTTAAAGACTTGCTTGTTTTTGCATGTTGTAGACCTATTCAGCAGCTTTTGAACAACGTAGAGTTTGTCTTCATTTTCCTAGTGTAAGGTACCTTTTGATCGACATATAGAGAGGCGATGTTGCATGGCTCTGACAGGCCTTGCTATGGCATTTACTGCACAAAACGCAACTGGACGGATTCAGTGACTACATCTTAAATTTTCTCCAGAAGACTTGAGTTTAAAGACTTGCTTGTTTTTGCTTGTTGTAGACCTATTCAGCAGCTTTCGATCAACGTAGAGTTTGTCTTCAATTTCCTAGTTAAAGATACCTTTTGATCGACATATTGAAAGGCAATGTTCCATGGCTCTGACAGGCCTTGCTATGGCATTTACTGCAAAAAACACAACTGGAGGGATTCAGTGACTACATCTTGCATTTTCTCCACAAGACTTGAGTCTAAAGACTTGCTTGTTGTTGCATGTTGTACACCTATTCAACAGCTTTCGAACAACGTAGAGTTTGTCTACAATTTTCTAGTTTAAGGAACCTTTTGATTGACATATAGAGAGGCGGTGTTGCATTGCTCTGACAGGCCTTGCTATGGCATTTACTGCACAAAACGCAACTGGAAGGATTCAGTGACTACATCTTGCATTTTCTCCACAAGACTTGGATCTTAAGACCTACTTTTTTTGCATGTTGTAGGGCTATTCAGCAGCTTTCGAACAACGTAGAGTTTGTCTACAATTTCCTAGTGTAAGGTACCTTTTGATCGACATATAGAGAGGCGATGTTGCATGGCTCTGACAGGCCTTGCTATGGCATTTACTGCACAAAACGCAACTGGAAGGATTGAGTGACTACATCTGAAATTTTCTCCAGAAGACTTGAGTTTAAAGACTTGCTTGTTTTGCTTGTTGTAGACCTATTCAGCAGCTTTCGAACAACGTAGAGTTTGTCTACAATTTCCTAGTGTAAGGTACCTTTTGATCGACATATAGAGAGGCGATGTTGCATGGCTCTGACAGGCCTTGCTATGGCATTTACTGCACAAAACGCAATTGGAGGGATTCAGTGACTACATCTTACATTTTCTCAACAAGACTTGAGTTCAAAGACTTGCTTGTTTTTGCATGTTGTAGACCTATTCAGCAGCTTTCGAACAACGTAGAGTTTGTCTACAATTTTTTAGTTAAAGGTACCTTTTGATCGACATATAGAGGGCCAAGGTTGCATGGCTCTGACAGGCCTTGCTATGGCATTTACTGCACAAAACGCAACTGGAAGGATTGAGTGACTACATCTGAAATTTTCTCAACAAGACTTGAGTTCAAAGACTTGCTTCTTTTTGCATGTTGTAGACCTATCCAGCAGCTTTCGAACAACGTAGAGTTTGTCTACAATTTCCTAGTTTAAAGCCCTGTCCGCACTGGACTTTTTTTTTGGAAGGTTTTACCGAGACGATGGTAAAATGAGAAATGGTCAAATGTGACCACTGTCCGCACTTGGACTTTCGACACGGGAAAATTTACCCAGACCGCGTGGGAGAAGTAACCGAGCTGTCACAGTGTCAGTAAAATGACTCACCGTACACAGAAAACAAATTGCCGATCACATTTTCAGCCGCCGATACGCACAGTAATATTACACATGCCATTTGCATGCACAACATAATCGTTTACACGATATTATTTCATGTTGACACGCTAAATCTTGACGAAAAGGCCTATAATTCTGACGCATTTTGTGATGCACGTCGTCGAAGCCATGCCGCTGTACGATGTTCCGTGCGGCAGCAGTGCCATCAGTATTCGTTGGTTCCCATCGCATGCTTACAGAATCGAAGCTATGATGTGGGCAGGAACCAGTGACTACGGCCTACGTACGGTACCGGACGTACCATGATGTTCCGTGCATGACTACAGTAGCGTATCAGGACGAATTTGGATCGTGAAAAATAACATACATCGGTGGAGAAAGAGAATTTCCGCAAATTAATTCTCAGAACGTGATCTCTCTTCTCTGTGTATGTATTTTTGTCCGTTGAAATATATATTTTAACGAGATTTTACCGCTTGCAGCGTATTTCTACAAAATGTTCGGCCACCGCACGTGCAGGTTCGTGCGGTCTCTGTATGCATAACAGGGCGCTCGGGCCGGATGTACGCTTTCCTGAGCCGCTTTTACCGACTCACACTGTCCGCACTGGACTTATCGTCTCGGGAAAAGTGACCTGGTCAGTTTTCCTGAGCGCGTGGGAAGTTTTCCTGGGCAGCAGTTGGCCAGTAAAAGTAACCGCTGGACTCAGGAAAAGTAACCGAGAGGAAAACGTCCTAGGCTGTCCGCACTGGACTTAAAATGGGAAAAGTACCCATAGTCTCGGTTAGTTTGACCAAAAAAAGTCCAGTGCGGACAGGGCTTAAGGTACCTTTTGATCGACATATAGAGAGGCGGTGTTACATGGCTCTGACAGGCCTTGCTATGACATTTACTGCACAAAACGCAATTGGAGGGATTCAGTGACTACATCTTACATTTTCTCAACAAGACTTGAGTTCAAAGACTTGCTTGTTTTTGCATGTTGTAGACCTATTCAGCAGCTTTCGAACAACGTAGAGTTTGTCTACAATTTCCTAGTTTAAGGTACCTTTTGATCGACATATAGAGAGGCGATGTTGCATGGCTCTGACAGGCCTTGCTATGGCATTTACTGCACAAAACGCAACTGGAGGGATTCAGTGACTACATCTTGCATTTTCTCAACAAGACTTGAGTTTAAAGACTTGCTTCTTTTTGCATGTTGTAGACCTATCCAGCAGCTTTCGAACAACGTAGAGTTTGTCTACAATTTCCTAGTTTAAGGTACCTTTTGATCGACATATAGAGAGGCGATGTTGCATGGCTCTAACATGCCTTGCTATGGCATTTACTGCACAAAACGCAAGTGGAGGGATTCAGTGACTACATCTTGCATTTTCTCAACAAGACTTGAGTTCAAAGACTTGCTTGTTTTTGCATGTTGTAGACCTATTCAGCAGCTTGCGAACAACGTAGAGTTTGTCTAAAATGTCCTAGTGTAAGATACCTTTTGATCGACATATAGAGAGGCGATGTTGCATGGCTCTGACAGGCCTTGCTAGGGGATTTACAGCACAAAACGCAACTGGAGGGATTCAGTGACTACATCTGAAATGTTCTCCAGAAGACTTGAGTTTAAAGACTTGCTTGTTTTTGCATGTTGTAGACCTATTCAGCAGCTTTTGAACAACGTAGAGTTTGTCTACATTTTCCTAGTGTAAGGTACCTTTTGATCGACATATAGAGAGGCGATGTTGCATGGCTCTGACAGGCCTTGCTATGGCATTTACTGCACAAAACGGAACTGGAAGGATTCAGTGACTACCTCTTAAATTTTCTCCAGAAGACTTGAGTTTAAAGACTTGCTTGTTTTTGCTTGTTGTAGACCTATTCAGCAGCTTTCGATCAACGTAGAGTTTGTCTTCAATTTCCTAGTTAAAGATACCTTTTGATCGACATATTGAAAGGCAATGTTCCATGGCTCTGACAGGCCTTGCTATGGCATTTACTGCAAAAAACACAACTGGAGGGATTCAGTGACTACATCTTGCATTTTCTCCACAAGACTTGAGTCTAAAGACTTGCTTGTTGTTGCATGTTGTACACCTATTCAACAGCTTTCGAACAACGTAGAGTTTGTCTACAATTTTTTAGTTTAAGGAACCTTTTGATTGACATATAGAGAGGCGGTGTTGCATTGCTCTGAAAGGCCTTGCTATGGCATTTACTGCACAAAACGCAACTGGAAGGATTCAGTGACTACATCTTGCATTTTCTCCACAAGACTTGGGTCTTAAGACCTACTTTTTTTGCATGTTGTAGGGCTATTCAGCAGCTTTCGAACAACGTAGAGTTTGTCTACAATTTCCTAGTGTAAGGTACCTTTTGATCGACATATAGAGAGGCGATGTTGCATGGCTCTGACAGGCCTTGCTATGGCATTTACTGCACAAAACGCAACTGGAAGGATTGAGTGACTACATCTGAAATTTTCTCCAGAAGACTTGAGTTTAAAGACTTGCTTGTTTTTGCTTGTTGTAGACCTATTCAGCAGCTTTCGAACAACGTAGAGTTTGTCTACAATTTCCTAGTTTAAGGTACCTTTTGATCGACATATAGAGAGGCGATGTTGCATGGCTCTGACAGGCCTTGCTATGGCATTTACTGCACAAAACGCAACTGGCGGGATTCAGTGACTACATCTTGCATTTTCTCAACAAGACTTGAGTTCAAAGACTTGCTTCTTTTTGCATGTTGTAGACCTATCCAGCAGCTTTCGAACAACGTAGAGTTTGTCTACAATTTCCTAGTTTAAGGTACCTTTTGATCGACATATAGAGGGGCGGTGTTGCATGGCTCTGACAGGCCTTGCTATGACATTTACTGCACAAAACGCAATTGGAGGGATTCAGTGACTACATCTTACATTTTCTCAACAAGACTTGAGTTCAAAGACTTGCTTGTTTTTGCATGTTGTAGACCTATTCAGCAGCTTGCGAACAACGTAGAGTTTGTCTAAAATGTCCTAGTGTAAGATACCTTTTGATCGACATATAGAGAGGCGATGTTGCATGGCTCTGACAGGCCTTGCTAGGGGATTTACAGCACAAAACGCAACTGGAGGGATTCAGTGACTACATCTGAAATGTTCTCCAGAAGACTTGAGTTTAAAGACTTGCTTGTTTTTGCATGTTGTAGACCTATTCAGCAGCTTTTGAACAACGTAGAGTTTGTCTTCATTTTCCTAGTGTAAGGTACCTTTTGATCGACATATAGAGAGGCGATGTTGCATGGCTCTGACAGGCCTTGCTATGGCATTTACTGCACAAAACGCAACTGGAGGGATTCAGTGACTACATCTGAAATGTTCTCCAGAAGACTTGAGTTTAAAGACTTGCTTGTTTTTGCATGTTGTAGACCTATTCAGCAGCTTTTGAACAACGTAGAGTTTGTCTACATTTTCCTAGTGTAAGGTACCTTTTGATCGACATATAGAGAGGCGATGTTGCATGGCTCTGACAGGCCTTGCTATGGCATTTACTGCACAAAACGGAACTGGAAGGATTCAGTGACTACCTCTTAAATTTTCTCCAGAAGACTTGAGTTTAAAGACTTGCTTGTTTTTGCTTGTTGTAGACCTATTCAGCAGCTTTCGATCAACGTAGAGTTTGTCTTCAATTTCCTAGTTAAAGATACCTTTTGATCGACATATTGAAAGGCAATGTTCCATGGCTCTGACAGGCCTTGCTATGGCATTTACTGCAAAAAACACAACTGGAGGGATTCAGTGACTACATCTTGCATTTTCTCCACAAGACTTGAGTCTAAAGACTTGCTTGTTGTTGCATGTTGTAGACCTATTCAACAGCTTTCGAACAACGTAGAGTTTGTCTACAATTTTCTAGTTTAAGGAACCTTTTGATTGACATATAGAGAGGCGGTGTTGCATTGCTCTGACAGGCCTTGCTATGGCATTTACTGCACAAAACGCAACTGGAAGGATTGAGTGACTACATCTGAAATTTTCTCCAGAAGACTTGGGTCTTAAGACTTGCTTGTTTTTGCTTGTTGTAGACCTATTCAGCAGCTTTCGAACAACGTAGAGTTTGTCTACAATTTCCTAGTGTAAGGTACCTTTTGATCGACATATAGAGAGGCGATGTTGCATGGCTCTGACAGGCCTTGCTATGGCATTTACTGCACAAAACGCAACTGGAAGGATTGAGTGACTACATCTGAAATTTTCTCCACAAGACTTGAGTTTAAAGACTTGCTTGTTTTTGCTTGTTGTAGACCTATTCAGCAGCTTTCGAACAAAGTAGAGTTTGTCTACAATTTCCTAGTTTAAGGTACCTTTTGATCGACATATAGAGAGGCGATGTTGCATGGCTCTGACGGGCCTTGCTATGGCATTTACTGCACAAAACGCAACTGGCGGGATTCAGTGAATACATCTTGCATTTTCTCAACAAGACTTGAGTTCAAAGACTTGCTTCTTTTTGCATGTTGTAGACCTATCCAGCAGCTTTCGAACAACGTAGAGTTTGTCTACAATTTCCTAGTTTAAGGTACCTTTTGATCGACATATAGAGAGGCGGTGTTGCATGGCTCTGACAGGCCTTGCTATGACATTTACTGCACAAAACGCAATTGGAGGGATTCAGTGACTACATCTTACATTTTCTCAACAAGACTTGAGTTCAAAGACTTGCTTGTTTTTGCATGTTGTAGACCTATTCAGCAGCTTTCGAACAACGTAGAGTTTGTCTACAATTTCCTAGTTTAAGGTACCTTTTGATCGACATATAGAGAGGCGATGTTGCATGGCTCTGACAGGTCTTGCTATGGCATTTACTGCACAAAACGCAACTGGAAGGATTGAGTGACTACATCTGAAATTTTCTCCACAAGACTTGAGTTTAAAGACTTGCTTGTTTTTGCTTGTTGTTGACCTATTCAGCAGCTTTCGAACAAAGTAGAGTTTGTCTTCAATTTCCTAGTTTAAGGTACCTTTTGATCGACATATAGAGAGGCGATGTTGCATGGCTCTGACAGGCCTTGCTATGGCATTTACTGCACAAAACGCAACTGGAGGGATTCAGTGAATACATCTTGCATTTTCTCAACAAGACTTGAGTTCAAAGACTTGCTTGTTTTTGCATGTTGTAGACCTATTCAGCAGCTTTCGAACAACGTAGAGTTTGTCTACAATTTCCTAGTTTAAGGTACCTTTTGATCGACATATAGAGAGGCGATGTTGCATGGCTCTGACAGGCCTTGCTATGGCATTTACTGCACAAAACGCAACTGGAGGGATTCAGTGAATACATCTTGCATTTTCTCAACAAGACTTGAGTTCAAAGACTTGCTTGTTTTTGCATGTTGTAGACCTATCCAGCAGCTTTCGAACAACGTAGAGTTTGTCTACAATTTTTTAGTTAAAGGTACCTTTTGATCGACTTATAGAGAGGCGATGTTGCATGGCTCTGACATGCCTTGCTATGGCATTTACTGCACAAAACGCAACTGGAGGGATTCAGTGACTACATCTCGCATTTTCTCAACAAGACTTGAGTTCAAAGACTTCCTTGTTTTTGCATGTTGTAGACCTATTCAGAAGCTTGCGAACAACGTAGAGTTTGTCTAAAATGTCCTAGTGTAAGATACCTTTTGATCGACATACAGAGAGGCGATATTGCATGGCTCTGACAGGCCTTGCTAGGGGATTTACAGCACAAAACGCAACTGGAGGGACTTAGTGGCTACATCGTAAATTTTCTCCACAAGACTTGAGTCTAAAGACTTGCTTGTTTTTGCATGTTGTAGACCTACTCAGCAGCTTTTGAACAACGTAGAGTTTGTCTACATTTTCCTAGTGTAAGGTACCTTTTGATCGACATATAGAGAGGCGATGTTGCATGGCTCTGACAGGCCTTTCTATGGCATTTACTGCACAAAACGCAACTGGAAGGATTCAGTGACTACATCTGAAATGTTCTTCAGAAGACTTGAGTTTAAAGACTTGCTTGTTTTTGCTTGTTGTAGACCTATTCAGCAGCTTTCGAACAACGTAGAGCTTGTCTACAATTTCCTGGTGTAAGGTACCTTTTGATCGACATATAGAGAGGCGATGTTGCATGGCTCTGACAGGCCTTGCTATGGCATTTCCTGCACAAAACACAACTGGAGGGATTCAGTGACTACATCTTGCATTTTCTCCACAAGACTTGAGTCTAAAGACTTGCTTGATTTTGCATGTTGTAGACCTATTCAGCAGCTTTCGAACAACGTAGAGTTTGTCTACAATTTCTTAGTGTAAGGTACCTTTTGATCGACATATAGAGAGGCGATGTTGCATGGCTCTGACAGGCCTTGCTATGGCATTTACTGCACAAAACGCAACTGGAGGGATTCAGTGAATACATCTTGCATTTTCTCAACAAGACATGAGTTTAAAGACTTGCTTGTTTTTGCATGTTGTAGACTTATTCAGCAGCTTTCGAACAACGTAGAGTTTGTCTAAAATTTCCTAGTGTAAGGTACCTTTTGATCGACATATAGAGAGGCGGTGTTGCATGGCTCTGACAGGCCTTGCAGGAGGTTTTACTGCACAAAACGCAACTGGAAGGATTCGTGACTACATCTTAAATTTTCTCCACAAGGCCTGAGTCTAAAGACTTGCTTGTTTTTGCATGTTGTAGACCTATTCAGCAGCTTTCGAACAACGTAGATTTTGTCTACAATTTCCTAGTGTAAGGTACCTTTTGATCGACATATAGAGAGGCGGTGTTGCATGGCTCTGACAGGCCTTGCTATAGGATTTGCTGCACAAAACACAACTGGAGGGATTCAGTGACTACATCTTGCATTTTCTCCACAAGACTTGAGTCTAAAGACTTGCTTGTTTTTGCATGTTGTAGACCTATTCAGCAGCTTTCGAACAACGTAGAGTTTGTCTACAATTTCCTAGTGTAAGGTACCTTTTGATCGACATATAGAGAGGCGATGTTGCATGGCTCTGACAGGCCTTGCTATGGCATTTACTGCACAAAACGCAACTGGAGGGATTCAGTGACTACATCTTGCATTTTCTCAACAAGACTTGAGTTTAAAGACTTGCTTGTTTTTGCATGTTGTAGACCTATCCAGCAGCTTTCGAACAACGTAGAGTTTGTCTACAATTTCCTAGTTTAAGGTACCTTTTGATCGCCATATAGAGAGGCGATGTTGCATGGCTCTGACAGGCCTTGCTATGGCATTTACTGCACAAAACGCAACTGGAGGGATTCAGTGACTACATCTTGCATTTTCTCAACAAGACTTGAGTTTAAAGACTTGCTTGTTTTTGCATGTTGTAGACCTATCCAGCAGCTTTCGAACAACGTAGAGTTTGTCTACAATTTCCTAGTTTAAGGTACCTTTTGATCGCCATATAGAGAGGCGATGTTGCATGGCTCTGACAGGCCTTGCTATGGCATTTACTGCACAAAACGCAACTGGAGGGATTCAGTGACTACATCTTGCATTTTCTCAACAAGACTTGAGTCTAAAGACTTGCTTGTTTTTGCATGTTGTAGACCTATTCAGCAGCTTTCGAACAACGTAGAGTTTGTCTACATTTTCCTAGTGTAAGGTACCTTTTGATCGACATACAGAGAGGCGGTGTTGCATGGCTCTGACAGGCCTTGCTGGAGGATTTACTGCACAAAACGCAACTGGAAGGATTCTGTGACTACATCTTAAATTTTCTCCACAAGACTTGAGTCTAAAGACCTTCTTCTATTTGCATGTTGTAGACCTATTCAGCAGCTTTCGAACAACGTAGAGTTTGTCTACAATTTCCTAGTTTAAGGTACCTTTTGATCGACATATAGAGAGGCGGTGTTGCATGGCTCTGACAGGCCTTGCTATGACATTTACTGCACAAAACGCAACTGGAGGGATTCAGTGACTACATCTTACATTTTCTCAACAAGACTTGAGTCAAAGACTTGCTTGTTTTTGCATGTTGTAGACCTATTCAGCAGCTTTCGAACAACGTAGAGTTTGTCTACAATTTCCTAGTTTAAGGTACCTTTTGATCGACATATAGAGAGGCGATGTTGCATGGCTCTGACAGGCCTTGCTATGGCATTTACTGCACAAAACGCAACTGGAAGGATTGAGTGACTACATCTGAAATTTTCTCCACAAGACTTGAGTTTAAAGACTTGCTTGTTTTTGCTTGTTGTTGACCTATCCAGCAGCTTTCGAACAAAGTAGAGTTTGTCTACAATTTCCTAGTTTAAGGTACCTTTTGATCGACATATAGAGAGGCGATGTTGCATGGCTCTGACAGGCCTTGCTATGGCATTTACTGCACAAAACGCAACTGGAGGGATTCAGTGAATACATCTTGCATTTTCTCAACAAGACTTGAGTTCAAAGACTTGCTTGTTTTTGCATGTTGTAGACCTATTCAGCAGCTTTCGAACAACGTAGAGTTTGTCTACAATTTCCTAGTTTAAGGTACCTTTTGATCGACATATAGAGAGGCGATGTTGCATGGCTCTGACAGGCCTTGCTATGGCATTTACTGCACAAAACGCAACTGGAGGGATTCAGTGACTACATCTTGCATTTTCTCAACAAGACTTGAGTTCAAAGACTTGCTTGTTTTTGCATGTTGTAGACCTATTCAGCAGCTTTCGAACAACGTAGAGTTTGTCTACAATTTTTTAGTTAAAGGTACCTTTTGATCGACATATAGAGAGGCGATGTTGCATGGCTCTGACAGGCCTTGCTATGGCATTTACTGCACAAAACGCAACTGGAGGGATTCAGTGACTACATCTTGCATTTTCTCAACAAGACTTGAGTTCAAAGACTTCCTTGTTTTTGCATGTTGTAGACCTATTCAGCAGCTTTCGAACAACGTAGAGTTTGTCTAAAATTTCCTAGTGTAAGGTACCTTTTGATCGACATATAGAGAGGCGATGTTGCATGGCTCTGACAGGCCTTGCTATGGGATTTACTGCACAAAACGCAACTGGAGGGATTCAGTGACTACATCGTAAATTTTCTCCACAAGACTTGAGTCTAAAGACTTGCTTGTTTTTGCATGTTGTAGACCTACTCAGCAGCTTTCGAACAACGTAGAGCTTGTCTACATTTCCTAGTGTAAGGTACCTTTTGATCGACATATAGAGAGGCGATGTTGCATGGCTCTGACAGGCCTTGCTATGGCATTTACTGCACAAAACGCAACTGGAAGGATTCAGTGACTACATCTGAATTTTCTCAGAAGACTTGAGTTTAAAGACTTGCTTGTTTTTGCATGTTGTAGACCTATTCAGCAGCTTTCGAACAACGTAGAGTTTGTCTACAATTTCCTGGTGTAAGGTACCTTTTGATCGACATATAGAGAGGCGATGTTGCATGGCTCTGACAGGCCTTGCTATGGCATTTCCTGCACAAAACACAACTGGAGGGATTCAGTGACTACATCTTGCATTTTCTCCACAAGACTTGAGTCTAAAGACTTGCTTGATTTTGCATGTTGTAGACCTATTCAGCAGCTTTCGAACAACGTAGAGTTTGTCTACAATTTCTTAGTGTAAGGTACCTTTTGATCGACATATAGAGAGGCGATGTTGCATGGCTCTGACAGGCCTTGCTATGGCATTTACTGCACAAAACGCAACTGGAGGGATTCAGTGACTACATCTTGCATTTTCTCAACAAGACTTGAGTTTAAAGACTTGCTTGTTTTTGCATGTTGTAGACCTATTCAGCAGCTTTCGAACAACGTAGAGTTTGTCTAAAATTTCCTAGTGTAAGGTACCTTTTGATCGACATATAGAGAGGCGGTGTTGCATGGCTCTGACAGGCCTTGCAGGAGGATTTACTGCACAAAACGCAACTGGAAGGATTCGTGACTACATCTTAAATTTTCTCCACAAGGCCTGAGTCTAAAGACTTGCTTGTTTTTGCATGTTGTAGACCTATTCAGCAGCTTTCGAACAACGTAGATTTTGTCTACAATTTCCTAGTGTAAGGTACCTTTTGATCGACATATAGAGAGGCGGTGTTGCATGGCTCTGACAGGCCTTGCTATAGGATTTGCTGCACAAAACACAACTGGAGGGATTCAGTGACTACATCTTGCATTTTCTCCACAAGACTTGAGTCTAAAGACTTGCTTGTTTTTGCATGTTGTAGACCTATTCAGCAGCTTTCGAACAACGTAGAGTTTGTCTACAATTTCCTAGTGTAAGGTACCTTTTGATCGACATATAGAGAGGCGATGTTGCATGGCTCTGACAGGCCTTGCTATGGCATTTACTGCACAAAACGCAACTGGAGGGATTCAGTGACTACATCTTGCATTTTCTCAACAAGACTTGAGTTTAAAGACTTGCTTGTTTTTGCATGTTGTAGACCTATCCAGCAGTTTCGAACAACGTAGAGTTTGTCTACAATTTCCTAGTTTAAGGTACCTTTTGATCGCCATATAGAGAGGCGATGTTGCATGGCTCTGACAGGCCTTGCTATGGCATTTACTGCACAAAACGCAACTGGAGGGATTCAGTGACTACATCTTGCATTTTCTCAACAAGACTTGAGTTTAAAGACTTGCTTGTTTTTGCATGTTGTAGACCTATCCAGCAGCTTTCGAACAACGTAGAGTTTGTCTACAATTTCCTAGTTTAAGGTACCTTTTGATCGACATATAGAGAGGCGATGTTGCATGGCTCTGACAGGCCTTGCTATGGCATTTACTGCACAAAACGCAACTGGAGGGATTCAGTGACTACATCTTGCATTTTCTCAACAAGACTTGAGTCTAAAGACTTGCTTGTTTTTGCATGTTGTAGACCTATTCAGCAGCTTTCGAACAACGTAGAGTTTGTCTACATTTTCCTAGTGTAAGGTACCTTTTGATCGACATATAGAGAGGCGGTGTTGCATGGCTCTGACAGGCCTTGCTGGAGGATTTACTGCACAAAACGCAACTGGAAGGATTCAGTGACTACATCTTAAATTTTCTCCACAAGACTTGAGTCTAAAGACTTCTTCTATTTGCATGTTGTAGACCTATTCAGCAGCTTTCGAACAACGTAGAGTTTGTCTACATTTTCCTAGTTTAAGGTACCTTTTGATCGACATATAGAGAGGCGGTGTTGCATGGCTCTGACAGGCCTTGCTATGGCATTTGCTGCACAAAACACAACTGGAGGGATTCAGTGACTACATCTTGCATTTTCTCCACAAGACTTGAGTCTAAAGACTTGCTTGATTTTGCATGTTGTAGACCTATTCAGCAGCTTTCGAACAACGTAGAGTTTGTCTACAATTTCTTAGTGTAAGGTACCTTTTGATCGACATATAGAGAGGCGATGTTGCATGGCTCTGACAGGCCTTGCTATGGCATTTACTGCACAAAACGCAACTGGAGGGATTCAGTGAATACATCTTGCATTTTCTCAACAAGACATGAGTTTAAAGACTTGCTTGTTTTTGCATGTTGTAGACCTATTCAGCAGCTTTCGAACAACGTAGAGTTTGTCTAAAATTTCCTAGTGTAAGGTACCTTTTGATCGACATATAGAGAGGCGGTGTTGCATGGCTCTGACAGGCCTTGCAGGAGGATTTACTGCACAAAACGCAACTGGAAGGATTCGTGACTACATCTTAAATTTTCTCCACAAGGCTTGAGTCTAAAGACTTGCTTGTTTTTGCATGTTGTAGACCTATTCAGCAGCTTTCGAACAACGTAGATTTTGTCTACAATTTCCTAGTGTAAGGTACCTTTTGATCGACATATAGAGAGGCGGTGTTGCATGGCTCTGACAGGCCTTGCTATAGGATTTGCTGCACAAAACACAACTGGAGGGATTCAGTGACTACATCTTGCATTTTCTCCACAAGACTTGAGTCTAAAGACTTGCTTGTTTTTGCATGTTGTAGACCTATTCAGCAGCTTTCGAACAACGTAGAGTTTGTCTACAATTTCCTAGTGTAAGGTACCTTTTGATCGACATATAGAGAGGCGATGTTGCATGGCTCTGACAGGCCTTGCTATGGCATTTACTGCACAAAACGCAACTGGAGGGATTCAGTGACTACATCTTGCATTTTCTCAACAAGACTTGAGTTTAAAGACTTGCTTGTTTTTGCATGTTGTAGACCTATCCAGCAGCTTTCGAACAACGTAGAGTTTGTCTACAATTTCCTAGTTTAAGGTACCTTTTGATCGACATATAGAGAGGCGATGTTGCATGGCTCTGACAGGCCTTGCTATGGCATTTACTGCACAAAACGCAACTGGAGGGATTCAGTGACTACATCTTGCATTTTCTCAACAAGACTTGAGTCTAAAGACTTGCTTGTTTTTGCATGTTGTAGACCTATTCAGCAGCTTTCGAACAACGTAGAGTTTGTCTACAATTTCCTAGTTTAAGGTACCTTTTGATCGACATATAGAGAGGCGATGTTGCATGGCTCTGACAGGCCTTGCTATGGCATTTACTGCACAAAACGCAACTGGAGGGATTCAGTGACTACATCTTGCATTTTCTCAACAAGACTTGAGTCTAAAGACTTGCTTGTTTTTGCATGTTGTAGACCTATTCAGCAGCTTTCGAACAACGTAGAGTTTGTCTACATTTTCCTAGTGTAAGGTACCTTTTGATCGACATATAGAGAGGCGGTGTTGCATGGCTCTGACAGGCCTTGCTGGAGGATTTACTGCACAAAACGCAACTGGAAGGATTCAGTGACTACATCTTAAATTTTCTCCACAAGACTTGAGTCTAAAGACTTGCTTGTTTTTGCATGTTGTAGACCTATTCAGCAGCTTTCGAACAACGTAGAGTTTGTCTACATTTCCTAGTTTAAGGTACCTTTTGATCGACATATAGAGAGGCGGTGTTGCATGGCTCTGACAGGCCTTGCTATGGCATTTGCTGCACAAAACACAACTGGAGGGATTCAGTGACTACATCTTGCATTTTCTCCACAAGACTTGAGTCTAAAGACTTGCTTGTTTTTGCATGTTGTAGACCTATTCAGCAGCTTTCGAACAACGTAGAGTTTGTCTACAATTTCCTAGTGTAAGGTACCTTTTGATCGACATATACGGAGGCGATGTTGCATGGCTCTGACAGGCCTTGCTATGGCATTTACTGCACAAAACGCAACTGGAGGGATTCAGTGACTACATCTTGCATTTTCTCCACAAGACTTGAGTTTAAAGACTTGCTTGTTTTTGCATGTTGTAGACCTATTCAGCAGCTTTCGAACAACGTAGAGTTTGTCTACAATTTCCTAGTTTAAGGTACCTTTTGATCGACATATAGAGAGGCGATGTTGCATGGCTCTGACAGGCCTTGCTATGGCATTTACTGCACAAAACGCAACTGGAGGGATTCAGTGACTACATCTTGCATTTTCTCAACAAGACTTGAGTCTAAAGACTTGCTTGTTTTTGCATGTTGTAGACCTATTCAGCAGCTTTCGAACAACGTAGAGTTTGTCTAAATTTCCTAGTGTAAGGTACCTTTTGATCGACATATAGAGAGGCGGTGTTGCATGGCTCTGACAGGCCTTGCTATGGGATTTGCTGCACAAAACACAACTGGAGGGATTCAGTGACTACATCTTGCATTTTCTCCACAAGACTTGAGTCTAAAGACTTGCTTGTTTTTGCATGTTGTAGACCTATTCAGCAGCTTTCGAACAACGTAGAGTTTGTCTACAATTTCCTAGTGTAAGGTACCTTTTGATCGACATATAGAGAGGCGATGTTGCATGGCTCTGACAGGCCTTGCTATGGCATTTACTGCACAAAACGCAACTGGAGGGATTCAGTGACTACATCTTGCATTTTCTCAACAAGACTTGAGTTTAAAGACTTGCTTGTTTTTGCATGTTGTAGACCTATCCAGCAGCTTTCGAACAACGTAGAGTTTGTCTACAATTTCCTAGTTTAAGGTACCTTTTGATCGACATATAGAGAGGCGTGTTGCATGGCTCTGACAGGCCTTGCTATGGGATTTACTGCACAAAACGCAACTGGAGGGATTCAGTGACTACATCTTGCATTTTCTCAACAAGACTTGAGTCTAAAGACTTGCTTGTTTTTGCATGTTGTAGACCTATTCAGCAGCTTTCGAACAACGTAGAGTTTGTCTACATTTTCCTAGTGTAAGGTACCTTTTGATCGACATATAGAGAGGCGATGTTGCATGGCTCTGACAGGCCTTGCTATGGCATTTACTGCACAAAACGCAACTGGAGGGATTCAGTGACTACATCTTGCATTTTCTCAACAAGACTTGAGTCTAAAGACTTGCTTGTTTTTGCATGTTGTAGACCTATTCAGCAGCTTTCGAACAACGTAGAGTTTGTCTACAATTTCCTAGTTTAAGGTACCTTTTGATCGCCATATAGAGAGGCGATGTTGCATGGCTCTGACAGGCCTTGCTATGGCATTTACTGCACAAAACGCAACTGGAGGGATTCAGTGACTACATCTTGCATTTTCTCAACAAGACTTGAGTCTAAAGACTTGCTTGTTTTTGCATGTTGTAGACCTATTCAGCAGCTTTCGAACAACGTAGAGTTTGTCTACATTTTCCTAGTGTAAGGTACCTTTTGATCGACATATAGAGAGGCGGTGTTGCATGGCTCTGACAGGCCTTGCTGGGGATTTACTGCACAAAACGCAACTGGAAGGATTCAGTGACTACATCTGCATTTTCTCCACAAGACTTGAGTCTAAAGACTTGCTTGTTTTTGCATGTTGTAGACCTATTCAGCAGCTTTCGAACAACGTAGAGTTTGTCTACATTTCCTAGTTTAAGGTACCTTTTGATCGACATATAGAGAGGCGGTGTTGCATGGCTCTGACAGGCCTTGCTATGGCATTTGCTGCACAAAACGCAACTGGAGGGATTCAGTGACTACATCTTGCATTTTCTCCACAAGACTTGAGTCTAAAGACTTGCTTGTTTTTGCATGTTGTAGACCTATTCAGCAGCTTTCGAACAACGTAGAGTTTGTCTACAATTTCCTAGTGTAAGGTACCTTTTGATCGACATATAGAGAGGCGATGTTGCATGGCTCTGACAGGCCTTGCTATGGCATTTACTGCACAAAACGCAACTGGAGGGATTCAGTGACTACATCTTGCATTTTCTCAACAAGACTTGAGTTTAAAGACTTGCTTGTTTTGCATGTTGTAGACCTATTCAGCAGCTTTCGAACAACGTAGAGTTTGTCTACAATTTCCTAGTTTAAGGTACCTTTTGATCGACATATAGAGAGGCGATGTTGCATGGCTCTGACAGGCCTTGCTATGGCATTTACTGCACAAAACGCAACTGGAGGGATTCAGTGACTACATCTTGCATTTTCTCAACAAGACTTGAGTCTAAAGACTTGCTTGTTTTTGCATGTTGTAGACCTATTCAGCAGCTTTCGAACAACGTAGAGTTTGTCTAAAATTTCCTAGTGTAAGGTACCTTTTGATCGACATATAGAGAGGCGGTGTTGCATGGCTCTGACAGGCCTTGCTATGGGATTTGCTGCACAAAACACAACTGGAGGGATTCAGTGACTACATCTTGCATTTTCTCCACAAGACTTGAGTCTAAAGACTTGCTTGTTTTTGCATGTTGTAGACCTATTCAGCAGCTTTCGAACAACGTAGAGTTTGTCTACAATTTCCTAGTGTAAGGTACCTTTTGATCGACATATAGAGAGGCGTGTTGCATGGCTCTGACAGGCCTTGCTATGGCATTTACTGCACAAAACGCAACTGGAGGGATTCAGTGACTACATCTTGCATTTTCTCAACAAGACTTGAGTCTAAAGACTTGCTTGTTTTTGCATGTTGTAGACCTATTCAGCAGCTTTCGAACAACGTAGAGTTTGTCTACAATTTCCTAGTTTAAGGTACCTTTTGATCGACATATAGAGAGGCGATGTTGCATGGCTCTGACAGGCCTTGCTATGGCATTTACTGCACAAAACGCAACTGGAGGGATTCAGTGACTACATCTTGCATTTTCTCAACAAGACTTGAGTCTAAAGACTTGCTTGTTTTTGCATGTTGTAGACCTATTCAGCAGCTTTCGAACAACGTAGAGTTTGTCTACATTTTCCTAGTGTAAGGTACCTTTTGATCGACATATAGAGAGGCGGTGTTGCATGGCTCTGACAGGCCTTGCTATGGGATTTGCTGCACAAAACACAACTGGAGGGATTCAGTGACTACATCTTGCATTTTCTCCACAAGACTTGAGTCTAAAGACTTGCTTGTTTTTGCATGTTGTAGACCTATTCAGCAGCTTTCGAACAACGTAGAGTTTGTCTACAATTTCCTAGTGTAAGGTACCTTTTGATCGACATATAGAGAGGCGATGTTGCATGGCTCTGACAGGCCTTGCTATGGCATTTACTGCACAAAACGCAACTGGAGGGATTCAGTGACTACATCTTGCATTTTCTCCACAAGACTTGAGTTAAAGACTTGCTTGTTTTGCATGTTGTAGACCTATTCAGCAGCTTTCGAACAACGTAGAGTTTGTCTACATTTTCCTAGTTTAAGGTACCTTTTGATCGACATATAGAGAGGCGGTGTTGCATGGCTCTGACAGGCCTTGCTATGGGATTTGCTGCACAAAACACAACTGGAGGGATTCAGTGACTACATCTTGCATTTTCTCCACAAGACTTGAGTCTAAAGACTTGCTTGTTTTTGCATGTTGTAGACCTATTCAGCAGCTTTCGAACAACGTAGAGTTTGTCTACAATTTCCTAGTGTAAGGTACCTTTTGATCGACATATAGAGAGGCGATGTTGCATGGCTCTGACAGGCCTTGCTATGGCATTTACTGCACAAAACGCAACTGGAGGGATTCAGTGACTACATCTTGCATTTTCTCAACAAGACTTGAGTTTAAAGACTTGCTTGTTTTTGCATGTTGTAGACCTATTCAGCAGCTTTCGAACAACGTAGAGTTTGTCTACATTTTCCTAGTTTAAGGTACCTTTTGATCGACATATAGAGAGGCGGTGTTGCATGGCTCTGACAGGCCTTGCTATGGGATTTGCTGCACAAAACACAACTGGAGGGATTCAGTGACTACATCTTGCATTTTCTCCACAAGACTTGAGTCTAAAGACTTGCTTGTTTTGCATGTTGTAGACCTATTCAGCAGCTTTCGAACAACGTAGAGTTTGTCTAAAATTTCCTAGTGTAAGGTACCTTTGATCGACATATAGAGAGGCGGTGTTGCATGGCTCTGACAGGCCTTGCTGGAGGATTTACTGCACAAAACGCAACTGGAAGGATTCAGTGACTACATCTTAAATTTTCTCCACAAGACTTGAGTCTAAAGACTTGCTTGTTTTTGCATGTTGTAGACCTATTCAGCAGCTTTCGAACAACGTAGAGTTTGTCTACATTTTCCTAGTTGTAAGGTACCTTTTGATCGACATATAGAGAGGCGGTGTTGCATGGCTCTGACAGGCCTTGCTATGGATTTGCTGCACAAAACACAACTGGAGGATTCAGTGACTACATCTTGCATTTTCTCCACAAGACTTGAGTCTAAAGACTTGCTTGTTTTTGCATGTTGTAGACCTATTCAGCAGCTTTCGAACAACGTAGAGTTTGTCTACAATTTCCTAGTGTAAGGTACCTTTTGATCGACATATAGACGGAGGCGATGTTGCATGGCTCTGACAGGCCTTGCTATGCATTTACTGCTCACAAAACGCAACTGGAGGGATTCAGTGACTACATCTTGCATTTTCTCCACAAGACTTGAGTCTAAAGACTTGCTTGTTTTTGCATGTTGTAGACCTATTCAGCAGCTTTCGAACAACGTAGAGTTTGTCTAAAATTTCCTAGTGTAAGGTACCTTTTGATCGACATATAGAGAGGCGGTGTTGCATGGCTCTGACAGGCCTTGCTATGGGATTTGCTGCACAAAAACAACTGGAGGGATTCAGTGACTACATCTTGCATTTCTCCACAAGACTTGAGTCTAAAGACTTGCTTGTTTTTGCATGTGTTGTAGACCTATTCAGCAGCTTTCGAACAACGTAGAGTTTGTCTACAATTTCCTAGTGTAAGGTACCTTTTGATCGACATATACGGAGGGATGGTTTGCATGGCTCTGACAGGCCTTGCTATGGGATTTGCTGCACAAAACACAACTGGAGGGATTCAGTGACTACATCTTGCATTTTCTCCACAAGACTTGAGTCTAAAGACTTGCTTGTTTTGCATGTTGTAGACCTATCAGCAGCTTTCGAACAACGTAGAGTTTGTCTACAATTTCCTAGTGTAAGGTACCTTTTGATCGACATATAGAGAGGCGATGTTGCATGGCTCTGACAGGCCTTGCTATGGCATTTACTGCACAAAACGCAACTGGAGGGATTCAGTGACTACATCTTGCATTTTCTCAACAAGACTTGAGTCTAAAGACTGCTTGTTTTTGCATGTTGTAGACCTATTCAGCAGCTTTCGAACAACGTAGAGTTTGTCTACAATTTCCTAGTTAAGGTACCTTTTGATCGACATATAGAGAGGCGATGTTGCATGGCTCTGACAGGCCTTGCTATGGCATTTACTGCACAAAACGCAACTGGAGGGATTCAGTGACTACATCTTGCATTTTCTCAACAAGACTTGAGTCTAAAGACTTGCTTGTTTTGCATGTTGTAGACCTATTCAGCAGCTTTCGAACAACGTAGAGTTTGTCTACATTTTCCTAGTGTAAGGTACTTTTGATCGACATATAGAGAGGCGGTGTTGCATGGCTCTGACAGGCCTTGCTATGGGATTTGCTGCACAAAACACAACTGGAGGGATTCAGTGACTACATCTTGCATTTTCTCCACAAGTTTGAGTCTAAAGACTTGCTTGTTTTTGCATGTTGTAGACCTATTCAGCAGCTTTCGAACAACGTAGAGTTTGTCTACAATTTCCTAGTGTAAGGTACCTTTTGATCGACATATAGAGAGGCGGTGTTGCATGGCTCTGACAGGCCTTGCTATGGATTTACTGCACAAAACACAACTGGAGGGATTCAGTGACTACATCTTGCATTTTCTCCACAAGACTTGAGTCTAAAGACTTGCTTGTTTTTGCATGTTGTAGACCTATTCAGCAGCTTTCGAACAACGTAGAGTTTGTCTACAATTTCCTAGTGTAAGGTACCTTT
>NW_024037055.1:6985037-7139088 GCF_015706575.1 Patiria miniata
TATTTGCAGGTACGCTAATACAGATTGCTTTGCAAAATATGAAATTTTTTGAACTTTTGCCAAACAAATATTGTGGCAATATCATTGGAATAAATTTAATACATGTACGTACAGCCAAAGTCTGAACTCCAAGGGCAATGAAAACACACTCTTCATTTGCACTGCCCATCAATTCTCCTCTATGCAAACACTAATTTGAACTACCAAAATCCCAGTTAATATTGTTCCTATTTGGATTTTATTTCTATTTCTTCTTAAGTTGTCAAATCAGATTTGAAAAAAAAAAAATACCCTACCTTAGACGCTGCCATGTTGTTTGAATATGTTACATATTGTGTGTCTGGGATTATTCCTGACAGATCACCTTGCCAGAAAGTCGTAAAAATGTTAATGAGGCTCACTACCTATTCACGTATTCACACTAAGGACTAACCAGAAATGTTGACGTCCTATCATATCGCCTGATATCTTTTGCTGGTACTTGTGTCTATGGATACAATTTTGTTCTTGCTGGTTTTGTTTTTTTAAAGATTATTGTTTATGGTTCACGGGAAACAAAAGGTCGACCACATTTTTATGCGTTCAACAAATCAAGTTGATGTTTGAAAATGTTGTATCTTCCCTTTAAGGACTAACCAGAAATATTGACGTCCTATCAAAACGCCTGATATCTTTTGCTGGTACTTATGTCTATGGATACAATTTTGGTCTTGCTTGTTTTGTTTTTTTAAAGATTATTGTTTATGGTTCACAGGAAACAAAAGGTCGACCAAAGGTTTATAGAGTTCAACAAATCAAGTTAGTGACTTGATTTTTTTTTTTTTAAGAATCGCTGATTCTGCTTAATGCAGGTAACGTACAACCTTTGTCAGCTGTTGCATGACAACAGTCAGCAAGCTTTCACTTCTTTGTGAATTTTTTTTCTGATGTGTTGTGTCGGCGTCAGTAATTGGATAAAAAAAAAAATCAATTTCACTTACTTCGTCGGAAACTGGGCCGAGTGGCGAGACACATCCAGAGAGCGAGGCCTGAGACGTGCTGGACAACATATTTTTGGTGTAAATCCAAAACAAACGTGGCAGTGTTACGTATTCGGCAAGAGCTCTTAGCAATCAATTCGTTACAATGCCGTGCAGCCTATATAGCATCGCTGACTCCGAGCAAAACATCTCTCAGTCTCCCTAACGTTAAGCACCTGCAAATGATTGCGTTTTCAAGGCGTACAGTGCCGACGACAACTGCCGGATATAACTCAGGCCGAGGGACAAAAAATGATTGGTTATTGAATGCCAAGGTCTCCTCTGTTAAACCATCAATCTAGTTCCTTCCGAGTCCTTTGATTGGCTCACTTGTCTAAGCAACGTCTCTCACCAATCGCGGACATAACTATTTGACGGAATACTTGCATAATGTGCCACACACTCCCCCCCCCCCCCCCCCCCCCGGTTCTGCCCACTTGTTGATGGATCAGGAGATGGTTAGTGAAGTAAAATCTCATTAATGATGGAACAAATACGTTTAACGGCTTAGTCATGATGAAGCACTGAACACAACCGAGAGTGAGCTAACGAGTCTGACATTCAAAGCTTATTGCATTTTTAAAGTCTCCACAGATCATTGAACACAGTGTCAATCATTAATGGTAATTTGGAATTTGATCGTCCATTAAACAAACAGGCTTCTTTGAAGAAATTTGAGAACCCCTTCTTCGTTTCCACTCTTGTTTGATAAACATCTACAGTAAAGAATCTCATTATTGGCTTTTTCCAGCTAAATAATACCAGAAATCTACACGTTATTTTAGCTTATACCGGTATGCTTATAAAAATGTTAGATAAACATTTCTGTACAGAAACGTCAGTTTTGTTGAGAATTTTTTTCACGGAACAAATTTTGCCAGTTTCTGTGATTACAAATGCAAACAAAACATGGCCTTTGATGCCATCCGTCCGATAAGGTCAACGTTTGTTCATAATAACACTGGACAGCCTTTAGCAAACAGCATTTAATAACTTCTTTCACTTTCTGTGATAAAATATTGATAATGTTGTCACAGTGTCAACACGAGACTGACTGGTCCTACCTTGGCCAAGCCCTGACCAGAGCAAACAGTCGTTATTGATTTTAGGCAACAAAACTGGCAGTATCAGACTTATCCAAACCACACTATCAAGCCAATAATGCCTTCTATTTGACCTATAGAAAGCTTGTGTCATTGTGAACGCTAGTCACTATTGGCTTGCGAATGCCTAGCGATTAAGTAACACAAAACCACGATAACATGCTCATTGCTCAACCAACTGATACCATTTTTATCTTGTGTATATTTTCTTGTCGGGCCAGATACTGCTCATGAGAAGGAAATTATAACATTCTGTAGCATTTTTATCTTTTCCGTCTTTCACAGGCAACCTTTTCTATTAAGTCAAGTGCCAGTGCTGTTGCCTTTTCTGACAATTGCTGCAACACTGACGCTGTAGAGTAATTAATTCAAATCTTTGTTTTCATCAATTCAGAATTCTGCACATTTTTTTCTACAGTACTTATGTTATTCATAAAATGGAATTTTTGCGTCGGGGTGATATAAATCAAATTAGGTTTTGCCCTTACACTGACGTATAAACACTGTATACTCAGTGTGTTACCTCCCGAGTGAAAGTTTGAAAAAATCACTCGGGTGGGACTCGAACCCACGACCTCCTGCTTTCTAGTGCAGACGTCTTACCACTCGACCACCGAGCTAGCGGGATCGGTACTTATGTTGTGGAGGAAAGTGGAATGAAGCTCACTAGAATTTCCACATTGAGAGTGTCCACATCAAAGGAGAATAAAGTAATTTTTGATATTTTGGCGCAAACTGGCAACAGTTATACTGCAAATATATCTCTCATTTCTATTTAAGGAAGGATGCGAGTCTATCTTTTCACTATAGTATTTTTGCGAAAACCAAGGCTGAAAAGCTCTCACTGACAAAAGTGACCGGGGGATATTTTGAATGCTCCAAATGACAAGATTAACCCTCCTGCTATTTAAACAATCACTATAAAAACAGTAAAAAATCACACTTACAGACAGCCCAAATTTCCATCCACTTCCCCTGCTATACTTTAACACAGGCTATAGTCACCAGCAGTCAGATCATTATGTAAAGCAAGCACTGTGACTAGTCAAACTCAGTCAACAGACCATGAACAGACAAAGCAGGCAAGTTGTGGGCACAGCTGGCTTACCAATCACCCACAGTCACAGCAAAGCTGTATTAAACTACAATAAACAGTCCCAGCCAGTCAGTCCTGCTTTATGTAGGTTGGGAATTTTTAACTGTCGAAAACAGTCACTTGACCGATTTTTGACTGAAAGGACTACTTGGCACAGAGTGTATGTTTGCAAAGGAGGATTCTAATTAGGAACAAGAAATATGCTGTGACCAAACACTCACTTTATGCTAAGCATTAATATCCAAACACGTGTAAAGATTCTTTGTTTGCTCTGTTGTTCATGCTAATCATTTTATTAATAAACTGACGCTAGCATGGGGGTTTTTTTAAGTAAAAAGAAGTTGATGGTTTGTAATTACAAGTTGTTAATATTTTAGCTTGGCACATAACTCTGCTAAGCTAATTTTCTGCGTAGCGTGATGCACTAGTTTCTGAGGAAAGGTCAAAGTACCTTTGAGTCAGCTAACAACATTTTGTGGCTACTTAAATCAGTTAACGCCAGAGGACATGTAAACACGATCGGGCAATGTACATGTATATTCGCAGGGGCGGGTGATGGGTTGAATCGTCAATCTTTCCCCAAATCTCAGGCGGTGGACATGTATACATGTCATTTGTTCCCATTGGTTCTGTACACCCTGTGCGTTGAACTTGAACTTGGCCGCTGTACACTGACTGTCGCCGTAGCAAATATCGCTCCGTGGTGGGGCCTCAGAGTGTTGCAAAATATGAATTTAAAGTGAGAAGTGTCACATACATATTGTACAACTGACTCTCAAGAGTCAGTATTTGTGGTGTTAGACTTGATTGTAAAATTAGGCCGATATATTTTGTCTTTTTTTTTCAAAAGTAGTGTTTGTCGGCCAAACGTAATCCCGCCGCAAGCGGTTAAAGGTCAATTAAATTTAAAGGCATATAGGATCATTTGCATTTATCCCAAAAGTAACCTACCAAATTCTAATCAAAATGCTTACTTGGATTAAAGATCGTACTTGTACTAAACCCCCGTGAAATTCTTCCATCTGGCTTGCTGTCATTTGGAAGAAACTAAGAAATTTAGGCAATTTCCAACGATCAGTCAATTGACTGATTGTTGGAAATAAACAGTTCTATGGACAAAACCGTTTTTCGTGATCAAAACATTGTGCATGGCTTTTATCCGCTAAGCTGAAACTTCAACAGGTTAGGTTTTGAACATTCTTCTTTGGATTACGAGTGGTGTTATTATTGGAAACAAAACACATGGCATACAAAGCAAATAATCCTACACAATACCTTTAAGTGACACAACTACATGTGTCCAAACAAGGTTGATTTTTTTTTGCCAGATTAAATAATAATCATCTGTTCAATTCCGGTTCACCTGTGACACACTTTTCACAGCTAAAAAGTTCAGGAAAAGGTCTTGACACTCCAAGCAAGCTAGATTGATGCCTCAAGTGATCTGACTATAAAAAAAACCCTGAAGACCACGGTGAAATTAAGCACGGCAATCAGACCATACTCCCATAGCAATTGATGACATCTTAAAGGAGCAGTCCAAATTAATGGATGATTTACAAGCGGCAAATCCTATTGTAAATCATTGGGCACTTCTTGCAAAAGCACGGCACTGGACGAGAATATTTTGGTAATAACTTATTCAAAGCTCTCTCTGTTAGTTTGTTAGACGTTAGTCAGTAACAAACATTGACAAGGTCTATTGCTCCTACATATTTTGACCGATTTCAACCAAACTTTGTCAAAAGTATCAGTAGCCCAGCCCCAACATGTCACATGACCAAACTGGGGTCAAAGGTCATCACGGGGTCAAAAAGGAGATTTTACTCAAAACACTACTCCCTCCAGAAATTACATGGTACAATCACGTGACTCATGCATGAACATGAATTCGTTGGCCCGTAGCTTCGAGATATTTTTGATTGAGCTGTTTGATGGTAAGCTACAATACAAAAGTACAGCTACCTTTCTGTGGCTTTTCACAGCCCATCAATCATTTCTGAATTACATTTCGCCTGATAGATAAAGAGGTGCTTCAATGTTCCACTCCACACAACATCACATAATAAATAACTTCATGTCCTACCCTCCCCCCCCCCACCCCCACCCCCGACAACACTCACGCCAACAGAGGTACGTACAGTGACATAGCTAAAAATGGGACATGAGGGATGGACACAAAAAAAACCGCTTAATGCCTGTACCTCCTCTGTGTCCCCCTGCTCAGAATTTGGAAGATGGCAAAACCCTAATTTTTTTTATTGGTCAAAACCAATGGAGTGTCCCCCTCCAAAAAAAATGCTGACCCCTGTGAGTGCTCTGAGCAACTTGGACCCAGGCAACATCTCTTTGGATGATCATTAGCAGGCATCACCTTTAACTTTTTTTAAGTGCAGTCGGTGTTTTCTCGATGATGAACACGTTTGGCCGTCAACAGTGCAGCGTCACGCTAGCTTGCTTCCCATGTGACACTGTGCCATTAGCATAGCGATCTTGAATGAGTACTTTGCCGTATTCCTGACTCTAAATGCATCTGTCATACATTGTATTTCAATTGTGTTTGCAGAGGTACCCATGATTCCTATGGCAACACGTTACTCTTTCCAACGAGTAACATTAATATCTCAAAAAGTTGGATGAACCCTTGTAAATAATTCATATCGCATTTTACTTTCAGATTTTATTTATCTCTCGGATAGTTCCTTTGGATTCAGAATGCCTGATTATAATTAAAATAATTTAAAATTGAAATAATACCAAGAAAGAAAGAAATGAAAAGAAACAAAAAAATATTAACTTACTGTTCAGGATGTCCAGTTACAGCAGAACGACACAGCGATGCAACCACAGATAAATCACCACAGAAAGTCCAAGCACTGTCCAGATATCTACAATTCCCAAGTCCAGTAGTTAACAGTTGCCTCCAAAAGTTCCACAAATCGCGGCAAAGTTTAACTGCAGTGCAGGTGCAAATCTGGAAAACACAAACATATATAGAAGTCCAGTGTTGCGACATATACATGTATGTATCCAATTTTGTTTTTAAAAATAATTTGGTCGAGATCAAGGTTGGCTCGGAAGCGAGTCAGCGGCTAAATGCAGAGCGACAAGCATCGTAAAGGCCACTTGGACTCCGGTGCTCTTTGTACACACGGCCCATTAATGAACGCCTGATATGTATCTGCATGAGTGCCAATGCGTGAACGTTTGGCAGGCTGGCTGGCGGGCGGGCGGGCAGGCAGGCACGCACGTGTCCTCCGGTAATATGTGACGATGTGACAGGATGCGGGAGGGGGGAAAGCCGTGGACTAACCATCATCATCGTCAGCATCATCAAGGAAGTGTGAGTGTGACGGAAGCATCCACTGGAAGAGATGGGGTGGAGAATTCATTGGGGGTGTTTTCGAAACCTCGGCTTCATCTCTGGTTCGGCTACAGATTTGTTTTAGCCTTTGAAATGAGGGACTGTTAATCTAAAGGGTGCAGCACACTAATTCAAGTGAGAATTCTACGCGAGCTTATTAGCATGAAAAGTGCTGCCACAACTTCTTTTGAAAAAGGAGACCGTTTGGCTTTAAAAACGGTGGAGTTGTGTTAGTATAGCCACGGATCAACTCCCTGGTTTGGGGGCTTCCATCTGAGGGCAGGCTTGATAAAATTACAGTTGAAAATTGACTATTTGCCTGAGAAAGTGAAGGGATGCCACTTGCACATGTAAAATGGCTACATGCAGGCTTGGGAACTATCGCTTTTTGGGAGGTGATTTTGTTTTGGTGTGAATATTTAAAAATGTAATTGGCTAGTCTACCCAAAATTGAAAAGAAATGAAAACATGAAGGACAATAATTTAATTTTTGTTTGAGAAACCCCAGTGATGTCGGCTTGCATGTTATTTGGCCCTTGATTTTACACTGTTTTCAATAGGGCTTGAATTGGTGCAATTCACCCATAATGGTTCTTGTTCTGCTCCAGGACAACTCCAGCATCACATGTACAGACATTAAACATATGTGCAATGCCAGCCTTATGTAATGTCTGTGACAGTGCTTTTCAAGAGCTCAGTGAATAAACCTGAAAATGTATTTTTTAAATCTTACACATACATCCATCATCTGGTAATGGTCAAGGAGACTACAGACTAAGAGTTTTGGATCATTTCTCTGAATCATTAATTAGATAGCTCGGTTAATTGGCTCTGTCACGGCCATTATACTTCCTTTCATAATGCTGGATTTGTCCATATTTTGTTTTAAATGTAATGTTACAGGGTCAATTAACCATATCTAATTAATGATTCAGAGAAATGATCCAAAACTCCTAAATAATCTCTTTGACCATTACTGGATGATGGAAGTTTAAAAATTTAATGTCTGCGACAGAGCCAATGAACCACTATTTCTAATTAATTATTCAGAGAAATGATCCACAACTCCTAGCGTGTAATCTCCGTGACCATTACTAGATGATGGATGTGTAAGATTTGCAAAATACATTTTCAGGTTTATTCACTGAGCTCCTAAATTATCAAACAACTTGTCTGATGTCCATGACACTGGACTTGCCTGTCACTGAGCAGCAAACTTTAGGCCAATTGAGGTCAAAGGTTAGACTCCATCTTCTGTATTTCCAATTGGTTCGAATATTAACCTGGTCTTCTACATATAATTCTGAAACCAGAAATGAACTGAAGCCACGTTTTCAAAAATTTCAACGTATCTATAGTGTTTGGGTGGCAGGCATAAAATAGAATTGAGAATTCGGTGAAAAAGTCACGGTTCACACCAACACTGTATTGGTTTGATATAATTGACTAATGGGCTGTCATATGTATTCCAGTTCAATGCTTTTCATTTATTTCTTCTTGGAAGAGGAAAAACAGATGATGTAGCTCCACTTATTTGCTTTTCTGCTTAAAAGCGGAAAAGTCTTTGTTTTTGTACTAATTTTTTTTTTTGCTTTTTACACTTAAAAGCGGAAAAGCATTTGTTTCTGTTCTCGTTTTTTGGGGTTTTTTTTCTTATTTCTTTTATTTTTGTTCCACCCCAAAAACCATAGACTTTGTACATGTTTTATTTAGCCTGGCACTTTAGACATAAAACAAAGTCATATCCCAATTAAACTTAACATGGACAAAAGCCTTATAGGTATAAAAGACCGATGTAGAAGAGTGATGTCATCATGACATCATCATGGGTTGCGTGACGTCATCTTAAATGTGCATAGACATGTAGGTAGACCGGGATGCATTAAAGGTAAAAAATGATGTAACGTCATGATGTTCTGTTCATCGAACAGACATGTCTAGTTATTGTTGTTTTTGTTTGGAAGTAGAGGTTTGGAATTTTTTTGGGAAGTATTCATCGAGTGTACCTCTGTAGTAGCTTTTTGGTTGTAGCATTAAGGGACGGGAAATCGGCAAGATTGGTTTGAGTTTGGCAATGTGGGAGAGGACAGACTCGGAACCAGTCGCTGGAAGAACAGGGGTCACCTGGTTGGGTATAAGTGGGGTAAATATTGGGCAACACCAGGGTGGTGATGGGTGAACTGAAAGGATGCATGATGTTAATGGATCCTCATTCTGATTGGACTGGGTATAAATGGGGTACACTGGGGTAATAAGGAATGTTTGTTGGTTTGTGTGTAGGAGAAGTAGAATACATGATATAAATGGAGACTTAAAACTGGGTATAATAAATGGGATACTTTTGGTGAGGGATAGGTTGCAGATCGGGGAAGCAGAAGGATGCATGGTATGGGGCCTCATGGTGAAAGGACTGGGTATAAATGGGATATCGGTACTTGGGCTAAAGGAGGGTAGGGCTGTGGGTGGGCTAAGCAGAAGGATGCATGGTGTGGGTCCTAATGGTGAAAAGACTGGATTTAAATAAATGGTTAACTTGGGGTTACGATGGTTGGGTTGTGGGTGGGTTGAGCAGAAGGATGCATGGTATTAATGGGGCCACAGGATACAAGGACTGGGTACAAATGGGTGCAAAGAGGGTGGAGTTGGTGTGTGTGTCTGAAAGAGATGTATAAAGAGTGGGCCATGTTCCTGCACAGCAGTTGATTTTGGAGGATTCAAGAAGTTTTCAAGCCAAAAATGCCCAAGGAATGAGGATTAAATCAGAAAGAACCTTTAAATGGGGGATGGCCAACGTAAGTTAGAAGAACGGGCAGGTGGGAAATTTCGTCATAAGTTAGTATCCAATTAAATCTACAAGGATACTGTGAAATTTCACAAGTTTATAGCTTTGTAATTAGAGTATGGGGTTGATTCAATCTTTGGTCCAAGAAGCGTGGGTTAAAGTGACAAGACATTCTTCCTCGAGACATATGCATTAATAATAGCAGAGGTGCATTTAGACACCTGCGGCCTTGCCGTCTCTATTGAAATATTCAGGGGACAAACGGACGTGGAAGTCTCACCGGGATTATCTCGGAATGGTAACAGTGAGAAACTGTCTGGATCATTCCTCAGCTGGTACATGTACGTGTGACACGGTGTCAGACGGAAATGTGAAATATTATACATTTATGGCACAGCGATGTTTTACACGGACAAAAATTGCATTTTGTCAGGGGGTGAGAGAAGGCACACAGGGAACACTCTAATCCCTACTCTACCCCACACTTTTTTCTCTCCTTATTGTTCCTCTTTACAAAGTCATGTTTAAAATACTCATCTTTCCCCACAGTAAATATGGATCTTTTACCCCCATAAAAGGGATAAAAACAAGCAATGCCTATATTCAGACCAAAAAACGAATTGATTGAGGACTTTCTGGTAAATTTTTGAAACTATGCCAACATTTTAATAAATACCTGAAATGTACCCCCTCAACGGTAAGAAAGAGAGAGTTGGGGGAGACCACAGGGACAGCCATTCGAACGCATCGCCGAAAACGCCTGACGCTCATGCGAAGACATTATGGCTTTGTGCACATCCAGAATAGAATTAGTCATGTCTACTTGGCGTTATACTGGCACGCACCAGTATGTGTATGCAGTGTGGAGTGGAGTGTCATCATCATGGCCTAGCAGTTAAGAGCACCGGACTCATGCTCTGGTGTTTCAGAGACAACAGTGACATGGGTTCGAGCCCGCCGGCAGACACTTGTGCCCTTAAGCAAGGTACTTAACCATTCTTGCTTCGTCCTTCGGATGGGATGTAAAGCCGTAGGTCCCGTGTGTTGTATAAGGCCTAGCGCACGTAAAAGAACCCAGTAACGCTTATCCCTAAGAGAAGGGGTTCGCCCCGGTGTTTCTGGCAGGAAGGATGTGTATACATACATCATGTGCGAGTATACTCCAGTGGAGGTTTCTGCACAGTATAGGAAGATGAAGATGAAGATGAGATGTGTGTCCTATCCACTGGGATCTCACACAGTGGTAAAAAAGCTCCCTCTCTTGTCCATAGTGATACGAACTATATGGACTAGCGGTTAGAACTCTGTGCAGGAGTAAAAGGTCATTCTGTCCCCCTGGTAAATCTGTTCCCCCGGAGAGTTTCACCAGGAGACAGAATACTTTCTACACAGGAAACGGACATTAGGTCCTACTCATGTGAGCTGGGAACACATACTACAGGGTGGTTCCAAAAAAAAGGACACCCACATTTGACAGCAATTTTCACCTATTTTTAGTACTGGCCTTTAAGCAAATGTGACGAAAAAATCGTGGCATTTGCACATTTCGTCGTTGAGCTATGCTAATATGAACATTTCATGTGCGAAACCTGTTTGTCCACAGAGGCATACATTCCCTTTGCTTGACTGAGCTCGACTATTGGAGCTTCATTTGAAAGGGCATGACATTTGATTGTTACGTTATGTATTTTTTTTTTATGCGGCAATGAACTGAAGCCCGGTTCATACTCGGCCCGAAAGCAAAAGCGAACATGAATTTGTGACGTCATGGCAAGTATTCGCACTGCCGATTCGTAAAAGTTAAACATATTTGCAGAGAACGTTCCATGACGTCAAATTCGCTTCGCATTCGCATTCGCTTGAAGTATGAACCGGGCTTTAAGCCGACAGCTCATTGAGTAGATGATCTTAACACTGACATGAATAATTGGACAGCTTCAATAAAAGTTACCAGGGCAAAATATATTTGGTGGGATGGTTTTTTATTTTTATGAACTACAAAAATGTCCAATTTGTAGATTAACCCGTGGACAAGACTGATTTTGGTGACTTGTATTCAAATTAGCATAATATCACTACCGTAGTTTTGCGACTTTTACTAAGCTTTTTTTCACCATGCATGGTTAAAGGCCTATACTTTACTACCAAGTGAAAAAAGATTTAAAATAAGTTCATTAAGTAGGTGAAAATTGCTGTCAAAAGTGGGTGTCCTTTTATTTTAGCCACCCTGTATGAGTGCACAATAGTTTGTATGGGTATGGCACAGGCAACACCAAACTGACTTTCCTCTATACACAAACCCATGGCATCTTTACGTTGGTGCCAGGGACATGGCGACAATGGCGTTCAATTGAATAGGGGTGTGCATTTATGGGTGGTACGGGAATTGGGTACCCGATTGAAAAAAAAACACGGGTACCCGGGTTCCCGTTAGAGAATTTCAATCCCAACATTTAAATCACGGAAGTTGCTTATTACATTGTTCACAAAGGTCCGCACGATAATACTACCACATGGGTGCGTCAATACAGCAAAATACAAGTGTGTACAGTGAGCTCTTTAGCGTTACGGTGTAAACTGCATTTTTCACAATCGTCATGGAACGTGACTCTGTTTTGTTTTTTCCATGCAGGCCTATAGTCTGATTTTCATTTTGAAGATCCCCATAAATGACATTAGAAACCATAATTATGGGTACTTGATTCCATCTGGAACCGGTTCCTGACATCAGCGGTCAGGTACTCGGGTACCCGGTTCCAATGCACAGCCCTACAATTGCCTGTAAATTAGCTCTCTTATCGTCACTGTTGAGGTGGTGAAAAACAGACAATTTGGGTGTAAAAAAATTGCCCTTGGGCTACTGCTTCAACCCGGATCAGTGAACATTCACGAATCAGGGTCCAAACATCATCAACTCTGCACAATCTGCAAGCCAAATTTTAACACAGAGAAGTGCAGGGTTAACCTGGCGAAATTTGCAACTACATCCAATTTCTGAGGGGGGATGGGTATCTCTCTCTCCGACTCGATCAAATGTAATGGAGGAAAACCTTCATTATCCTCAGGTGATTACTTTGCCAGAAGTCTTCTTGATAGATGACTCTTAACCATGTTAACCTTACCATGAAGCTACATTAGTTTCAAGTCAATTACGGGAACTGAAGGCCAATGATTACCATGATGAGTTTAGCGAATCATGGCCAAGCCAATATGCTCATTACAGCAGCTGAGGTACAAGGGGGAATAGTCCGACATTTGGTTGAACAATTAGACAATGATGAAGCTTTAATGCACTTCAAGGTTTAATTATGATCTCATATAACGTCTTGGTAATACACTAAAGCCAAAAGGCACTCAAATCTTGTTCACCAAGTCCAAAATCACGGAGTTGGGGCCGTAAATATGCTTCAGAATTTTGTACTTCAGACTCAAATAGAACCCCAGTTAGATAGAGCTAAAGTTGAAAATCTCAATACTGTTAGACAATTAAAAAAATTACATTAGGATCCATGTCAAAAGTTCCACAGTGTGAAGAGTGTTTCAATTCAGCACATGTGCCCACACTACGGCCTGCCTTACATACCTAGTGTGGACATTCCTTGGTCTTCGCATAGTTGAAAAAAAAAATGGAGACAAAACTTATTATGTGTATTCGCACTGTAAATAATCTTTCAACCCAATTTTCTTATCAGGATTTCTTTGAGGGTTCCTCTTCATTTTGCGACATATGACCCTAACCCAGAAATGCCTCTAAACCTGTTTTTCAGAGAGGGGGAAACATTGTGAGAACGTTAAAACTTCCTGCTGCCTGTGGACCTCTTTTGTTCACAGGTCCACAAAGAGTAAACAATGTAGAGCACCTTTGAAGATGGAACACGCAATAACATCAACTTGTCAAATTTTCAGAAACTTGCAATGCGATGAAAATCAGGCAAATACCAAAAAAGACCTTGTGTGGACCTGGCTTAGTCCACAGAAGGTTAGTACCTCCACTGTGTGGACATCTTTTGTTCAGAGGTCCACACAGTGATTGCCCTGCCTGTCAAATGGAACCCACATCGTCTTTTGATCAGGAGTGAGGGCAGTGTACGGGTCAGATCATACTTGACGTGAATGAAATTGAAAATCTTTGAACAGCAAATTTGCAAAAACCTAACACATTCCAACTGCGGTGAAGTTTGCTGCAGATGTTTCTGACTTATAATTCTCTGTGCATTCATGAATTGAAAGCAATCTGAAGTTTTTACCCCGTGAAAGACGGCCTTAAAAATGCCATAGAAAGGACATCAAATTGCAGGACAACATTTGTGTGACAACCTGAAAATGGCTCCAGGCCAACTATTCATACAACTGTTCATTATTAACACAACACCCACAGACAACTGAACTGCTCGCATCGTGTACTTCAAAACCCTCAGGAGTTCTCCCTACGATGGCAGTTTTTCTGCGGGAGAAAAGATTACAGGGAACTTCAGCCAAAGTTCAGACTCCTGAGCTTACGAGATCTCATTGGAAGATAAATCGGAGGGAGACCAAAGTACAGTCGACTTTTCTGGACAGTCAGAAACTGTCATCACCTCTTTTCATCTTTACCCCGAAAAAATTTAAGTAATGAGACAACAACCTCATTTGTTCTTTAAAATGGAGTTAGAGCAATCAGGTTTGGATGGAGGAGCAAAAAGCTCCATAATTTTTATTTTTTTTTAATTTTATTTATTAATATTTTATTAATTTTTTGTTTATGTTTTATTTATCTTTATTTATTTAATTTTTTTGGGGCATGGGGGTGGGGGAGGGGGTTTGGTTGGGGGTTGAGGGGGGGTTGGACGGCTACATGGGCATGAGTCGGGTTTAGGAGAAAGAACTTGAAAAGATTGAACAATGAATGAAAAACTGAACATCACGTTGAAAGGAAGGCCTTGCAGGCACATGTAGCACAACATATCACCTTTTTTTTTTCTTCAAATGTCTGTTATTTTTCTAAAGAATCAGTTCGGTGAGATTGACATGCATGAACTAGCCACACAATCAACACAACAGACACTGTGCCTTATACAACTGGAAATATTCTAACATCTGGCTGAATTTTAAGGTGAAATTCAACTATGGTTTAATTCAATTCTGTATTGTTGTTATTCAGTTCTGGCCTGAGAACATTTCCGAAAGGCATCCTTCACTACAGCTTTTGTCTGGTGTATCACATATTCCTTTGAATGCCAACAATGCCAGGTTTATTACTAAGGCAAAAAGCATTTCAACTGTTACTTGGCGCTTCAAGTCACGCTTGACAATTTTCGTTTAAATTGAGTTTGTGACTTCCGTGTTCGAGTCAATCAAGTTGCTTACTTCCATTTTTGTATCTGTTGGCTCTTCACATTTATTTGATAACTAATTTCACTTTTCATTTTTTTTAGTCATTACCCAGCATTGGCTTTGTTCCGGTTTACAAAAATAGAAGTGAATAATTTGATAAAACGGAATTGGTGCAAATTTATTTCGAGAGCCTGGCAAAAATTAGTGAGGTAAACGATGAAATCAGAGGAAAATTTGACTTTTTTTTGTTTAAGTCTCAAAATGTGAAAGCAAAGAAATTGAAAAAATGTAGTTAAGACTCGTTCATATACTTTATTAGAAAGCGAGGCAAATTTCACGACGTCAACAACTGAAGAGATTTGCAATGCAATGTTGACCGTTGGCCCGACAAATTCGCCTCAAGTGTGAAATGTTCTTTACGGCTTAACCAGCATAGTCTGAGTTTCCAGCCCCGCCATTCTACTAAAAACCAATATCATTGTCGCATACAGCTGGCGAAATGCACACGTATGGGGGCTTAACTTCACGTCACAACCAACCTAAAAATTCAGTGGACAAAATGCCAAGGCCATTCACATTCGTCAACAGTGTATAGACAATACGATTATTCTTTTTTTTATAATTTTTTCTGTTCTCACTATCTGGTGAAATCCTGATGCCTGGCGTCAACATAATTGCTTTTTTCTTGTCAGTTGCGTCATAGGGTTTGGAAAGGTTAGCTAGACGGACGACTATCCTTATCATGAATACCCTGAGGCACATGGCCTTTCTTCCCATTCTTGTTTTGAAGTTTGGACGTTAAATTCAAACCACGCAGCAACTGGCAACACAAAAAAACCTTAAAACCAAACATTACCACAGACTAATTTGCAGCCCTTTTTGGATAGGATGCCAGTCCATCCCAGGTTACTCCCCAGCTAAAGCCAGTACCCATTTATACTCCTGGGTGGAGAGAGGCAAGTGAAGGTGAAGTGGTTTGCCGCAGGACGCAACATATGGCCGGCAGCTGGATTTGAACCCCTGACCCTCTGTTCATGAGTCACAAACCCTAACCGCTAGGCCCCTCCCCCTTTCAAGCATGAGTTACATTTTACATACTCACTGTTGAATTAACAGAAGTGTGTGTACAATGCCATGTAAACATTTGAAACTGAACACATTTTTCTATTTATGCACATATTGATTTCCTATACCCTGGACACAGTGCAAACAGAGACAATCTGGGGTATCAATAAAACAGACAAAGAAATCAATAGAACATCATCCAGAAAAAATGTATGATATTCACAGGCACGCAACTGGGAATTTAGAAAAAAAATAAGTAAACTCCAAACCACACAAGACTTTGTACAGTATTTTTCAATTTGTAATGGCATTCATGAGAAGTAAAAATCAGCTGATCCAAGGGAAAAGTTGCATGTCTGTACTCAGAACATGTTGTGCATTACAATGAGAAATTTGAGCAGATTTTAATAACAAATTGATGTAATCTGGAGACAGTCCATATAAAAAAAATAATTGTCATCATTTGGGTTTTCAGCAGACATTCGAGAATACATACATGTGTGGATTTCCCAAATGTATTAGTACAATCTTCTACCTAGAAGTACCTTAGGATCTATTTTAAGACAACCTATTTTTGGGGTTGTTTGTCGAGCTTGGGAGTGGCCTTCTGGCTTCCTTCTGATTGGCTAAAACAGGAAGCCGTGGGACAGGGGGATAAAAAAAAACCTAGATAAAGTCGGTGCAGACAAGGACGAACCTTGTCTAAAGCCCTCTAGCCTGTGGTCTTAAGATGATAAGGAGATATGGAACATCGTGAATTGCTTAAGGGGATACAAGAGTACTCTTAAGGAATTTTATCCCAAACCCCAAGGGTGTGTGAAAAATCATACTTTTTGGGGGGATTGAAAGTACATACACGTGTATACTTTCAATCCCGAAAGAAATGTAAGAGCAATTCGCAACAAGCACTTAGATGTAAGTGCCTCCTCCCAACAGTTTTATGGGTGCCATTTTATTGGGGGAAAAAATGCCTTTTCCAACATCCCCCAGCCTAAAACCTGGATGCAACTTGTCTCCTTGTTTAAGCCATCAACGTATTTATAGGTACACGGGATCATTTGCATTGTGTGCATTTTTTCTTCGTTTGAACCAACAAAATTGCTCAAAATCTTAAGAAGGGTACATAGCAATTAACTTGTCCAAGTTTCAGCTCATATACATTTTGACAAAATCAGAGAAAATCACCGCACAATTGTAGGGTCTCGTAACTGGATTGCGATGCTAACACACACCGAAAACTGAGCCAGCGGGCACACTTTCTTAAACCACCTTCAATGAACGTTTTCTTCGGAATGATACAGTTTCCGGCGGAATAATTTCGCAGGGTATTTCACATCAGTCAACAAGTTCACTTTGAGAAAGCATTTTCTCGTTAAAACGGCAGGCACATTTCAAGTCCGGGTAATTGCAAATATTCCTACATGTATTTGCCTTTAAATCAACCTCTGACTCACTTTCAGAGAGAAGGTCACACATTTGCACACAAAATCCTGAGAAAGCATTGCGTGGGTAAAACAAAAACACAAAAACACAAAACAAAAACAAATCCCTCAAACACTAATCAAGTTGGTTTACTAAATGTGCCTTTAAATCAACCTCTGACTCACTTTTAGAGAGAAGGTCATACAATTGCACACAATTTGTACACAAAATCCTGAGAAAGCATTGTGTGGGTAAAACAAAAACAAAAAAAAACCAGAAACCTCAAACACTAATCAAGTTGGTTTACTAAATGTGCCTTTAAATCAACCTCTGACTCACTTTCAGACAGAAGGTCACACATTTGCACACAATTTGCACACAAAATCCTGAGAAAGCATTGCGTTGGTAAAAACAAAAACACAAAACAAAAACAAAAACCTCAAACAATAATCAAGTTAAATACTAAATGAGCCTTTAAATCAACCTCTGACTCACTTTCAGACAGAAGGTCCCACATTTGCACACAATTTTCACACAAAATCCTGAGAAAGCATTGCGTGGGTAAAACAAAAACAGAAAAAAAAACCAGAAACCTCAAACACTAATCAAGTTGGTTTACTAAATGTGCCTTTAAATCAACCTCTGACTCACTTTCAGAGAGAAGGTCCCACTTTGCACACAATTTGCACACAAAATCCTGAGAAAGCACTGCATGGGTAAAAACAAAAACACAAAACAAAAACAAAAACCTCAAACACTAATCAAGTTGGTTTACTTTGATCGTGGAGGAATAAGCTTTTTGACGCACACCAAATTCGATATTTGTCCCCTCCCATATCTACATGTATTTTCTCCCAAGCCTTTGGGAATGTAATATCATTTCGTTTGTTTGGCAATGAATAACACAACAGACCATTACACATTTACAGACATGTGGTAAATATTATTTGAGCCTGGCTGGTACATTTTATTTACATGAATGGCTTGTCTCTCAAACAAGAAGGTGAAGCAGAAAAAGGGGCGATGACATTGACAAAAGTGGCCTATTTCTGATGACCCAGTGTAAAGAGCGTAATAGAAAATAAGAAATGGCAGTGAATATATGCTACAGCGCTCTTAAAATTAGTGCATTTTTGACGGGTCAAAAAGCACTATTACAACCAGATATGTCCACTACAAAATGAGCAAGAGGGTGGCGACATCTTGTCCCCTCTTCTCCCCCCCCCCCCCCCCCCCCCCCCCCCCCCCCCCCCCCCGCACCTCTCCCTGTAATTCCTCCCATGTGTCCCTGCACAACAGCATCTTGAGCCGGATCATCCTGAGATAAATACGACAGGTCATCAGACATGGTCAGAAAAAAGCCAGCATGACGGATTAGAGCAGTTTCCAGATGACGGGGCCGTCAGGCTGACTCCTCCTTGTCAAATGATCAAACAAAATGAGTTTAAACGCTGGGGCTGATCAGTACATATGTAGGCAACGGGGTATGACAGGCAAGATAATAGTCAGCTTCACTCACGATCGGGAAATGCTACTCTGATGCTATCACTCTACCTGCCCAATACATATACATGTACAACAGGCCGACTTAATGGGAACAAAAAACGGTTCGTACGTCACCAGAATGCGAAGCGAAGTTGACGCAAAGTGTTCTCTTCGAAATTCGGCAGAGTTGACATGTGTTCATTTTTTTTTCCAATTTGCATTGCAAATACTTGCTGTGACATCAAAAATTAGTGTTAGCTTTCGTTTGCCCACCCAGTACATGTATAACCTGGTCTTAAGGCATACATGTACCACAGAAGTTTAACATAAAACAATCTTACCTAAGATTTTAATGTTTCAACTGGTATGTTTTGTTACCTTTTTTTCAGCATCTGCGACACTCTTAAAAAAAGAAATTGGGTTGCTTTTGCACTCATATGTACACAAATTTGGCCTGAAATATTTGTTGGGCCACAAATGAATTCGAAATAACTAAACACCCCATTTTTTTTCCATTTTTCATTCCTAAGTGAATAAATTTTGAATCACAAGACAAATAACAACTAAATTCTTTTATATTTTTGGGTGAAACTGAAACAAAATACAGAGGAAGTATAAACCGTAAATCAATCTTTACCTCAAAACGATTCCGACCCTTTAACCCTACCGGTAACTACCTCAAAATCCAACAATACTGAATTTTAACCCTAACTCCGGCCTTTTTGCTAGGATGTACCCTCAATCCTGCAAAATCCTCCAATTGGCCTCGTGGAGAAATAGCATATAGCCTCAATTCTGAAAATTCCTCCATTATTTCTGGAATACGGTCCGTGGAGGGGTGACCACTGCCTGAATCCTGCAAAATCCTCCAGCAGTGACTGTCAGTATGTTGAGGCTTCAATGATATCCTGGAGCAGTGCGGAGGATTTCAAGCATACTCCAGGCCTACCGGTATATCTATGCATGGCTGAGCAAAAACAACACAAGGTCGGCCCAAGACCTTGACAAAGTGCATCCTACGAACTCAATAACGCACTTTTGCCATGTAACCCCAATCCTCCAAATTCCTCCACTTTGGCAAAGAGGATTTTGAAGGATTCAGGGCGGTAAGGGTTAATTAATTGTTCATAAATACCTAAGACCATTTACGCATTCCTATTGGTCGACAGCATGTCACGTGGCCAGTCTTAACGGATGATAAAGACATGGCTAGCTGGTCTTAAACACTTTTCCAGTGACATGACATTTGGACTCCCATGAAATCCGGTGCCTTTTACGTTTCATTGGTTGAACATTCAAATTCCCCACGTATGCATGCGCAATACAACCAGTGAATCATTATTTCATAGTCCGATATTCACACTACACCAACCCAGCTGCGTTTTGCGCGACATCGCGCAGTACGCACAACCATGGAGGTGGAATGCGCGACGCGCACGCAATTGTGGAGGGGCATTCCATATTATAGTCAGAGGGGTGTTTCGTAAAACATGAAGTAAAATTGTTGAACAAAATGGTTAACAACGTCTAGTTTTTTACTTGTTTTGATTTTTTGGACCGAAAAGATTTGTTTTTTTTACCAAAAAGGTATTTATGAATGGGAATAAATATGTGTTCCGTCGGTATTAAACACTCTGTTTAAAACCGGTGTGAGTCTGGATGGGTGATAATTACCCATCCAGACTCACACCAGTTTTAAACGGAGTGTTATAATACCTCCCGAACACACATTTATTCCCTTAATCAAACTCAGGACTGTATGCTGAGGTTATGAGTTGTATACAGAGCATATCACACAAGTCCTAAATTAATACAACAAATCTTACCTGAAACTCTCCACACAGCTTACCCCTGACTACAAGTATCCAAAACAAATTCCAAAACTCTAACCGCTGGTTTGGCACAAGTTAGGACTTTAAACAACCCAGCCACAGGTATCAGGAAGTAACTATTTTGTTCTTAAACCGAGGTATACATGTAACGCAAGTGTAAAAGCAGTGCGATGGTGGATTTGGCTAGATTCCGAAAGCTTTGTAGCAAATCATTTACAAAAGAATTCACGGGTTGATGCCTTCTGCTTTTCAAAAGTACTTGACAGCTTTTGACATGAATAAATAATCAAAAGCGAGTGGGCTGTACATGTACAGCATAGGTGTATGCTGTACAGGTATAGTATCTGATGTTTCAACAATCCATGTTATTTCAATATTTATAACAGCATTATTAAACCACATAATGTGAAAGTTACTCACACGTGAATGCCATTACAAGGTTGGGGAAAGTGCTGGTACTATTAGATTTCTCATTTGGTTACATATATGTACTTTGCAATTCATCTGCATAAAGTAAAACTATGAAAAAATAGACAAGAGTGAGAGTACAACCATTGCCAAACATACTGGCATAGTATTCACATAGTGAATCAATTCATTTTAAGCAGGTTTTCAATTAGTTTTTTTTATTTAAAAATTAACATTGTGGTGACTTAGGCACTGCCTCCAAATTAGTAATTAATTGTATTTCATTTTTTTTAAATTTTTTTTAGATATTACCTTTAAGATTTAAAAAATTCCATCAGCTACAAAAGGTTTTCATTTTTTAATTTCACCCAAAAAAAATTGTTTGAGAAAATTTTCCGAACTATCCAACCTATTGTTGTGAACAATTTTCAGCCCTCAAGTTTTGCTTTAAAAGCTACTTCTATGAGCTCCGTGCGCCAATAAAGAGGGCGCCCTTTTACCTAGCAACGACGTCCCATGGGCGGGACATTTAGTTGGTTAACGCGCACCGTTCCTTGTGTGTGACGCACGTACACCAGGGGATTTGTACTATGTACACGCAGTGGTACGGCCGCGCGTCGCGGCAAAATTGCAGTCAGGCAAGATGGCGTCGGTCGGTCACCCCCAACTGTACTTTGTTTGCCGGTGATTTCAAATTGGTTTAGCACTTTACTGATATAGGGGAAGACCCCTTCCATCCCATGATTTTTGCTGAATCTGACGGGTCAACCAATTGTCCTCTGACTAATTGAGCCTGACTGACTGACCGAGTCACCAAGTATAATTGTTACATCGTGTGCTTGGATACTGTAATTTCATTGGTCTATGATGGCCACGAGTCTGGACAATAAAAATGCATGTCACACTCTGAGGGCGATATCGCACTGCGTTCGTTGCGTGCGTTGTCCGCACCTGTGGAACCTGCCGGCGTGCTGTAGCTTTGCGCATTGAGAACTGCAACGTCAAACGCTCGGTCTCATGTCCGGCAGGACATCAAAACCTTCAGTTATCAACTTAGGTTACATCACAGTCATTTAATTTTTTTTCTCGCACAGTATTACAACCATATGTGATGCGATCAAGCTAAATGAGTCATTTGTCGGGAATTTTATGTGGAGATACAGGCCAAAATAGGGCCACTTCATCACATCGCTTCATCACATCTCTTGGTGTTCCGACTTCCATAATTTTTGAACTAAAGATGGTATCAGCATGGATTTTTCACAGCAGTAATGCTGAGATTGTGCTCTTTTGAAATATGTAATAATTTTTTTTTTTTACCAGGGTCAACAAACGACTCATGTAGCTTGATCGCATCACATATCTTTTTGAGTTACAAAACCTCGGGCGCATAGCACCCTCGGCTTCGCCTCGGGTGTTAAAAACGTCATATCCCACATCACAGCAGTCAACAATTGTTGAATTTTAAAAACTGAAACTTTCCAGTCAAGCTCAACTCAGCAAGTCTAACTGTAGTCTTTTTTTTAGGGGGGGGGGAAGGAAATATCTCACACCTTGATTGGCTCTCTGTGAGGATACTGAAAGGCCAAGTACAGTTAGACATCATTCATGATAACTCGGCGTAGGCGATTCCAAGCACACCCTGCTAACAAGACCACGCGCCGTGATCAATGCGGGGGAACCGGTGTGGGTAAACCATCTCAAGTACCCGACGCAGAATACAGAGTAAATCTGGTATCGCCAGTCTGGCATTTGCATTAACGTCGAGAATCTATGGGAAAACGTGCCAGTCGTGTGGTTTGGGTGAGTTCGTGGATTGTGTGTACAGACACCTTGTGCGTGACGTATTGCCTGGACGGACTGGAAACTTGAAAGAAAACCAACGCATTCAGGATTAATGGACTTAGGCGGAGAGCCAGGCAACTGAAGATTTTTCTTTTGGGTGAATATCATCTAGCAGTCCATCCCTCATTGTAACATCGAGTAAGGATGACATTATAGAATAAAGCATAAGAATACCTTGAAATATGAAAAAAAGTTAAACTAAACTAGAGGAAGGCAATATGCAATTTTACTGCATAATAAAAAATTATTATATGCAGTATGAATCGGATACCTGTCATTTAGAATTGTCAAAAATTATACAACTTTCCTGCTTTGATCTTCAAGGCATTTACTTGATATGACTTCCAAGGAGCTTAAATACTTGAAGATTGACCCTTTGCTTCAAGATATGAATGGAGGCGGGAATGAGTTTTTGACAAGGGACAATAAACCCTTTAACGTTAAAACCACAGGCTGCTATAGACACAAGCACAGATGATTGGGCACCAGTATGTTGACAATCTGATAAATTTTGTCACACTATGACGCCGTGCCGACGTGCCATCATTGTTTGTCATCGTTAACGATTGCCCAAGTTCAATCCTATTTGCCATCCGCCTTTTTTTATTCTAAAATACTCTAGGCCTACACTGTACATCTCAAGGCTTTTTTATTCCCAAAAAAAATTCTGTTTTCACTGGCGCTGATTTTTCATTTCCTGTCTTGTACAGAAAGTCATCGATTTCGTTCGCTGTTTTGATAGCGACAAAAATTTTCACTGGAAAAACACACTGGTCAAATTTCTAAAGTCAAATGAACCTTTACTTGTTTGTATAATAATCATGTGAGTATTTATCTGTTTGGAATAACATTCAAACCAAACCCTCAAACTAGCTGAAATGTCCTGTTTATATTTCAAAAATCTTATCCGATTTAAACAATTAAAACAGAACAGTAATGCAAACATTCATGTATGCATGTGTTATGTGTCATTATGCGTGGTAAGCAACTTCTGTGAATTATGTTTATGATGATGCACAAAACAGATGTGCCAGTACATTTTCCATTTTAATAAATTCCCTGAAATTATAATATACTTAGTCATAATTTATTAACCAAGGTCTCTAAATTTGTGTTTTTCGTTGATGAGAAATTTTTGGTTGGATAGAGGATCGAGAGTACGATGACCTGAGCCTCGTCAATATTCTGTATCAGTTATGAATAATGAAAGGCGTGGCTTATGAGGTCATATTCGGCCTCTTATATTAAAAATTTCATCATGGTGGCTTGCGAGCTTGTAGTGCCAGAAGTGTTTTAGAAAATATTGACTTTTTTTAATACCACAATAAGTTAATAACTATGGCCTTGTCCAAATTATTCGGCTGCGGCTAGCTGTCGTACACACGACTATGGCAAATGGCTTCATATGCTTCCATAGGCAAATGTGTAATGGTAAGCCCCAGAGTAATTCGGACTAAGCCCTAAAAAGTGCAAAAGGGAGGTTCATTGTCAGAGACAAGAATCGTTCATCGGGCTGTAAATTCTACGGAACTGAGAAAAAGTTCAACTTAGTAGCGAATATAGGGCACCGCCAAAATGTTGTGCAAAGCATACTGAATGTATCTATAGCTGATACTTGGCTGACCTTTTTATCTGAAGTAAACTTGCTACACAGTGCACTTGCTTGAGGGCAAGATGAAATTCAACCTCGCGAGACCGTAAGACAGTGTATCTAATATGATGAAATAATGCAAGAAGTCAAATTCAAATAACCACGGCAAGTCACCACAGAGTGGCCAGGGGCTATACCTACGCAATCTAAAACATCTACGACTTTAGTGACTTGATCCCGAGCAAGGTAACTCGAGATTTCTCAAGTTTTTTCTTGTCTCTGTGTTTGCACTTGTAGCGAATAATCCTGTATTAAGGCTCCTCTTTAACTCACTCTCCGGGCCAAGTTTGACTGTGTTTTAAGCTGAGCCAATATAATGAGCTGCCTGCCATCCGATCATGCAAGCGGCGTAATGGAGCGCAAGTTAGACATTCGAACTGCGAAAGCTTAGATTTTGTGTCAACAAACATCCAACTTCAAACCCAGACAAGGGGGAAAAACAGCATGCCAACCAAACACTCTAAACAAGGCATGATAGGGGAAAAAAACCATCCAGGGACCTGTTGACACAACCAGGGGTATTTAATTACCAAAAGTACAAACTAAATATCTTTGAAGTTTATTTGTTTATTTAATGCTGTTTTTGGTTAAATTACAAGTGAATGAAGACAGGATAACAGAGTTTCCGATTGTCTACTATAATAAGGACTAAATTCTTTCAATTCTCAAAAACCAAATCATCAAAGGAATTTGAAGTTTTCAAACTCAAAAGAGGGAAAAAATAATAGCTTTATCTTTATTTTTATCACTTTGTTTCTACAAAGAACTTCTCCTTGAAACAAATATTTAAACCACATTCCATGTCTGCCTTCTAACGAAACCTCAACAGCTTTATTTTCCAGAAACCAGTCATTTCATTGTCATAAAATCTGTCAAAAGCCTACACACAAAAAGACCTGAAAGCTGCCTAAGGCTTAAATATGGCAGCTTTGATTTAAATCTATGGACAGCGATAATAACTAAACACAACTGCCATAACTTAAGACCAGACAAAGTGACTCCACCTTGAATAATAATACGAAACTTATAAATTGTGCATCCTCATGATGAACCAGACTTATTTTATTAGAGGGTGAGTGAGAATGTTAGATTCAAACAAGCCACTACAGGGTGAGTCAAAAAACACTAAACCCAAATGTTGGGACCATTGTTTTAGTGAAGTTCTGCATGTATCACTTTCAAAAACTAGCATAAAATTGGGCTTTCATATTCTAGATTTTGAAAGTGTTACATGCAGAACTTCACTAAAACAATAGTCCCAACATTTGGGTTTCGGGGTTTTTTTACTCACCCTGTAGTTGGTGATGCAGTTTCTGAACTTTCACTAGAGTATTTTCTCTTCAATGATGTCTGCCTTCTAAAGAAATCTCAAAATTCTCTAGAACCAGACATTTTTTTGGTCAAAAGTCTGACAAAGGCAAAAACCCCCCAAAAAGTCCTAAATCTTGGTTTAGCGGGGTGAAATATGGCAGCTATCATTTTTATTCATGTATGGATAGCGATTCACTAAACACAATATCATACAATTAATTAGGACCAGACCTTGAATAATTTATAAGAAAACTCATAAATTATGTATCCTCATAATGAGCCAGATTTGTTTTCTTAGCGGCTGAGAGAGAATGTTGGATTCAAACAAGTCACTATTTGATGATGCAGTTTCTGAACTTTCACTGGAGTACATGTAATTTCTCGGCAATTGTGCTAAAAATGTTGAAACTTGCACTATGTCAAGAAATTTCTAGTTGAGAAAAACAAGTTTTGGATACCAGACTGCTTTATTTTATGGATGGATGCCAGTGATAAGGTCAATAACGTCCTTTTCGTAATACATCAGGAACAAAAAATGCTTTCTTCATACATGTCCTTGCATGTTTGTAAAAATGAAGAAGTCCTGTTCTGAACGGGTCTTCAAGCTTATAATTTTGAGAAAATTAGTTGCAATGGGACCCAGCTGCAGCTCAATTTGGCAATGGCATGAAAAGATTTTTTTCCCAAGGTGATGGGCTTTAGGACTACTTTTAGTAGTGATTGATCATCTTGGGGCAGGGGGAATATAACCATAAAAACAAATCTTTAAAAAGTTGGGAGGAAAGTCAAAGAGAGTAAATGAAGGTTTTACCTGTTAGAAAGTTGTGGGTATGGGCTCCGTGCCCCAATAAAAGTGGGGGCGTTTTTAACTCTTTTGAGAGCTCTGCGGACGGGACACACAGCATGCGCGTACTGTACTGTACTAATCAATGCGTGAAGTACGCACGACTTCCTAAAATGCTAAAAATTATAGCCACTGCGTCTTTGCGTGAGCGTCAGGTGTCATCGGTGTGCGATACGTTCAAATTCAACTTACGATGGTCTCCGAGACTAATCCCCGCCTCCAATAACTTTGGATACATTCCAAATACACAGTGGATGAATCGGGAACCAGTCTAGGTCATTCCCAACTCTCCTTTTCTGGCCGTTGATGGGGTACTTGTGCACGGAACCCATAGGCCTATATTCCCTGATTTTCAGGAAGTCATGTTACTGTCTGCAGCTAAATACGTTTGTTTCACGGCTGCCAAAGCATCTTGGTACTAGAGACCTGACATCATAAATGTTTCACAAAATGAGAGCAGGTTACGCTCTTTACAAGCATATGAACTTGTAGGGTTGCCATGCACTATGGCAATGCTGGCTTCCGTGACATCTGATTGGCCTAGTTCTCAAGCAATGCCCACCGAGGAATGCAGCTAATTCTACATGTGTAAATATGCGATGAAATTAAGTTAACCCAACCTGAAAGGTCAGAACTGCGATGAAGTTCTCTGACACTATCGTAGGGAGATATTAAAGCAGTGTTCATACTAGATCTTCAGAAACAGAGCTGAGATAAGAATGATTTTACTAGGCCAATCGGCACATCTCAATAAACAATGCACTCTTTTCTTTTTTGGGGGGGGGGGTATTGATTATACCTTGAAGACAGAAACATTCCAGTTTGAACTGTTCATGTCAGTTTTGTAATCGAGCCCATCACAAGTCCTCACAAGTCCTCACAAGTCCCCACAAGTCATCACAAGTCCCAACAAGTCCCACAAGTCTCACAAGTCCTCACAAGTCCCAACAAGTCCTCACAAGTCCCCACAAGTCCTCACAAGTCCCCACAAATCCTCAAAGTCCTCAAAAGTCCCTACAAGTTCCCACAAGTCTTCACAAGTCCCCACAAATCCTAACAAGTCCCCACATTTCCTCACAAGTCCCAACAAGTCCTCACAAGTAAGTCCTCACATGTCCATACAAATCAATCACAAGTCCTCCAGTCATATTAGTCACAAGCTATCCAAATACACAGTGACAGGGGCATTCCTTTGATTCTGTTAAATCCCTGTTGACTACACTTGTGATGGACTTGTCTATAACACTAGTTCATGTAAATCTGTAATGCAATCAAATTACAAAGCTATACTACCGGTAGAAGTAATGTACGATCTAATGAATTATACTTCACACAAATGAAAAAGAAACTGCTACAGGCAAATCCCCAATCCCCCTCCACCTCCTATCCCCTCCCCCCCCCCCAAAAAAAAACCTCCCAGGGTACCAGTATGTGAGTGAGCTGAACACATTCAGACACATCACGTTGTCTAAAAAAAAAGATGTGATACGATGCTCTTAGGGTTTCCATAATGCAAAGAGTTTTGTCCAGACAATTTCCCAAGGGCTGCAGACATGTGCAGCTGACCGACGATGCAATGCTATCAAAGCAAAAGGTAAATGTAAAATGCAGTGCGCTGTCCACAATGAGTTATGCATGTTGTAGCATGTAGCGAGATTACTGCATTGCCCAAAGGAAGAAAAAAAGGAATACGATGAATGTATTTGATGACAGAGCTCATTCATTTATTCAATTCATTTATTCTTATTCTTAACCCTTAGGAATGGTATAATCTACACCTTACCGCCAACATTTTTTTTTTATAAATCATGGATTCAGTTTTGCACAGCCACACACTCGCATCATGTGCAGATTTACATTGTACGTTCTGCTTAAAGGGAATGTACATCATTGGCTTTTGCTGTAATTTTCAGAAACGAACTATTTTGGGGGTTAGTATAATAGGTCAAATATTGTTACACTGACATGTTTGAAGTTTTGCGTTCAAAAATACTGGAAAAACCAAGAAAAACAAAAATGTTCAAGTAGTCTGGTTCCCTGACTCCACTCAAGATGAAATGGATAAAAAATGCCAGAAAATTGTACGGTAAGGGAACCAGTCTAGCTGGCCTGCACCCGTTCATGAACATGGAACCAATAGCAAACAACATTTGGAAAAAAAAAACAATGGTTAATATGGAGCAGTAGTTGAAAAATAGTTAGGTTTTCCAACGGTGGTCGGCCGACCACCGTTGGAAATGTACCAACAAAAGTACCATTTTTCTTGAAAATAACTTCACACCAGGTGCCATAATTTTACAGGATGCTTTAGACATACATTTACCAACATCCTAGTAAGGTATTACGTAACAACTCGGTAGTTTTTTTTTTTACGATGTTTGCAAATGTTGTATTTTCCCTTTAATTTCTATGCTTTCTAAGGTTGAAAGTTTTGCTGTCCAAAAGGGCCTATCTGACTGACTCGTGCATGGGCAGTGCTATCATAAAGAAATTCACTGTAATGCCCATGAATGGTTAGGCTCAAAAAAAAAAGTCTCCGGTTTCTGGTATGGAGCTTGCCCCAAAAGTGGTGCGGCGACGCGGCTTTTTTTTTTTTTTTACCTGTTTTTTTTTTTTTTTTGGCTTCAAATGTCGGCTGATGACTGCAAATGGTGCCCGACTAAACTTAGTGCAAATATATGGGAGTCCAGAAAGGCCACATAAAGCTTATTCTCGATCATAACCCATCTAAAAACACGTTAAAATTGTGCAGCAGCAGGATTCCAGTCAAACCAGTGAGTTTGGCGGTTTTGAGACATCATTTTGTATTGAAAAAAAAACTTTTTCATTTTGCCGACGCGCATGGCTACGGCGACGCGCGCGCATACCAGAAACCGGAGACTTTTTTTTTTTGGCCTTAGTCTCGGTGCAAAACATTCTCAGCAGAGTAGATCACAATAGACGGTACAGCCTTTGTACCGTGCGCAGCAGCGTGCATGTTCCCGGTCCCATAGGGCCTTCCTGACTCGGTCGACGAACCGCACGCAAAGAATGTATTGAAAATCCTGCATTGCAATAGGGCGTAACTTAATATGCAAAATAACAGCGCATGGCACTGGTGGAAACAAAAGAGCTGTTTTGCAAATGTTGGTCAGGTGATGAATTGTACATGTACACCTGCATTGGACAGCACTAGGCGCTGACCGGTCGACCATATGGAGCGATCGAATCATGGCCATGTTCAAACTGATTTGATGGGTTTTTAGCTTTCTAAGGTCCAGTTTCTGCACTACAAAACTAATGGCGTCATTTCCCGAGCAGAAATACAAGATTCCATAGACGTTCTTTGTGGCTTGTTGGCGTGTTTATAAAGGGTGCCCGCTTTGGTGACCCTCTGCTAAGTCCAATTACCTGTGTGCGCTTGAAACATTGCAGCACTAAGGTGGCTTGGAACCCAGACTAATGAATGGTCTAAATCTGTCCCAATGCGTAGACCAGACACATGAAAAGAATCCAGTGGAAAGAATTCCAGTGAAAAGGCATTCTAAATCAACTGACAAAATTGTTTTAAACGCTGGGGCCAGCTCTAGTAGGCTTGCATTTCTCCTTTTTTTAAATTGTACAGATTCGCAAAGCACCAACCTTTTTTTCTGCTAAACAGTTTAATAATTTATGTCATCCAACCTAACGGTTGCCAATAAATATATTATCCTATCCTTTCCTATCCTTTTTTAAATTGCACAGATCCGCAAAGCACCAACCTTTTTTTTTCTGCTAAACAGTTTAATCATTTATGTAATCCAACCTAACGGTTGCCAATAAATATATGTGATGCGATCAATCTACATGAGTCGTTTGTCGGGAATTTTCATTTGGAGATACAGGCCAAAATAGGGCCACTTCATCGCATCACTTCATCACATCTCTTGGTGTTCCTACTTCCATAACTTTTGAACTAAAGATGTTATCAGCATGCGGTTTTCACAGCAGTAATGCTGAGATTATGCTCTTTTCAAATCTGTAATAAAAAAATGTTTTGACCGGGGTCGACAAACGACTCATTTAGCTTGATCACATCACATATTATCCTATCCTATCCTTAATAAAATACGACCTGTAAACACCAACTGTCAAAAGAAAAAGACATTTTCCCTTCCTGATGCTAACTGCAAAGTTATTGGGACTACAAAAAAACCTTGACACCCCCCCCCCCCCAAAAAAAACCTTGACATTGTACAAAATCAACACAGCTGAACATGCAAGCAACATCAAACAACATACCCCAAGGCACTATTTACTCAGTAAGCTTCATGTTCGCTGAACTTACCAACACAACAGGGTGAAAATTTCAGGAAACGTACCTCCGGCTAACAAACACTCCGTCAGAATAAATCAATTTGGAATTCCTTTTAGCGCTAATGCCTTTGCGTTCACAAACAATCAGTGAGCGGTGTATCCATATACATGTAACTCCTGCAACTGGCAGAGCAGTATCTAACTTCAAACTGCGGACGCCGACTAGAACCTATTGCCAAGCTCAACTGTAGTACCATAGAAATCCTGTTGTTTCATTACCAACACATGGTCATTTTGTGGAGTTGCGTGCCAGTAACACGAACCAACCGTGTGCACTGGCGTGTGGCATATTCTGTCGGACCTGGCTCGGCAGCGTGTGAATTTAATCAATGCGGTCCTAATTGTGGTTGGCTGAATGTCAGACTAAGCCGGCGTGGAAGCTGGCCACTGATTGGTCAATTTGCTACAGGCTGGTGGAGGGCTGTGAGAGTGGGTCTGATAAATGTGGGTTTGTCGGATGGTCTATCTGTTTGTCTCCCTCTCTGTGATCTCACAGTCGACTCACATTATGAGTTATTTGTCAGGAGTTGGGAAAATCGGAAAACCTTTTAAAAGAGATTCAGTTGGGCCATGTAATAATTTGGTTCACTTCTCAAGAGTGAATTGGAAGTGAATAAGCAACATAATTTTTTAAGAAGTTAGAACAGAAAGCAATGAAAGATATCATAGAGGGAGGAGAAGATCTGTTGGCATTTTTGGACTGACACGTAAAAGAATGTATGTAGAAAGGAAACAAAATTCAGGTCCAGAAAGGCAGTACAAGAGAAAAACATGACATAGGTGTCTCAAAAAAAATTGTAGCAGTCAAACAACTTTTTTTCCCCGAGGAAACTAAATCAATTTTTTTTGGGGGGGGGGTAAAAAAGTTACCATGAGATGATAGGGTGTTTCTTTACCCTTGACAAAATTTTGCTCTGTGTGATTTGGACCTTTTGTTTAAAAGAAACAGCAAAGTAAGCTTGTAAGCTTGTAAAAAACAAAAAGTCACCGGTTTCTGGTATGCGCGTGCGTCGCCGTAGCCATGCGCGTAGCCATGCGCAAAATGAAAAAGTTTTGTTTTCAATAAAAGATGATGTCTCAAAACCGCCAAACTAACTAATTTGACTGGAATCCTGCTGCTGCACAGTTTTAACGTGTTTTTAGATGGGGTTATGATCGAGAATAAGCTTTATGTGGCCTCTCTGGACTCCCATTATATTTGCACTAAGTTTAGTCGGGCACCATTTGCAGTCATCAGCCGACATTTGAAGCAAAAAAAAACAGGTAAAAAAAAAAAAGCCACGTCACCACACCACTTTTCGGGCAAGCTCCATACCAGAAACCGGAGACTTTTTTTTTTTTTTGCCTTATGTACCGGTATGTCAATTTTTTTTTTAAATTAAAAAACTATCGTCTAAAAGGGAATACGTGTACATGTTCATGTGGCCAATATGTACATGTACATCTGAAGTTGCACAGTTGGTACATGTATGTCTTAGATTTCAAAACAGAGAAGTGGCTGAAATTATTAGCATGCAGTGAATATCCATTAAATAAAAGCCATGAAATTCAAATGGCAACTACATGTTGATTAAAATGTGTACTTCCCTTTTTCCTATGAAGACAATCTGCATTTTGAGGGTTTGCAACTAAAACGAAAAGGTCAATGCATCTGGAGAAAGTGATACAAAAACTACCGCCAAGGATTATTGATAATAGTGAATTAAGCCAATGATTCACATCAAAACAACCTTCATCTTCATGCACTGTAATACTGGAAACTGAAACAAGCGGCAAAGTGGATACACTCCGCATTAGACCATCAGTGACGCACCAAGGGAAGAGGGGGGGGGGGGGACCTCGGGGGGCTTGAGCCTCCCTCCCCCCCAAGAGGTGGTAATTGGGGTGGTTTTTTGGGGGGCAAACAATTTTTAGCCCCATGATCTGACCTCAGTGATATGTACATGTATGTGGCCCATATTTAAGTATTATAGTAGGGGTGCAAATGGCGCCACCAACGTCAAAATAGTGCATCCCCCTCCCCCCAAAAAATATTTTCTGCGGCCAAAATGTGTGGGCGACATTTTTTGAAAAAAATTCTAGAACAAATTTTTTAAAAAACTGTGAGCCCCCCCCCCCCCCGCCAAATCCTGGATGCGCCACTGTAGACCATTATAATGCCCTTGATGAAAAGTTGTGAATCTTTCAGATCTGCTCAATAATATAAACCAATCTGACAGAGCAGAGACAAATCTTTTGAATTAACCACTTCCGAAGGCACAATAATGTCGCGCGCGCCAGTCAAGGTCAGGTTAGAATATGGTCTGGTGCCTTGCTCGGTTTCCCACCTTCAGTTTTTACCCCTGACACTTGGACTTTAAGTGCTTGGGTCTTAATCGGTGATTAATTTTTCACTTGGGTAACGGTTGCAATCTTGGTATTGTGAGCAGATGTGCATCCGCCGTAAATTCTACAAGAAAAACCAAAGAAGCGGATGGTTCGAAGTTCACACGACTGCGACTGCGATGTAAAATTGCAAATCAAGTGAAATCTACCGGAGGTGAAATGCCTCCATTTATTAGTTATTTTTCGGGCAGATTTGCCGCGCTCTCAGGAAAACTCACCCTAGCATCAGACAGTAACCTTTGATTATTTGAATCACTTTCGGGCTAAGTATAAAGTATCCTCAATACCTGAGAAGAAAAAAAATGCTGGTTTACATGTAAGGTTTTTTTAATGTCAGCGAACAAATTTTACATAATTTGAAAAAAAACTGTTAGATAATTTGTTAATTTAGTGTCAGACAAACCCTATGTTGTTTTTTTTCCCTCAATTTTTTTCCCGTTTCAATGTGTTTTTTTTTAAAGTCGGCAACATAACAGGACAATTGTATTACAAACGCATATATGGCTTCCCTGTTGAAAGACCCAATTATAATGACAGAAACTATGGCGACATTTTCCCCTTGATGGCACGGTATCTTTGCCCATTACCATCAAGGTCAAGGTTGGACAATAATGCAGCAGTCAACAACGGACTCGCTATTCTGCACAGTAGCCAAATCTACAGATTATAGTGGGTTGCTAGGCGACCGCATGAGGGTCTCTATGAGCATATATATTTTATAACCGGGGAAGGGATAACTTAATTTCCCTTGGATGAAACCGCAGATAAATCACACGGAAATGGAATGAAATTGGCTCCTTTTTTTGTCAGAATGAAAATTGAATTCGATGACGGTTTGGCCAAACCTGGGGCAGAAGTTGACTGAAATTGCTTGCCCATTGACTTCACAATGCAGCCATTTTTTGCAAAGAAAATATTTCACCTCTATGCACCTCGATACAGTGGAAGTTGAAATTGATAGGGATTTACATGTATGGTACAGCCACTAAGTGGAATCAATCTGTTCAATGAGAAAGTGTTGGTTATGAATAGAACTATTTTGAGAATGATCTTGACATTTCTGTTGGTAAACTACTCTAGTTTGTTCCAATTCATGACGGACCCTTAACTCAATATGTGACACATTACCTTCTCTGTGCACAGCTTAATTGTGGTCTTATTAAGGGAATAAATGTGCTTGACCGGTTTTGAACAAGTACGTTATATAAAACCGGCTTGGAAACTGGACGCTCATAATGGCCTGAGCCGAAGGTACATGTAATATCTGCCAAGCACATCTTTATCCCCATTCCTGAATACTTTTGGTAACAACTTTTAAAAACTCAAAAATTATAAATGTCCAACAATGTTTTTTTTCAACAATTTTACTTCATGTTTTTTAAAACACACCACTGGCTATGTTATGGTATGTGCCTCTCGCAAGTAGTACTAAAAAATCTCCTTATATGGAGATTGGTGTGCGGGTAGCATATTGTACTACGCGATACATAAATAAAACTTTGTACTATAATAATGGAAATTATTTGCTAATGGCAAGCATACAGAGCATAGATTTTTTCAGCGCCATCATCAACAAATTTACTTCTATAGAGGGCACTGTTTAATAACATTGACAGGACTTGAGTTTTCTTCTGTTTTTGTTATTATTATATAGTCTGACATACAAACAAGATTAAAACTGCTCTGGACTATAAAACTGCCTTCTAAGTTCTACTTTCCCTAAAAGAGGCCAATGTATAATTTATATTATTATATAAACCTCTTTAATTAAAAATAAAAATGAACAATTAATGGACTTCATTTCAAATTGTAAGAGTTGTTTATTTATTTATTTATTTATTTCTCTATTATGGATGGTCATAACAGACATGACACATGTTCTGTCATCCAAGGATGTTTTTCAGGATTCAGATCCAGTCATCCGTTGGGGCAGCCATTTCACCGTTTCACCCCCCCGAGGCTGAACAGGTGATGTTGGCGAGCAAGCACGTTTTGGCCAGATTACTGGGACTAACCAACCCTGAGCCTATACGAGGCGCGCCATCCGTGAACCAACCCACACACGCAGACGTGCGAAAGTATGTAATCATCGTGAGTCTTCATGAGTCAATTATTCAGTCAACAATTACGACAAAAACAAAATCAGTTTAACAGTGTATACTTTTTAAAAAACGCTTGTGTCATGTAAATGTCAATACTGAATAGGGACAGGATCTTAAAAACACAACCAAGATAATTTCCCACCAGCAAGATTTGCAAAGTTTTATTTAAAAATTATGAACCAAACATTTTACAGGCCCAACCTTTCAAAATCCTGGCAGGACTTTTCCCCAAAGGCAAAATGTATGGATTGCATTGTATTTTCATTAGCCCTCATGCTATTTAAACAGTCACAGACAGTCCAAATTCACTTTCACTTCCCCTGCTATGCTTTTAACAAAGGCTAGTCACCAGCAGTCAGATCATATGTCAAGCAAGCACTGTGACTAGTCAAACTGGGTCAACAGACAAAGCAGGCAAGTTGTGCACACAGCTGTTTTATCACTCACCTGGAGCCAAAGCATAGCTGTGACATGTTACTTAAACAGTCCCAGCCATTCAATCCTGCTTTATGTAGGCTGAGAATTATTACACAAAAAAAAATAATAGTTCTGCTTCTGGTTACCCTACCTACCCTATTTTGACAGCCCCTTTTTTTTGGGGGGGGAACGAGGAAAAAAACCTGCAAATCGTCAATTACTACCTTTTACCCTTGACTACATGCAGACACCTCCATACATGTATGATTGTAGACAAAAACAAAATGGCCCCCCCCCCTCAAAAAAAATCCCTACTTACCTACCCTATTTTCAAATGCCATGTAATCAGAAGCAGAACTATTTTTTTTTTGGCCTTAACTGTTGAAAACGGTCGCTTGATTGATTTGGACTGAAAAGAATACTACTTGGCACAGAATGTATGTTTGCACGGGAGGGAATAACCATCTGCAAAAACAGACATGAATGTTGTCAAAAGTGCTCAAATTCAACCTATTTTTTAAAATAAAAATAAGTAACTTTTATCAACTCAAACTGCGGATTGGTGTTTGTCTTACTTCGGTACCGATCTTGTAAAAATACTTCTACTCTTGTAAAAATTTTAAGCTTTTATTCATGTCGTCTAGCATACTCTTAACTCTGAAATCTGAGACCTAAAGAGGTGACAAGTGTTTTTCTAAACCTGAAAAATTCATGAGGATAACAAAAAGCTCTTTGAAAATAACTGATTTCGAGGCCTGAAATTTGAAGTTTTCGAATGTCAAGGGGCAAAAATGTGGGCGCTGTTGCTTACTCATAATAAATTTGCAGTAAACAATTTCTTGAGGAGGGGGCCAGATAAATTTAAGGGGCTATAAACTTCTTCCTTCCCGAACCATACCTCGCAGGCAAAATGCGTCTTACGTCTTGAATATTAATAATAACAGCAAGAGCAAGCACTAGCTGTCACAACAGGAAATTGTTGCGCTGGGAAACAACCTTACTGTAAGGGCCAACCGAAGTGGATCAAGAGTTTAGGTTTGGCAGAGAACCAACAATCGTGTCTTTATCAACAGGTCATCATCAAGTTGCATAACTGAAGAAAACAAATTGTAAACGAGACAAAATGGGACAGGTGGACATGGGGGGGGGGGGGAGAAGGGAGTTCGGTTGAAAGGAGTAAACTGGTACGGAACAAGTTCTTTGGGAAATTAATCATTGTTTGAATGATCTTTTTAAAAGCAAACAGATCCTTCCGAGAAAATTAACGTCGGTAAAAGGCAACACTATACCAGTGTTGTAGTCGAGTACTTTTTTCCGGGTACCGAGTACTGCCGAGTACTTTGGTTGCCGAGTACATGTACGAGTACGAGTACATGTACCTCCGAGTACAAGAACGGTTCTCCGAGTACGAGTACGAGTACTTTCGAGTACGAGTACGAGTACGAGTACTTTCGAGTACGAGTACTTCCGAGTACGAGTACTTCCGAGTACGAGTACGAGTACGAGTATTTCCGAATACGGCCATACGGCAAATGGTTCATTGTGCGTAATTGACCCAGGCCCAGTCAGGCCGTTGTACAGACCCACTCACGGCTAGCTGTTAAATGTGTTTGTCCGGACGTGCGTGCACAAAGGAAAATCAGAAATTTTCGATTTCTCCACAAGCCAATCAAACACTTCAAACTGCATGTAAGTAAAACTGTATATCATTTTTTTCCCCCGAGTTCTGCTATTCGAGTACGAGTACTTTAATGATCGAGTACAAATTTTGACATGTCGAGTACGAGTACTTTGCTGCCCGAGTACGAGTACCGTCATTTCGAGTACGAGTACTTTGACATTCGAGTATGAGTACGAGTACGAGTACTCCAAGAAAAGTACTCGAGTAGTACTCGAGTACGAGTACCGAGTACGAGTACTACAACACTGCACTATACTAGATAACACACTTTGTTTATTTTGGTTAAGACCTTGAAAAATGAATTTATAAACGTAACCCATGCAAATCGAAGTAAAACATATTCTGTGGACCAGAAATCCCATGTGAGAACGGTTTATAACAGAATATTTTAAAGAAAAGTCGACCATTGTACCAAGGCAAGCGTGATCAGCCAAAGGTTTGGCATGACTACTGAGGCTGGGGGAAACAAATGAAAATAGCCATATGCATTGCTTCAAATACTTACAACCCTCATTCATAAATATCTGAGACAGTTTATCCATTCCTCGTATACTAGATAACGTGGGTGGTTTTAAACCACACATAAAAACCGGTTGGTTTTAAACACAATTCCTGCCTTCTGCACCACAATGCGCAGTATGTGCCACGGGGGACGTCGATTTCCATGTAAGAAGATTTTAAGCACAACTCGCACGAGGCACATACCATACGACATGGCTAGAGGAGTGTTTCACAACACATGAACTAAAATTGTTGAACAAAATCATTGGAGATTTGTGAAATGAAGGCTTGTTTTGACACCACCTAATTTGACTTTTAGACCGAAAGGTGTGTACATGTATGAACAGGAATAAATATGTGCTTGGGCAGTATTAAACAAGTACGATTAAAACCACCTGGGTGCCTGGCAGCTGTCGCATCCAGGTGCCTATAGCCAGCTTTAAATGTACTTGTTTAAAACATGACAAGCAGATATTTATTCTCTTATTGAATTCTAGCGATAATTATGGACGCCATGCGCGAACAGTACATTAGATGGCGCTTCTTTTACCACTTTCAAAAGCTCCAGTGGAAGGCACACATTGCATGCATGCACTGATTTACACGCGTAAGGCACAAAGTTCGCACAGCTCATTCTAGTCTGAGCGTGCCCATTGTACTGCGGCTTTGCGTGTGTGCTATCGGCAGCTTGTTCGAATGTCCATTCTAGTGGTCTCCCCCAACTCTTTCTGTTTAACCGTTGAGGGGCTACTTGTGCGCGGAGTCAATAGTATGTTTTTGGTACTTTAAGCTCATTGGTCAGGAGAATGGCAACTATAGTGGGGCCGATAGGGGAGATATTTGGGGGAATTGTGCCTTTGATGATACAAGCATGGCATTTGGCACACAGTCAGAGTGTGTCTTAAGAAAGAAATTTGGCTATACATGTAGGGCCATCGCAGATTTGTCCTTAGAAAATATTTGTAGAATAACAAGCAATTTTCAAAATTTTCAAGATGGCTGCCATTGCTTGTTATTCTACCTATATTTTTTTAAAGGACAAATGACTGTGTCATGACACCCATGACTGTGTCATGGGCGTCGCCAGGATTTTTTCTAGAGGGGGGCAAAACATATTTTTCCCCAAAAAAATCCTGTATTTCTCAACATATTCTCGATTTATCAGTTTTAGAGGGGGGCAGGGACATTTTGCCCCCCCCCCCCAACCCATTAAATTTACACCACTATGAATTCGCGCCTCTTTTTCTTTTCTTTTTTCTCTTTTTCCTTTTTTTTTGGGGGGGGGGCTGCTTTTCCGGGGGGGGGGGGGCCCAAGTGCCCTCCCCCTTGCGCCCCCTCGCGACACCCATGGACTGTGTGCCAAATGCCATGCTTGTATCATCAAAGGCACAATCCCATCACCTATCTGCCGTACTACTAAGGAACACTTTATGTCTGGCAAGAAAGCTCACGCATATCAAGAGCTACGCAGCAACGTTTATTCAATTAATTCCTTGCCGAGTAACATTTTGCCTTAAATGGCACAATACAATAAAACAATATATTTGATTGTAGTGCTAGTGAAGCAGCCACAGGCGTAAATCCCAGGGCCTTTTTAGGGAGGATATAGGCCTATGTTACCGTGATAGTTGGAATGAGGGAGAGGACATTGGAAAGAACTTAATAAAGGAAACATTAAGGTTTTCATAACTAAAGTTAAATTTACAAATGTTAATACCGGTAGTGAAAACCAACATTACTGTAATGGAAGTAAAGCACACACATACGTACACTATTTGCAGAGTTATTCATACAAAATTCTATGAGACTACGAAATTCTACTAGGAACAGTCCCTGCAAGTGTCAGATGGCATTCAAATTTGCAAGTATGGGGAAGTTTCAGGAATGTTCCCATTGTCGTCTCAACAATTTACACCACTGTGTGCAGGCTACGTTTATTAACAGTTTTACACCCTTAAGAAAGTATGGTACCCCTAGCTACCTCCCCCCTCCAAAAAAAAGTAATTCTATTTCATAAATAACAGCTGTCAACAACTGCAAACTATACAACTCACCTAGTGTTATCGACCACACCCAGAGAGCCACAGTGACAAATCCCGTCAAACCTCTACACGTAGCAACTCGACATTACTATCTGCGAGAATCTTGCATCACGCGACCGAAGCGTCTTAACCCGTTCTGAGCAGCGCGAGTCGTGCCACGACATGATCTTACACGATGACATGATTCTGACGCGATGACACATCGCCGAGCCCGGTAAGCCTCAGCGTGCCGAGTTTGTCATAAATCTCACCCCCAGTTGGCAAGCGACCACTTCCTGTGCTACAGAAATAACCTCTGACTGAGGAAACTTCTAATCAGTGTGTCAAGGATTGCGAAAGTCACCCGGTCACTGTTGTGAGTTGTTGTCGGACAATTGTCTTCCATAAGGGGTCAAATCATCACCCTCTTTTTTCTCTTACAAGGAACAACACCCCACCCATTTCTTTCCTTTTTTTTAAATTAAATAACATGTATCAATTTAACATTAAAAAAAACAAAACTTTTTTTACCGTGTAGATGGCGATGCGATGCCTCTGTGTTTTTCACCGTGTAGATAGTGTACGTTGTTTTTGTTTTTCAACATATGGATTTTTTTTGGAACAAATGATGAAAAATTATTTTTAAGCACAAAACCTAGTAAAGGAAGGTTTTCATTGTATTTATAATCATAAAGCAGAAACAGAGATGAAGTTTTTTTTGTCTTTGTTTTTTATTTTAATAGTTAAAATTTCTGGCGAAAAAATTGCATAAAAAGTAACTGTACAGGTTTCTGGGTGGGGAGGGGTTTAGCAGGGGAGGGGGGAGATATAGTTATTGCAAAATTGGGGAAGATAATGGCCACTTGAACACCTGAACAAATAATTCAAAAACTTCAAAAAAAACAACGTATTGTACAGAGTACTGCAATAGCTGCCGCTTCCTCATTATTACAAATATTGCAATTTTGTAATTTTAGGTATTCTTGTGTTTAGCCTATTATCTACAATTTCATTCAATCCAGATTTACCGACAGCTACTCGAACGAACATGTTATTGATCAATAAATGCAAGGATCATTCTTATTTTCAATGCATTATGTTTCCAAATATCAAAACTTTGAAAAAAAAATTCAAGAGTTTAGTTTTCAACATTTAATTATTAGTTTGAATCTTCCTGTTGTCAGTGTATTATGTTTCAAAAAAAAAAATAAGTATGGAGAAAAAAAATTCAAGTGCCTTGTTTTGGACATTAAACTGAAAAGATTTGTCGACATTACATGAACTTTCATCATGACAATGCAAGATTTGCAACAAGGAAATCAAGCGAACAAAAAAATCAAAAAAAGAAATTGATCCAAAGTCTCACAATTCTATTTCCTTCCTGTATGCTATAAGCGACCCTCATCGGATGTACTGAGCTAAAAATAGTTCCCAGGTCCCCGCAAAATAAAGAGAGAATATGGAAGTTGAAGGAATCAATCTTGTCATAATTGACAAGCCCGACCCGATTCGTTAAATTAAACTACTATAGGTGCGAGTGGACGATTTGAATATTTAACCCCAATTTCTGCCGTGTTGCAGTGAAATCGGTTTAGATTTTTAAGCTCATTCGGCTGAAGACAAGCTCGGGACACAAAGCCAAAAATAGAGTGGCTTCTATATCAGCTTATGAATATGGTGAACACATGTTTTTGTTTTGACAGTGGTATCCCAGTTTCAAGATCTGCAACAGTATTTTGACCAAAAAATATGACTTCAGAGTTCCTGAACCTTTAGGACAATACAATTTTGTGACTTTTCCACGACCAAATTATAAAAATCCATGACCTAGTTCATCAAAATGCAGATCAAAACTGTAAAAATTGTTCCGTGAAATGTGCTTAACGGAAACAGAAAAACAACAAAACAAAGCGACAATGTCTATCAAAATGCTGCTACATGTATCAGAGAAATTGGTCACATTTCGTTGCGTATAAAAATCAGATTTCCGATGCTAAATTATGAAAATATGCAAAGTTTAAAATTTAAAATAAATTAGTCGTCACAAAATTCCATTTTTCCATGACTTTTCCAGGCTTAGAAATTGAAAATAAAAGTTCATGACTTTTCGAAGGTGTTTTCCGGGCCACGAGAACCCTGTGACTTTAAAAAAAAAAAAAAAATTAAGTTGATGCTGTCATCTTCCAATATTCCTTGTAATGGGGTTTATGTCCTCTTTTCTGGACAACAAAAACAAAATTTATTGAATTGTTCCACAGTGGTGGACTTTTGGGGGATTTAAAAAGTGTCACCAGCAAAAATTCAAAGAAGGTTGTAATAGAATAAACCAAATAATGCACAACTTCAGCACAAAATAATGTAAGATAACTGTCAGTAATGAGGCAAACACAATCCAAAATATTATCCTTCAACTTTTTTATTTTCCCAAGTTTGAAATCGGTATAAATATTGTGACCACTGTTTGGTAAACAACTTGCTGAACAAAGTCTCATTCAAAGAAAATAAATCTGTTTGAAAATTCTCTGGTCAAATAGAAAAAAAAATGAAAAGAAAACATCTAAGAGGTTACTGTAGGTTAATCAAATTGCATTAATTCGTCCGAAATGTCAGCACAGTGCGGACTCAGTCCACTACCCCCTTGGCACAACTACAAAAGCCGACATAAAAAAAATCACTCCCCAATCCGTTCCCCACGAGCTCATTTTGGCCCAATTTCCCAGCAATTTAAGGGTCAGAGCAAGGGTAAATTGAAGACGTTTCCAGGTTAATTGGTCCGAGCATGCGACGTAGATTTATCAGGGGGGAGAGGTTGTTGCTTTTTTTTGTCTAGTTACTTTTTATTTTGACGGAGATTTCACTGTTGCATTCACATCTTAGTGGCGTTTGTCAGGGCGTTTTGTTTTGTCCCAAGGGAAACCTGGGAGTTATTATCTTGAATATATAATAATATTTTGACTTTTTAACAATATTTCTCTTGGTCGACAGATGATGGTTTTTTTTTAAACTTACAAAAAAGCTTTACATCTTAATTTTTATGCTTCAGGTCCTCTTTGACACAAAATTTGGGTAAAAATTTGGAAAGAATGCATCAAATGTCCAGTGCGACCCTTTCAGGCTCATACATTACCATAGCAACACAAGGGCCACACTCCAACTTTCCGCCATCTTGGATTTTTATTTGATGGGGCTGGGGATACAACCAAGAAAGCAAATCAAACTTAAACTATGAGTGTAGAGATTTTAATACTATTTATCTTGAATTTCCAAGGGAAATAAGACATAAATTTGAGTAATTTACATCCTATATTAATAGGTCCAATGCTGTCTGATGTCTGTCGTCTGATGTCTATGTGTCACCTTTTTTGTAAAAGGCCTAAAGAGTATACATGTGCAGGCACAAAATATGCCCCAATTTCACTGTCCTCTGAAGTCAAGGCTGCCACATAAAAAATTACTAAATTTATTTTGTTTTTTCAGCAAATTTGTTTCTGTCAGACTTTTAATAGTTAAATATTACAACATTATCTCTATGAAAACACTCCAAAACACTCCAAATGTTTCTTTCAGACTTTCAATAGTTAGATATTACAACATTATCTCTATGAAAACACTCCAAATATGTTTCTTTCAGACTTTCAATACTTAAACATTACATTATCTCTATGAAAACACTCCAAAACATTCCAAAACGTATCGCTGTTACGCAAAACATAACGTTGATGATGAAAACATGTCGCAAAATTGCTTCGCCAAGGTTTACCACACCCATTGGGGTCAGTATGCAAATTGAGGTCAACCAGCTGGCAGGATGCCGTGCAAAGTGCAGCATCCCGCTAAAATATCAAAAAGTACTTCACTGTTATTACTCCTGTTCATCAGGCTTTTAAATCAGTTTGATGTAGCAGTCACAGATCAGTTGAAAAACAAAATCATAAGAATAACTGAAGACATGTGCACATATAAGTCCCTATCCGTGTTGTTGCTCTACTAACTTAAAGGTTGACTACTTTAATCATTTGTGTTGTTTTTTTCCTTTTGAAGCAACAAAAGTGCTCACAATCTAAAGAAGGGTGCTGAACAACTGACCTGATCAAGTTTTGGCTCAGTGCATGCTGTACATATTCCGAGAAAACAATATTCTTGTATCCCAATTTCAATTCAAAAGATGCAGAGTCATGTTTTGAATTGCGCCTGAAATCAGCGTCTGGGACACATTCTCATTCAGCCGATTGCAGTTACGCGATTATAGCAACCGCGCATGCGTCATGTCAATGCTTGCCCACACCCAATCACGGCCTCGCCGAATTAAAAACGCCTTACGAACGGGAACTTCCAAAAATGCTTCTTTCGACACATCTTTAGAAATGACCTTTAATTGTTTCATTCAAAATGACAGCATGCCAGAAAGACTAATTTTAAAGGGAGGTTAGTGCCATCACTATCTTTAAACCATCACTATCTTTGTCAGTTACTTTTTGGAAAGCTACAAATGATCTACTCTACCTTTAAAGTCAATTACATGAAGAATGAGTAACACAAATGCACTCAGTCCTTAGTGCCAACAGCCTACAAAATATTGTGCTCCACCAAAAAGAAAAAAATAAACAAGTTGTTCGGACCTGGCACAAAAACAAGCGACTTTTATTTCACTGGGGGAAATAAATTGGCGTCATTAGGCAAACCGTGCTGTTTGCACCTGCCTAAATGAAGTAACGTCGGGCCCCAAGGGAACGCTGTAACTTGGTATTTAAACCCTTCATCTATCCATCGGGCACACCTTAGCGAGGAAGCCAGATCCTAAACCACCCCTTCCCCCCCCTCCCCCCCCCCCCCCCCCCCCCCCCCCCCTCCTCGCCCACAAGCCTTCCTTCCATTTCCCTGGCCGGGCAAAGCGAGTCATCTGCCCGTATCAATTACATCACTTTTTTAACGTCCCACATACGAAAATGGCCGGACCAATAATAAGCAGCTGCTGGAGCGAAGTTCTGATCCTAACATTTTCAGGCAGAAATACAGATGATTAAGATTTAAGATTAGGGATACATTCGGTTTTCCCCCCCCCCCCCCCCTCCCCCGCCACATTCTCTTCTCTGTTCCTCCACGATGTTTCGCAACATATATGTGTATGACTCATCGACATGAGCCCATGTTCTCCCTGAAGTGAAAATTCAACAGGGCAGGTAAAAGCCTAAATTAACAAGTGCCAAAGGAGAGACTTCAAAACGGGAGCTCTTACAAAAATTACAAAGAACACCCTCTGTGATACCTGCCATACATAATGTTTTTTAGGTTACACACTAATGTCTTGCATTTCTGTCGCACAAGATTAGAGGAAAACCATCATTTAACTCAATTAGCTTGGTAAGGGCCCCAGGAATCTCAATAAGGACAAACCTCCATCATCAATAATTAAAAATGAACATAACTCAAAGGGATCACCACAACTTTTACAAATGCTTCAAATGAACAACTTGTGAAGTTAAATAAGATTCTCCGTTTATCACAATGTTCAACGCGGGATAATGTACAAACTGACTCTACAAAGAAAACTAGAAAGGCAGATTAGAGCCCAATTTGACGGAGCTATTTATGTCATTATTAATAGTAGTATTTTATTTAGCCAATAAAAACAATACGAGGCTAGCAAGCACAAAGTGCAAACCTCCGCCAAGGCTGAACAATTCCCCGCCATATTGTCAGAACACCCAAAACAAATACTCGCATATCCAATGGACTTCCATATTTTATGGCACATTTAAAGGGAATGTACAACATCTGCTTTTGCTGCAATTTTCAGAAATAAATGGATTTGGAGGATTAGTATGTTATAGCAAATATTGTTACACTGACTTGTTTCACGTGTTGGGTTCGTAGATGCTGGGGAAAAAAAACCAAGAAAACCAATCATATTCTTGTAGTCTGGTTCCCAGACCCCACCTAAGATGAAACGGAGCAATTTATGGACTTTGGGGAATTGTACGATCAGAGAATCAGTCTAGCAGGCTTGTAGTCTTCACAGGTGTGTAATCAATTGCAAAGAAAATGCAGACAAACTACATATGAAAAAGTAAGAGCACTTTTTGAAAAAAAGCCAGTTTTCTCCGAAAAATACAGTTTTTCTTGAAATGGCAGCACACCAGGAGCCACGATTTTACAGGATGCCTTAGACTGTCATTCCCTAACAATCAAGTAAGATATTTCCTGATAATTTGATCATTTCATTTTTTTTTATGTTTGCAAATGTTGTATCTTCCCTTTAAAATGTCAACAGGATTGCTCATATTCTGAATTATCGAAAGATAACAATATTGGTCCCTTTATATCGCTCTATAAGACAGTGTTAGTTATTCGAAAACAAATCCTTAAACTCAAAGATTGTGTAGTCTACATGTATTTATGCATGTGTTGGCCTACCTCTCCACTCCCCCATTGTATAAAATGGTCTAGTCCATTGACCTGTGTGGTTAGATTTGGTGGGTGATAAGGCATACAGGGTCACCGGGTTGGTGCACGCACACGAAGCTGCTCAGTTGTACACAGAGGTACGTTCATGATCTCTACACATAGCATATTCGCACATACAAAATGGTGAAGAATCCTTAAAATAATCCTGCATCCAGACCCAGATCACTTCCAAAATCTAATCGATTTGTACTTGTACCAAGGACCATCCCTAAAAAAAATTCATGAAAATCCGTCCATAACTTTTTTGCGTTATCCTGTTCACAGACAACCAACCAAACAACCAACAAACAAACCAATGCCGATGAAAAAAATAACCTCCTTGGCATAGGTAACAAGAAATTATATAGAACATGACATATAAAAGACTAACACAGAACATACAAGGGCCAGCAAAAGCAGAAAAATCACTACGGTCCTCAGAACTGTTGACCCACATGCGGTCATAGGAAGAAATACAAATAGATAAAATCATATCTGCTAAGGAGGGTCAGCAGGTATGTGCATGATCTTCCTATTTTTTTGCTGCCCAAGGGGGGGGAGGTTTAGACCCCCTACCCTGAAGATACCCAACTGAAGTGAGCTTTAACACTTTAAACTTAATACTATAAGTTTCAGAATTGCTTGAGGTTTCAAAACATATATGAAACTTACCTTTTGGGGTGTTGGGCATCAATTTTGAAGTGAGCTGATGCAGTTTCTCTGTTATAAATACTCGTCAACATTTTCCAAGACGGTGCAGGAATTGTCAACGTACTCCAGGACGAGGCAACCTCCATTGTACAGGGGTGTCTCTCCCTCCAAAAGGGTGCTGAGCCTGCTTTCCATAGGCAGAACATCCCCGGTTTCAGGATGGAACAGTCTTAATTTCTACACATGAACAAAAACAAAAACTGTACACAATTAATCCCAGATTCCTAAAATATCTTTTTTGGAGAAAAAAATGCATTGTTTTGAATCAGTCTCACAACAAAAAATGGTGACCTGTCCTGGCAATATAAACCCACTTAAACCATGCGAGTTAAACTGAAGTAAACAAAATTTTAATTAGTTTTCAAAATGTACAACTAATCCAAAAAAGCTAGGAATATATCTTCCAGAGCACAATTTTCAGTCAAACTGTGCTTAAAATAAACATCTGTGATGTAGTGAGTAATTAAAACAAAATTTGTAAAAAAAAAATTTAAAAAAATAGAAATAAATATCCCTGTTGTGTTGTTCAAATTTTTGGGGGGCCATTCGAATCTCTCCCAGTGGTCTCCCCCCCCCCCCCAACTCTCCCCTTCTTACCGTTGAGGGGGTACTTGTGCACGGAGCCCTTAGAGGTGCAGACCTGTAAATCAGCCCTAAATTACCTACGCCAGCCAAATCACAATTTCCATGCCCTTAAAGTCTCAGGTATTAGAGCATTTTGAGGGCCGTGAACTTGAGGTTTGTCAAAAAAGGAAGGTTGGAAGCCATGCAGAGGACTGTGAGCTCGTATTTCTGTGGAATTTGGACGAAATTAGGCCCCGAAATGGCTCTATTTTGCAATGGAGCGTAGGCGTCCATTTTCAAAATGGCGACGGGCTTGAGGACTGCTTTTAGGGGTGATCATCTTTGGATGGAATTTTCTCCCAAAAGTCATTAGATTAATAACCCAACAAAAATTGAAATGAAAGATGATGGAATAAGCTTTAATTTCATGTGTGTTTCAAACACCTCGGAGAGTTGTGAGTATTTTTAATAATTTTGGGAAGTGGGCGTAATTACCACTGAGGTCTATGGCAGTCTATTTACTGGTTTGGAACCTTAAAGAAAAGTTTTGCAAAACAATTAACTGGCCTTAAAGGGGGCCGACCAGCGTTGGAGAAAACTGGCTTTTTTCAAAAACTGCTCCTAACTTTCATAATTAGTTATTCCGCAATTGTTTGCACGCCTGTGAAGGGGTACAAGCCTGCTAGACTGATTCTCTGACCTTACAATTTCCCAAAGTCATGATTGCTCTGTGTCATCTAAAGTGAGGTCAGGGAACCAGACTACAAGAACAAGATTGGTTTTCATGGTTTTTTTTAGCATCTACCAGCCCAAAACGTGAAACAAGTCATTTCAGCAACATTTGCTAAAACATACTAATCCTCCAAATCCATTTATTTCCAAAAATTGCTGCAAAAGCAAATGTTGTACATTCCCTTTTAAGACAAAGAATAATCGTTCTTAAGAACTTTACCTACCTTGGCCGTTGCAACGTTATTATCGTTCCTGAGTTTGGCGATGGAGGCGACTTTATCCACAGCCCTCCCCACACTCCATAGAGAGGAAAAGAAGACAGCTTGGCTCTTGAGGCCCTGGTCCTGGCCCTGGCCGCGGGGAAGAACAACTCGGAAGTACAGTCGCTCCGTCTGCAAGCAAAATGGAAATCTTTTAGTTTTGCACGTTTCAGAGCACTCCAGGTCTCAGTCTGTGTCCCTCTTAACTTTTACTTTGTAACCATGACATCACAGATGACGAGGTCAATACAAACTACAAGACTACAGAGAGGAACAAGTGCAATACCTGTGGGATAGCTTTGTCTCCTAGCGCGTTCATCTTCAATTTCATCAATGCTACTTTAGCTGCCGTCTTCTGAGACTTTGCCCCAATCTTCCTCTTAGTGGCTGCGGAACCCTTGGCTTTGTAAGTCTCTGTAACATCACAAGTCAAAAAAGTGTTGATTATCAGCTGTGTTTCCTGATGTCGAATTCGCTTTGCATTTGCGTCAAGTATGACTTCTACATCCAATCAACATACAGGGTAAGTAAAAAAATGAAACCCAAATGTTGGGACTATTGCATTAGTGAAGTTCTGCATGTAGCACTTTCAAAATCTAGGATATGAAAGCCCAATTCATAAGCTTTCTTTTAGTACAAGAATCATTCAAATCACTCGTAATTTTCAAGTTACGGAATTTTAAACACAACCACCTTTTTTAAGGTTTTGACCACAGATCACAAAAAAGTTCAATGTTCTTTCAGCAAAACGAAAACAAGTCACATAGGGATGTGTGTGAATTGTATTCGTTTTGCTGAAAGAATGCACACCTTTTTTGTGATCCCTGGACAGCAATTTAAAACGGTGGTTGTGTTTAAAATTCCGTAACTTGAAAAGTGCATGCGTGATTTCAATGATTCTTATACTAAAAGAAAGCTTTTGAATTGGGCTTTCATGTCCTAGATTTTGAAAGTGCTACATGCAAAAACTTCAATACGACAATAGTCCCAACATTTGGGTTTCGTTTTTTTAAACTCACCCTGTAGACAGTTTGAACAACACACAGGATTGCAAACATTTCAAAAGTTCATTAGCAGATTATGGAATCAGAAACAACCATCTACCTTGGATTTTCTCCACCAGTTCGGCTGTCTTGGCCATTCTCGGTGCCGTCTCTTCCAGCTTGGTGCAGTCATGATCTTGTTGGTGGCGATGGCTAAAATAATTCCAGCACAAAAAAATTGTGATTAGAGGGGACACTTGCATTCAGAAAAACAAAAACAATTTATACTCCTGAGTGGAGAGATGTAAGTGGGGCTAAAGTGGCTTGCCCAAGGACACAACACATGGCCAGCAGCTGGATTCGAACCCCTGACCCTCTGATCATGAGTCACAAACTCTAACTACTAGGCCACTCTCCCCCAGGATTGTCTATACAGGAACATTACCCTATCACTCACTGCACTACCACAGAATTTGACATAATTAACCCTAACTCCCTAGGCATTTTTGCTAGGATGTAACCTCAATCCTGCAAATTCCTTCAACTGCCTCCATGTAAAAATTGCATACAGCCTCAATCCTGCAAAATCCTCCTTATTTCTTGAATGTGGTCTTTGGAGGGGTGACCACTACCTCAATCCTGCAAAATCCTCCAGCAATCACTGTCAATAATGTTGAGGCAGAGCCAGTGGCATCGTGGAGGATTCCAAGTATAATATAGGCCTAAAATGTATGCATGGCTGAGCATAAACAACACAAGGTCCGGCTTAAGACCTTGACACAGTGCATCCTCCGAAATCAGCCACACATTTTTGCCATTATAGCCTCAATCTTGCAAAATCCTCCATTTTGCAAAGAGCATTTTGGAGGATTCGGGAAGGTTAGGTTTAACACAACATGGAATTTCTGCCAAGAAGGTTTGTATGAAATAAGGTTACATCTTTAAATGACAGCATGAAGTTATTCACCTGAGACAGTAGTTGTTCCTACAATGCTGACAGCTCACAGGAATCAGTTCTTTGTCTGGACACTCGGGAAAACTGCATCCATAGCTGGTGGGCGCGTCCAAGTCTTTGTGGTCGTGGGTTATGTTGGCCTGTAAAATAATCCTGCAACATTTGATCATTCATAAACATAGTTAAAGAGGTTGTGGAATGCTGAAAGTTGTTTTGTTTTTTATATTTTTTTATTGTAGAGTAGACCCATATATATCATAATGACAAAGTCCCATTCTTTTGTAATGTGCGTTTACATGTTTATAAAACTGAAATTCATCGAGTAATTTGTTGGTCAGCGAGCGCATAATTGAAATCAACAGTCGTCGGGTTCTTCGTAAAATGAGAAAAATCGTGACGTAATAAACAGGACTCATTTATACTACGCTGCATCGGGAGTCTTGTTTATTACGTCACGATTTACTATGTTTTGTTTGCTGCCCCCAACGACGACTTTTACACAAATTGCACGTTCGGGTTGAAACAGGACCTGAAAAACAGCTCTCAAAAGTACCTTTTGTACTCATTTCATGACAGACACAATAGTCATTTTTATTTCATCACACCTTAGGCTACATATACCCGAAAAATGAGGGAAATATCTTCGAGCATTCCACAACCTCTTTAATAATTTGAATTTGAACAAAGAAATTGACTGGAGCAGGGTTTGAACCTGCGACCTCCAGATTTCCGTTCCAGTGCTCTTTCAACTGAGCTATCCAGCCCTATGTTGGCGGTTCCCCATTTTGTCAATGTCTCTGTTCAAGGGGAGCTAGTCAGAAGCCATAAACCATATATAAACGTAAAAGTAAAAAAAAAAAAATCAACCTATTTAATCACTACTGTGTGATGGCATTTTGCACTGGAAAGATGTACATTAAATAATTTATCATATTGAAATCATAAATGCAAGGCCCTGACATTTCAATGCCATAGCTGAGATTTCTTAAGTTCATTGAGTAAGAACAAAATTGTTTTCAAGTTTTATATTTCAGTTCAGTCAGTAAGCAGTTTGCTGCACATTTTCGTTTCTTGTGATCAAATTCATTTAGGGGTTTGTAAATTGGTACTTTAAAAAGTTGCAAACAAAACTTATTTTGGTAAAAGGCTTAACATTTCAAAGCATGCAAATCTTGCTGGGAATCACAACGCTTTTAAAGATTTAAAGGGAAAATACAACATTTGCAAACATCAAAAAATAAAACTACCAAATCATTTTGAAATACCTTGCTGTACTGTTAGTGAATGACAGTGTAAAGCATCCTGTAAAATCATGGCACCTGGTATACTGTCATTTTCAAGAAAAGTGGTATTTTTGTATCAATTTCCAACGCTGATCAGCCGACCAGCGTTGGAAAAAACTGGCTTTTTTCAAATACTGGCCCCAATTGACCATCGCACTTGTTTGCAATCGATTACACACCTATGAACGGGTACAAGCCAGCTAGACTGGTTCCCTGACCTTACAATTCCCCAATGTATGTAAACTGCTCTGTTTCTTCTTATATGGAGTCAGGGAACCAGACTACAGGAAAATGATTGTTTTTTCTTGGTTTTTATAGCATTTTCGAACCCAAAACCTCAAAAAAGTCAGTGTAACTATATTTGCTATATATTTCCCACCTCCCAATTCCATCCATTTCTGAAAATTACAGCAAAAGCAAATGATGTATATTCCCTTTAATCTTTGAAAAAATGAGATTTAAGATCAATTAACAAATTGATTTATCCATTTCAAATTTAAATTTGATATAAAAAGAACAGTTTTAAGTTTGTTCCTCCCTTTATTACCTGTGAACAGCAATGGGCGTCAAAACTTCGGTGATCCAAGCTGCAAAAGAGTAAATGAAATGTCACTGTCAACAAAAAAATTTAAATTATAGAAATCTAAAAGATGAAGGAATTACTTCTTTTTATTCTAACAATTACAATAAAATTATTTGCATTTTTACTCTGGGGAATGCGCCTTGTATTAAAATGAGATGTTGCATGAATTTTATCCCAAGAAAAACAATTCATTCAAAGTTTAACCCTAACCGCCCTGAATCCTTCAAAATCCTCTTTGCCAAAGTGGAGGAATTTGGAGGATTGAGGTTACATGGCAAAAGTGTGTTACTGATTTCGTAGGATACACTTTGTCAAGGTCTTGGGCCGGACCTTGTGTTGTTTTTGCTCAGCCATGCATAAATATAGGCCTGGGTTATGCTTGAAATCCTCCGTACTGCTCCAGGGTGTCACTGGCCAAGCCTCAACATATTGACAGTCACTGCCGCAGGATTTTGCAGGATTCAGGCAATGGTCACCCCTCCATGGACCATATTCAAGAAATAATGGAGGAATTTGCAGGATTGAGGATATATGTGCTATTTTTTTCATGAGGCCAATTGAAGGATTTTGCAGGATTGAGGCTACATCCTAGCAAAAAGGCCTAGGGAGTTAGGGTTAAAGATAATTTAACCATAACAAGCGGGCATGTTCTCTGCGCATTGGTGTTTTAGCAGTCAAAGACACAGGAAAAACTACTGGTACAAATGTTCTCAAATAGTTCGACATAATTTGGCAATCTTACCAAAATATCCCTGAACATCCATTGCACTGAAACGGCAAGAAATCTGTAGAGGAAATCAAAAGTGATAATGAGAAATTAAACAAGTTACAACAAATCTAAGGACTTGAGAGGAGTCCCAGCTCTGAGATTGATTCTATCTAAAGACACCTCCTCAGAAAATTTTACTTTATACATCTTCAAAAAGCCTTTGCCCTGTGGCAGTGTATTATGGCTAAACACTTCCATGTAACCATCAGAAATGCACATTATTCAGCAGATAAGATGACCCTCAAAATCACTCCTGTGTTCAATTTTTGGAGGGCTTAACACTAATAATTTTTTTTTTAAATTGCTGATTTTTGGAGGATTTTGTAATGACGGACAGTTAGAATGCAATGACAGCAGAGACCAAAACATGTATGAAAAAGATAGCAGGTACAACCATGCACAATGAATGCACAAAACCGCATTGATTCGCATCATGCACAAAATTGCACTGATTTGCACGGTATCAACTGCAAAACAGAAACGAGAAAATCATATTTTCTGCCAAACGATCGATACTGTTCAACATTACAAAAATAGGGTCAATATCAATATTGATCCTACAGAGGTGTGAGTGACCACTGGTAAAAAGAGCTGAAAACACCTGGGACAAGGTGCCAAAAAGCTGATAATCTTTTGTACCCAGCAAGTGAGGGGAAAAGCTGAAAGACAAAACAAAAAAAGCTGAAATCAACTTAAGGTCGCAGAAGGCATTTGGTATGATAAAATCACAAGATTGAAGACGGGCCACAAGTACGAGAAGTACTTGTCCGACTTGGACCCTACTATCGCCAGACCATGTCCGAATGTTTAAAACGTGATAAGTTGGGTCCCAGTTGACATGCGGACTATGGCCCACATTACTAGTACTCGGACTATTATAACTTAGTACAACATCGCCCAAAATACTGCCTCTTTTCCACCAAAAAATTGGCGATCGTGTAGTGGAGGGCACCGTTCCCAGTATAAGGGAACAAAATCCACTTTAAAATGATTAGATATACCAAACTAGTTGGCGACATTCTCAATAAACAGGTAGGTATGTTATAGATAGAGGGCAGGGTTTTGATTTTCGAAGTGGCTATCGTTACGGCAGCCGTTGTTTAGCAGCGCCTTCTACGATACTTTTTTGATATGCACGCAGGTATGTACATCTGTAATTATTTGTTTCCCCACGTTTTAGCGTGCAGTGCGACAGCTCAGTCGATAGAGGGTGGGTTTTGCACCGCGAGGTTGCGGGTTCGCATCTCAATTTTGCACTCAATTTTTTTTTCCTTTTCTAACCTGAGGTTTTGGAGGATTTTTTTTAAAAGGGAAATAAAGTCTGAATTTCATAACGTTCAAATTCACTTTTTTCCTTCTAATTTTATATTTTCTTCTCATGTTTTTATAAAAGTTTGAAGTTCTACCGTAACGATAGAAAATGGGAAATGCGTTACGGCTGCCGTAACAATAGCCACTGCGTTTGATTTGTTTAGTTAACTTTGGGGGTAAAATGACGATGACAGCGCGGCGATCACCGCGTGACGTACCATGAGCACGCACGGCGCGCTGAATCGCAAGGCACAAACCGCGCAGGAAAATCGTGATTTCTACCTCAAGAAACTGTTCAAAATTGCAAAACGGGTGTCATTAGAATTGAGAAAAGTCTGCTTTTGATTGTAAATGTGATTTTTGAGCAATAAAAAACATTTTTGAATCTAATTTGATCATAACAAAACAGGGGCCCTGCACTACTACACGATTGCCATTAAATCACCACAGTGCTGTTCTATGTGGTGACTGCTGTTCTGCAATAATGTTGTGGAAAACATTCCAATTTTGCCAGAATGCACTTGGAAAAATGTCCAGACCATGACTCTCCATAGACTTTATGCACAACCACAGCGGCGTCAGGAACGCGGGAGAAAACGAAACACTGCCACCGACACGTGACACAGAACACCAGCTAATCGAAAGATAAAAACAGCCTTTATCGGACTATTCTTCCCATGATAAAGTTGTGATCAATTTACTCTTAATGTTTTCTATAGTATAAATAGTACCGAGCTGCTTGCAGGATTTTACGCTGCAATGTTTTCCAATGTCCAACTCCGCCATTGTCAGTTTTCAGCAGGTTTTCCTCCGTGCGTGTTTATAATTTTTGTGACGGGCGACAGCTTGTCGTTTTTACGTGTTTCCCCGTTTAGACGGATAGACACCAGACCAAAGTTTACTCTTGGAAAACACAGGCTCTTGGTGGCGCTATCACAATCAACATGATCAACGTGACTTTGCCTTTATAATTTTGTTCTGCGGGGAAAAAAATATCAAGATGTTCATCAGTGCCGCATCCTCCTCAAATGATTGGAGTGGATTCACTCTGATTTTGGTAATCTTTCATCCTTGATGATAGTGACAAAATTTGTGAATGTGATCCTTTTCGGGCATAAAGTTGAATGTTGTGATACGAAGGAAGCACTTGATTCAGATAAACTATTGAAGATGGGATCAGGGGATTATAACTTGAGGAGGTTATGGAGTACTTTGGTGATGCACTGATGAGGATGGATGGTTGTCATGCCAACACAGATGATATAGCATGAGAATTAATAAGGGATTTGTTTTAATTTCGGTATCATTATGGTTTTAAAAAAAAAAAGTAAAGTTGATCTCGGTGGTCTGTAGGCTGAAAGTTATTTTGAGTTGGACTTGTGCACAACTTTGAACTAGGCCTAGCCCCACTGGTGTGGCCGCGATATTGCTGCGCTGTATCTCTGCAGCAATATCGCGGCCACACTAGTGGGGCTAAACTAGGCCTAACTAGCAAGCGACTAAGAGGCATCTAAATATTTGGCCATGAGAATGCGAGTTTTGCACCCACCAGTCCCACATCCCCTTGCGGCCTTGGTATAGTTACGGCCTACTGCCTAAAAATTTAATTCTGTTTTAATTGTATTTAAAAAAAATTACCTTAGCACACACAAGGAACTTTTAAAACAGTATTGGTGTTTCACTGTTTTGCGCCATGTTGCCCGCGGGGCAATTTTGCACACGTTGCTGTGTATGCATCGTCATTGAAAAGCTTTGGCGCTTCCAAGTCATCATGCAGTCATTCCAAAATGCGCCCGCGTCTAGCAAGGTATGTTCTTTTTTTGCCCCGCAAACAAGATGGCCCACATTATTGTAAAACACCTAATATTAGACCATTGCATTGATAAAGCCAAAGTTGATATTTATGCTTAACTTAAATTGTGAGATGAAAGTTATCCAAAAATGCAAAAATAACTTGAAATAAAAGAAAATATGAACAAATAATAAATAAATGAAAAATGAAAAAGAAAAAGGCTCATGTCTTTCTAGCCCCACTAGTGTGGCCTCGGTATTGCTGCGCTGTACCTGGTAGCAATACCGAGCAATACAGCGCAACAATACAGAGGCCACACTATTGGGGCTTCTAAATGTTTTCCAACAACGTCTTTAGAGGAAATTTTAAATTCATTCCTATGACTTTTAGGGATTCTTTTACGATCCGTTCCAAATGAACTACATAGAAGATAATCAGCTGATAGAACACATACTGCAGAGAAATAATAATTTAAGCTATTATTTCACGTGATTGAAGAGTTAAAATGAACTTACCTGAGTGTACCTTTGTTATGCCCCTTATAGCCAGCTGTATCCGTTGGCAACGTTGCCCAGCTGGCCTCGGATCTTCTCATCTCGACGCTGGAACTCACCAAGGCAGGTTACTTGCACGATGCCAGTATCCTGCCGTTGTGTGGCAATGATCCGTTTGGGAGGTCGGGTGTGACTGAAGGACGTTTGGTCACCAGCGCCGAAGGTAGGACGGCCTCGGTCAAAACGCTCATTTTGTTTACAATTTCGCTTTAATAATTAAATATAAACCATAAATATGCACAAAGTAATTAGTAGTATTTTGCACTATACAACACAACTTTTGGGAAAAACGGAAATTCAAATGTTGATTTCAAATTCATACTTGTTCTTTTACAGTTTACGAATCAAAGCAGAGGAAACTTGTGGTGGTTCAGCAACGGACACCGTTGGTCAAGGTGAAAATTGAATTAATGAATGGATTTATTTGAATTTTATTCATTTGTTTAACTTCTGTTTAAGTCAGCTTGGTTACATTCTATTTTGTGGATTTTGAATAGCATTTGTGATATTCCAAAATATTTCAAACATCATTTGTGATTACACGTTTGCTTATTTTTAAATTTTTTTCCTGGAAAAATTAGACCATTTTTGACAATTCTTTACAGACACCCAGCCAAGTCAAATCCAACAAATTCCAATAGCTAGTTCATAGAAAATCCAACAAAAATTACCTGTTATTGGATCTTTTCTGAATCAACACGGTTAGGATCAGCGAATTGCTTCAAAAAAAAAAAAATAAGAAAATAGACATTAATGTTCCAAGAAAAATAACAAGGCTTATTTTTTGTCTGTAATAAATCATTTTGAATGTTGCTTTTAAAAGGGGAAACAAGCCGACTTCAGAAGAAAGCTCCTGGCTTGGATAAAAGACGCCAAATTCTCCCGCGTTATTCTACTGACAAGCAGCCAATCACACGAGAGAACAGATGCGCAGTTGACGGGGTACGTAAAAGACGTCCCGATATATGTTGCACACCAGTGGTGTAGTCCGAATGATGAATTTTGTCAAATAAAGCGTCGGAGAACAAATTTATCTAAGCAGTATTCCCTCACTGCTGACCTCTGACATGTGGTCGAAATTTATTCAAATTGATAACTAATTAAGCAATGCGATTCGGCCCAGGTGTTGGGCCCAATTTTACGGTTCTTCTCAATGTAAGTAAAAACTTAGTAAAAACTACATTAAAATTAACTTTGAATACAATTTGGCTAAACAGAAATGTCTTTTCTCCAAACAACATGGAAATTCCTTCGGAGGCAAGAGGAGCATCCATCATTATTCAAACACCTCAAATTTTGGGAGAAAAGGTGTCGAGTTGGGAGGGAAAAAATGTCAATACTCGACTAAAAGGAAATTCTGAGATTCTGATTTGCCATTTTCCTAATCCCACTTGAGAATTTTATCTACTTATAATTCTTATCAAAATCTGTGTTTAATCAGTTGCCATTGCTCATTTTTTTGTAGGAGTCAGTTTAGGTATCTGACCACCCCCAAGCTCGACGACCAACTTGGTACAGTCCTTTCAGAACAGCTCCACTGGAAGAGGTTAGAAAAGAGAGAGAACCAGTGGGCTCCACCACTGGCCAATGAAGAGGGGAGGCCAGAGTGCGCGAGGGGCATTTACATCCCAGGAGGGGGAATCGCAAAGAAATTCTTCGATGATTGGTGAGTTTGTCATCCACTTTTATAATTTCAAAACAATTTCTAATGGGGAGTCAGGTTGGTGCAGTGGTTCTGGCCCGGGTTCGATTCCCGCCCAGATCCACATGTCGATTTGGTTCACACTCCCTTGCCTGATTCCGTGAAATTTTCCCCCAGGTTTTCCATCTGGGGTTTTCCTCCCACCTCTAAAGCTGTCTTCTTTCTTCCAAGTCATTTTCAGGCTTGCAAGTTACAGTGCCTGGGGCGCTTTGGAAGAATCTTTGGCTTAATTACCAGAACTTAATAATAATGGAAAAAAATAACAGAATATTTATTGATGTGAAATTTTCCCAACGATTGGTCTGTTTATTTTTGTTTTTCAGTTGCACACAAGACATTCCACTTGCCATACTTCTGTTGTTCTGCTCGGAAGGTGACAATATTCCAGACGCCCTTTCGATGGTCACTCATCTGAACCACTGGCAGCAATTGATCCAGGTATGAACGTTTGGAAATTATTCCTCTCAAAAAAGCTTGCCTGAATTTGTTGCCGTAATGATTTGGTCGGAAACGAAGTAATCAGTTTAACTTTGGATTGGTGTTGAGACACAAGCTACATGTAGCTCATTTAGTCTATGGGCTCTGTGCACAAGTACCCCTTCATCGGCCAGAAAAGGAGAGTTGGGGGAGACCTAGACTGGTTCCCGGTCCATCCGCTGCGGATTTCGAATGTATCCATAATTATTGGGGCGGGGATTAGTCTTGGAGACCATCCAAAGAGAAATTTGAACGCTTTCACGCGCCGACGACGCCCGACGTTCACGCGAAGACACTGTTGCTAATAGCTTTGGCACATTCAGAAAGTCACGAACCAGTACAGTATGCACACGCTTGTGTGTCCCATCCAAGGGGGCTGTCAAAAGTTTGTGCAAATTTTTTTGGCGTACGAAGCACGTACGAAACACAGTGCATCAGGCGGAAAAGTCTGGTGTACTTTGATGCATTCAGCTACCAACACCAGTGCATAAACGGCCACTTCCGAGACAATGAGAGCTAGTCCCATTGAACAATGCCACAGTTGTATCCTGCTGCGTTCAGAGACCACAGACTCCGAGGCAGTTTGGCATTGAGATTTTTGACCGGATGGATCTTGCTACACTGGGCAGGCTCGTCTCTTAGGCAAGTGTTGCATGTTGCTGTGTTTGGCAGGGTTGCTAGCCAAAATATCCTGGAGGGTGTTGTTATGTTGATCACGAATATAATTCATATTTTTCTTCACCCTTTATTTTTAGGAACCAGAAAGCACTCAGTCAGAAGGTCGTAGTCCGTGGAGAATTCCCAGCTCATGGAGTATGTTATATGGACCCCAGTTTGATCCGTCAATCTACTAGAACAAATGATACTCACGAGTCATCATTGGACTTGCTGTAGACTTTGAAACGCAAGAAGAGAAACAGCCACCAGTTGGTTCAGTACACCGACATCGGTTCGTTTGTGGCATGACAAGAATGAAACATTTAGGACTAGTTAATTCAGGCGATTCACAATGCAGTGCGCCACCAAGAGTTTGCCATGGAGAGTCCATTTTTCAGGTTTACAGTCGACAAAGCATGGTCCATTTGAATGAGTGCCAGTAGACAACTTGAGCTAATATGTTATAGATCGGAGCATAGCGTTCTGCCGCCTTATAAAAAAAACACCATATTGATAAGAAGAAAAGAAAAGGGCAAACAGATCCTCGAATCATACGCTTAGGAAACTACTGACCAGAAAAAATTTCAATTGTCTCGCACTGTGAATTTGTCGACCATCTCCCACAATGCACTGGGAAAAATGAACTCTCCATAGCAAACTCTTGGTGGCGCACTGCATTGTGAATTGCCCGAATTGGTTACATTTTTGTGGATGTTCGCTGTTGATACTTCCAACAGGCCAGGGACACAGCATTTGCACAACTGGATTTTTTTTTCAATTTGGGCGACTCTTTCCAGGATGCCTATAAAGAAATTACCATATTTGTAAATGTTGACATTTTTTGGTAGCACACTCAAAAAATACCTTTTGTATAACCCGTTTACTCCTCATCGCCCAAACCACAGTGCCTGTGACTCCCTGTACTGCCCAAATCCGCCCCAATACTGGATCTTTTTGGATTCATTGGGGAATGAATACAATGTAATACAGTGCAGTGCTGGTTCTAAGGAGTTAAATTCGATAGTGTTTTCAAACGTTTTACCTGCCTGAATTATGAGAATGGACGCGCAAGTTTCCACTTCTATGCAATCACATCTGCGTTTTATTTGCTTTCAAACGATTACTTCAATGCATATATCAAAGCAAAGGGTAAAAAAGGTCTTGGAAAGATCTAGAGGAGAAAAATACACAATTAAGTTTTACAGATATACATATTCACCCTGTTGCTGTTAGCTAATCAACCACACATTTATTGCGTTATCTGTTTTGTGCACAGCATCGAGGGTACTTCACATTATACATGTTATAACTACCACTCAGTTGGCACGAAAATACTCGCGGTAGGTCACTTCACTTGACACCAGATATAGTTTTTATATCACATCGACTATATCTACTCAACAAAACTTGATTAGGTTGTGGAAAAATAAGACAATGTACTAAAATAGAATAGTGATCCTCAGGACTTATGTTACAATTTGTGCGAATAGCTTAGAAACAGTTGCCTACCCTTAAGTTAAACTTAATATTATTCGTTATCTTTAAAAGCCAGTTTTCGCCAACGCTGGTCGGCCGACCACCGTTGGCAAAATACAATTTTTCTTGAAAATGTCAGCACACCAGGAGCCATGAATTTACAGGATGCTTTAGACAGTCATTCCCTAACAATCCAGTAAGGAATTTTGTGACAATTTGATCATTTCGTTTTTTTGATGTTTGCAAATGTTGTATCTTCCCTTTAAAATGATTAAAACAATCTTTCTCTCTTCCGTTTGGTGGTTGCAAAGAACAGTGGCGAAAGTTCGATAGCACAACTTCAAAAACTCAGCCAATTTCCTAAAGTAGTACAAAGTTATCAATCCGTTTGTAAAGTAATTTCAAGAATGCGATATAAAACACAACTAAAGTTATGATGCTGCACTCCCGTCATACCACAGGTGTATACACATTGTTTTGGCTGTTTATGGCCCAAACATGATATCATGTGTTCACAAGTTATAAAATGGAGGTAGAAGTTTTGGTCAAGTTTCAAATTAATGAGTTGTTGGAATCTTACCTCCCTCCTCCACCCCCTTAAAAAAAAATGGTTAAAAAGGAAAGTTATTCAACAGTTTGCATTTACAACTACTTAGGAAGAGTACATTTAGTACATTGTAATACAAGTATATATCACTGTGTTACTTTCTTTTTGCTTACATCAAATGTGAAGTACACATGTATCCGCTAAAGGTTCAGTCATGCTGCATAATACAATCACTTCAAGAACATCACCTAAATACCGCAATTAGAGACTAAGTTTTAGTAACTTTTCTTTGTATACTTTTCAGCCTTTTCACGTTCACTTGTTTCACAATGAAAATCAAATCAAAACACACATCTTGTAATTCTAGTACATTTTGCTGATGCTATTGTGTTTCTTCCGTTTGTACACCGGTTGGTCCAAATTATTTGGTAAATTATTTTTGTTTTTACTTTACTGCATTAACTTGTAATACTGTCATTTTTTTTGTTAATGCCAACTTATTTTGTGGCAGGAGTTGATATGAAATATTCCTTTGAGGAATAATAAAACTTGGCTGTCGAACAGCAGCAAATTTCATGTTTAAAACTCTATATTCTTTAATATCTAAATAAACATTGTTAATACTCTTAGTAACACTTTTTATTTCAGGAAATTCAATTAGGTTTAAGCCTACAGTTTCACGCTAAGCATAATATATTGACTGCAACCGTAAGATCTTCAGCAGAAGATTTTGGCAGTTTGGCCGATGTCAAGTTTATAAACAGGAGTCGGCTCTTTCTCAACGTAGTATTAGTACTCTAGGCTCAGTATTTCTATCAAGCCTGCTCAACCAAAAAGTTAGCCTATAACCTGATGGACCTCTATAATCTAGTGGTCACCACTGTTAGAGCACAACTTATGTAACTTGATTCCTGCCTTTGGATGTTCTTGTAACAGGATTTCAGAAAGTTCCGAGCTCAATACTACGTCAGGAAGGCCAAGCCCTTGTTTATAAAGACAACCTTTGCTTCTTACATGGCCTTGACACGTTCTTCCAGGGCGTGTAGCTCATCTTTCAGGCCCTGAGGTAGGTCCGTGCCGATCTGCTCTTCGAAGTACTTGCGGTTCTCCTCCACCTCGTTCAGCCAGAACTCCTTGGGGAGGTGCAACAGCGCGTCCATGTCCACCGGCTTCTCAAACCCGCTGGTGTCGATGGTGCCCTTCTTGGGGACGTACCCGACGGGTGTCTTGTCGGCCACGTCGTCGCCGTTGCAGCGCTTCATGATCCAGTCCAGGACCCGGACATTCTCACCGAACCCAGGCCAGAGGAACTCACCGTGGTCGTCGACGCGGAACCAGTTGACGTGGAAGATCTTGGGCAGCTTGAGGCCCGGCTTGTCCTTGAAGTTCAGCCAGTGCTGGATGTAGTCGCCGATGTTGTAGCCGAAGAAGGGGCGCATGGCGAAGGGGTCGTGCATCACCTTCTTGCCTGATAGAGATTTGTCGAATTGAAAACAAAATTACCATAAACCGTTTGTACATTTAAGTTTATGACTTGCTTAGGTCAATGGCGTATATGTATTGAGTGTGTCTGTTACCTATTTACATGTTGTCCAAGGTATTGTTTTAAATCTTTAGGCTCATTTACATATTGACCCCTGTGACCTCTCACCTTTGTGCTCAGCGGCTGCAGTGGACTCTGATTTCATTGTAGCCGCAACAAAGACGCCATGTTGCCAACTGAAAGTCTCGTACACAAGAGGTACTCCTAAGTAACAAAAAAAATGACACAATTAAAGCTGCCTTTTTTTTCTTTACACAACTTGCACTTCAAGTTGTGTTCCCCTACACACGCTTTTTAAGGCCAAAAAAAAAGTCTCCGGTTTCTGGTATGGAGCTTGCCTAAAATGTGGTGCGGCGACGCGGCTTTTTTTTTTTTTTTTACCTGTTTTTTTTGCTTCAAATGTCGGCTGATGACTGCAAATGGTGCCCGACTAAACTTAGTGCAAATATTATGGGAGACCAGAGAGGCCACATAAAGCTTATTCTCGATCATAACGCCATCTAAAAACACGTTAAAATTGTGCAGCAGCAGGATTCCAGTCAAACCAGTGAGTTTGGCGGTTTTGAGACTACATCTTTCATTGAAAAAAAAACTTTTTCATTTTGCAGATGCGCATGGCTACGGCGAAACGTGCGCATACCAGAAACCGGCGACTTTTTTTTTTTGGCCTAACAAATTAGGCCAAAAAAAAAAGTCTCCGGTTTCTGGTATGCGCGCGCGTCGCCGTAGCCATGCGCGTCGGCAAAATGAATAAGGTTTTTTTTCAATGCAAGATGATGTCTAAAAACCGCCAAACTCACTGGTTTGACTGGAATCCTGCTGCTGCACAATTTTAACGTGTTTTTAGATGGGGTTATGATCGAGAATAAGCTTTATGTGGCCTCTCTGGACTCCCATATATTTGAACTAAGTTTAGTCGGGTACCATTTGCAGTCATCAGCCTTTAGTCCGGCACCATTTGCAGTCATCAGCCTACATTTGAAGCAAAAAAGCCGCGTCGCCGCACCACTTTTTGGGCAAGCTCCATACCAGAAACCGGAGACTTTTTTTGGGGGGCCTTATACTTCTTTTTTTTTCTACAAATAAATTTTGAATTTGTACGTTTTATTCTAACCTAAAAATCGCTTTGAGAGCAGACCGGCTCCCGGTCCATACATTATCGATACTGATTGTGGGGCGGGGACCAGCCTTCCTCGCGATAATGGAATTATTGTCTGGCAGCCAATGAATTGAAATTGTAATTTAATTGTAAAGTAAGAATTCAATAACTAAACATGGGTTGATGTCCTATTCAAAAATAAATAACTTTTGTATTGCAAGAAAAATAGCAATTTATAGAGAAGGAATCTGTTTTTATATGAAACTCGAAAATAGCACGTGGAACACAATATTAAAACAAATATTTAATATAGAGATCGCTCACCCTCTGGCCTGCGTCCACCGAACAAGATGGCGTCGATGGGCACGCCTTCTGGGGACTCCCAGGCGGGGTCAAGGGTCGGGCACTGCGACGCCGGGGCGCAGAATCGCGCGTTGGGATGGGCGGCTGTCACGCCATCGGCCTTGGACCAGTTCTCTTTGTTCTTCCAAGTGGTGATGGATACACCCTGAGAAAAATGAATATCAAACATCATATTGGTTGAATTATTACATTCATAGATTCTGACCACTGCTGTCAGCGACCAAAGCAACCTCTTAACCCTAACTCCCCAGAGGCATTTTTGCCGGGATGTAGCCTCAATCCTGCAAAATCCTCCAACTGCCTCCATGTAAAAATAGCATATACAGCCTCAATCCTCCAAAATCCTCCGTTATTTAATGAATGTGGTCCTTGGAGGGGTGACCACAGCCTCAATCCTGCAAAATCCTCCGGCAATCACTGTCAATATGTTGAGGCACGGCCAGTGACATCCTGGAGCAGTGCGTAGGATTTCAAGTAAAATATAGGCCTTTATTTATGCACGACTGAGCATAAACAACACAAGGTTCATCCTAAGACCTTGACACAGCGCATCCTCCGAAATCAGCCGCACCTTTTGCCATATAGCCTCAATCCTGCAAAATCCCCTATTTTACAAAGAGGATTTTGGAGGATTTGGGAAGGTTAGGGTTAATGTTGTCCTCGTGAACAAATAATTTTTGTATCACGGCAGCAGTAAAAAGTAGTCTATGGAATAGACCTTTGCTGTCAGCAAAGGTCTATGATATGCAAGTCAAGGCAAGTCTAGTCTTGCTTGTTTGTTTGTTTGTTTGTTTGTTTACCTTTGTAGTCTGGTCCTCCAGTCCCTCCCAGTAGAAAGCGCCCTCGCTGGTTTCGGCGACGTTGGTAAACAGAGTGTTACTCTGGAAGGTGTGCATTGCTTTTGGGTTGGTCTTGTCGGAAGTCCCCGGCGCCACGCCGAAGAAGCCATACTCTGGGTTGATGGCGCGCAGACGCCCGTCCTTGTCAAACTTCATCCAGGCGATGTCGTCACCAACGCAGTCCGCCTTCCAGCCCGGCAGGCTTGGGGTGATCATGGCCAGGTTGGTCTTGCCGCAGGCGCTGGGGAAAGCCCCGGTGATGTACTTCTGCTCTCCTTGGGGATTGGTCAGACGAAGGATCTGGAAAATGTAGAGGAAATAGCCAAATGAAATCAATGTTAGAATGTAAGGCATTCTGGCAAAATGAGACGGAACTGGGCACAGGCCTTGGTGGAGAAAAGTGAAGAAAGAAAAAAAACTGAATGGGGGGGGGGTGATTTTTTTGACTTTTCAGATTTGTAATCTTTGATATGTCTACTACACATATTTAAAACGAAATAGTATAAGTATCTTGGAACAAAAGTGTTTTCAGGAAAAATAAACTGGCTGATTTCAATTTCACAACTACAAAACAGTCAAAACCTTTAAAAAAGCCTTTTTCTCAGTATTTTGCTTTTCTGACTAATCAGAATTTAAACAGCCATAAATTTGTCATTGCCATGGCCAACTCAAGTGCAACAAACAGTATTGTATGGAAAATGTTACTCTCTTTCCTAATACCCACGAACCCTCATTTCAACCTCTGCCTAGCTCCGTCTGATTTTGCCAGGATGCCTCACAAATATCAAACCCAAATTTCACATGGTGCAGTCAAGCATGTATCTTAATCAAACTTGAGTGCTCATGCATTGTCTCAAGAGGAGGAAAGAAAACCCAGGAATTGTCACGGAGAAAACCCATCGAATCAGGCAGGGGTACAGTTCTGCTTAAGATTTAGGAACCTCGGCCCAATTTCATAACTCTGGTTACTATAGCAAATTATGTGTTTACTGTTAGCATATTTCAGAGTTTAGAAAGCAATTTGTGCTTTCAAGGGGTTAGCACAGAAAGTTTCTGCTTACGCTGTTAGCACAGAATAAGCATTAAGGCAAAGCCGTGAAATTTGGCCCAGATTGGCCAGAATTCATGTAAATAAAAGCAATGCGAGGATATGAGATGAATGTAAACAGTAGGAATATATTCTCTGTAGTAATATATTCTCTCACGGATTAAACTTATTGACTTACCAGCATGTGTTCGGCCAGCCAGCCCTCGTCCCTTGCGATACTAGAAGCGATGCGGAGGGCAAAGCACTTCTTGCCCAGGAGAGAGTTGCCGCCGTAACCGCTGCCGAAGGACAAGATCTCTCGGTTGGCTGGGACGTGGGAGATGATGGTCTTCTCTGGGTTGCAGGGCCAGTTGTTGAGTGGTGGGGCTGGTGAAATCAAATCCACCAAATGAATCATCTTGAATTTCATGTTAATATTTCTTGGACGGATGAAAGGAAAGTGAAAGGAAAAGATAAAGGGCTGCGATTGGGATTGAAATCATTTGCCTGGCTATCAGTCATCATGGCAAGACCTCAGTTAAAGGCTCAAGGGCAAAATGATTCCAATTCCCAAACTACATCAGCCTTTTTTTCACAACATGCAGGATGTTGCACAGCTTACATAAAACAGAAGTGAAATTGATTAAAGCAAGGAACTTTGTCACAGTGTCCAAAAATGTTGTTGTGAGCAATTGGGTTCAATTTTTGTCCTGTCTCTGTTACATCTGACATGTACAATTTCATAATTCTGGGTGCACTCCTTATTGCAGTATTCCTCCAAGAGTGATTATGAATAGCAAACTACCTACCCAACAAATACAAAAAATATTATCAAAGTCATTAATGATACTGATAAATTACAATATTCAGAGGTCACCGGGACAGGAGAAAAATATCACACTTTGGACCCTAAATTTATAGCATGACCTACTTGAAAACAGAAATTTAAAGAAATGCCAGGGATAACTCTTGAAGACACTCACTCGCCATGGGCAGTGGCTGGCCGACCGAGTGCAGACACTTGACAAAGTCTCCGTCGCCGAGCACGTCCAGAGCTCGCTTGCCCATGCGCGTCATGATGCGCATGCTGGCCGTCACGTACGCAGAGTCGGTAAGCTCAATGCCGATCTTGGAGAGGGGAGATCCAAAGGGCCCCATGCTGAACGGAACCACGTACATGGTGCGCCCTTCAAAAGATGGGGGTCACAAAACATAATGATGAGACAAACGGATCTTGTAATTGTATTCAAGTCTTGAATACAGGTCTTAGTATCGTAGTTCTAAGTTTGCAAAATATTTTTTCAGGGGCTGCAATACTTGTACATGGTTTGAAAGAGGTCCTATTTTTCTTGAAATTAAAAAAAAAAAAAATCAAAGGTTTCTTTAAAATTGCTTTACAACTTGCTTAATTTTTACCCAATCCTAGGAAAACAATTGATATGGGGTAGGGTGGGAGTAGGGAGGAATGTTTGCAGTTGTGGACTGGGTGAATAATATAGAGATGACATTGTCGATTTCAATCAAGGTCCAAATATTGGAAAAAGTCCGAAAGATGAATTTCTTCCTATATCAATAATGTTTTTCTCTCAGATTCAAAAGGTCTGTTTTCAGACAAAAGTTTGACCATGAAAAACATGATTATAAGTAAATTAGATTTGTTCACTTTACAACGTGATATTCAGTGTGCACACTAACGTTCATCCTTGGATATTTTAGAGTAGACATAAGGTCTTTACTCAGCCTAGGACATACCTCACAATATGCCAAACGTTACAATCTATTGAACTCAGTACCCCTAAATGTTGTATACCATTGGAAAGCTCTTGCACTGCAGAATCCAGATATATAAATACCTCAATTCTTAAAAAGTCTGACTTAAAGCTCATTTTGTGATGTCAGACAGGTCACAAATGTCACTCTGCAAGGTTCCCGTACAGAGCATTTGTGATGCGATCAAGCTAAATGAGTCATTTGTCGACCCTGGTCAATCTTTCTTTCTTTTTTACAGATTTGAAAAGAGCACAATCTCAGCTTTACTGCTGTGAAAACCGCATGTTGGTACCATCTTTAGTTCAAAAATTATGGAAGTCGGAACACCAAAAGATGTGATAAAGTGATGTGATGAAGTGATGTGATGAAGTGGCCTTATTTTGGCCTGAATCTCCAAATGAAAGTTCCTGACAAATGACTCATTTAGCTTGATTGCATCACATTTATAAAAAGTCCTTACTGGCCCCTCCTCAGTTGTTGTAGACAAGTTAATCACAAGTCCTGACAAGTCCATCACAATTAAGTCATCCAGTCTCAGGTCCAAGCACAAGCGATTCAAATAAACTGTAACAAAAGGCTCTCCTTTTGATATTATTCACCCCCTGATTCTGATAAATACACATCTGAAGTTGTCCTGGATTGGACTAAAACAAACACTACCCTTCCCCTCCCCACCCCTTACCCCCACCACCCTGAACCACACAAGCAGCTCACCCTTCATGCATCCGGGGAAGCGTTCCCCCAGCGCCTTCTGCAGGTCTTCCGGTGACATCCAGCGGCCCACTTTCCCCTCTACCCCTTCTTTGGGGGTGGGGATGGTGTCCCTCTTCTTGGGAGTCGAGATGACCGTCTTGCTCTCCACACGGGCGACATCCTTGGGGTCTGTCCTCACCAAATGGCTGCCGAGGAAAAAACAACAATTCCAAATTACCAGGGAAATTTTTTTTATGGAACTGAGTGCTCACAATGCTGATGGAAATGTGTTAAAGACTGACTGGGGCAGTTTCACAAAACTGTAGCCTTCCGAGGTCTTTTTCTGGTTGTTCCTCCTTGCTAACCATCCTTTGGGCGCACTTAAACTTTTCATCCATATACATTCATTGCACCCAAAGCAAATTCTAGAAAGTATTCATCCAGTTTCTTCCTACACAATGCATCGCTCTGGACTCTTAATCTCAATTTATTAAAAATCAATCTTATCTTAAACTCTTACTTTTACAATTTATCTTATTGGTCGCATTTATTCTAATATGTAAGGTTGATTTTGACTTCAGGTTGAAAACTGAGATTGGCCGTTTTTAAATTAAAATTTCCGACTAAAACTCAGAGTCAGAAGCCAAAACTCACTTGTTGTCGTATTTGGTGAGTTTCTTGAGAACTCCTTGCTCCACCATCCCGGTCAGCATAGCTACATTCTCCTCTTTAGATCCATCGCAGATGTGGATGTAGGCCGGCTGGCACAGCTGGGCCTTCTCCAGGACATACTCCTTGACCTTGCGCGGCAGATCATCCAGGTTGCCATGGACTACTTTGGGAAGGCTTGCCATATTACTGACATGAGGGAAAACAAACCAAAGAGAGAAGAAATAAGAATTTGGTAATCAATTGTGAATTAACCTTGCATATATTTATAAAGGCACGTATCTAACAATACTGGTGCCCAAGGTTCTACGTCTTCATTACCCCTTCTCATTGGCTCGGTGGACAACTGCACATTATTGCCCCCTCAACGGTAAGAATGGGAGAGTTGGGGGAGGCCACTCTAGAGGAGTGGCATTCGAACGCATTGCCGACAATTGCCATACATTGCCATACACGAACGGACAAGTACGCACTCGCAGTGTGTTCCGTCCATGGGGCTCTCAAAAGTGGTAAAAATAGCGCCCTCTCTTGTTCCCGCACGGAGCGCGTAATACACTCACAAGACCATCTACATGTAAGCTGCTTGGGGAGTATGCTGCCATTTCAGATTAACCATCTCTGCCCTCACAGGTACCCATTTACTCCTGGGTGGGGAGAAGCAATGAAAGCAAATTGTCTTGTCCAAGGACACATCACAACCCCTCGGGCTGGACTTCAACCCATAACCAGCAGAATTACCAACATAACTTCAAGTTCAATGCTCAAAAACCTGATGCTGCAAAAAAAATTTGTTAGGGGACTAAGGGGAGTGCCCTTTTACTAAAAGCAGAAAAATTGATGCATGTAAAGCACTACAGGGGGTGAGAATATATAGATTCCAAGGGAGTGCCAAGGGTGACCCTCTTGTAAGCAAATGAGTACCCTCCAAATCATTCCATTGGGAGGCTTTTGCTGATGGGGATTTGCATCCTCCTCTAGCCTATGTATTCTATGAGGAAATTGCACTTAAAATATGCACCTGATTAGGGTCCAAGGGGATACAAATATTTTAAGTTCAATTGGGAACAATTACAAATCGGACATTGTTAAATAAATTATAATAACCATAATTGGCATTACTAAAAACACATGTACACATAACTGAGAACATAATTTAATTGCCCTAAATTATTTCTCAATGTTAAAGGGAAGGTACAACATTTGCTTTTGCTGCAATTCTCAGAAATAAATGGATTTGGAGGATTAGTATGTTATAGCAAATATTGTTACACTGACGTTTTTCACGTTTTGGGTTCGTAGACGCTGGAAAAACCAAGAAAACCAATCATATTCTTGAAGTCTTGTTCCCAGACCCCACTTAAGTTGAAACGGAGCAATTTATAGACTTTGGGGAATGTAAAATCAGAGAATCAGTCTGGCAGGCTTGTACCTCTTCACAGGTATGTAATCAATTGCAAAGAAAATGCAGATGAACTAAATATGAAAAATTAGGAGCACTTTTTGAGAAAAAAAACACAGTTTTCTCCAATGCTGGTCGGCCGACCAGCGTTGGAAAAACACAATTTTTCTTGAAAATGTCAGCACACCAGGAGCCACAACTTTACAGGATACTTTAGACTGTCATTCCCTAACAATCCAGTAAGGTATTTCGTGATAATTTTGTTTTTTGTTGTTTGCAAATGTTGTATCTTTCCTTTAATTGTCTTCAGAAGAATATTTCTTTGGCCTGCTAAAATATGTAGTCTAAAGACCTGAGCACTAATTTTATTCCATTTTTAGAGTAGAATGACAATGTCTATTTGTTGCCATGCTTGGATGTGCCATTACAAGTTGTTTTTTTCCTTTAATATTACTATCAACACTTATTTATTATGTTTACTTGCATCAAAAAAACAAACGATTCTCAGCCATTTCTCAAATTTGATACGATATTCAGAAATTCATTTAAAAATCTCAACTAGGCTAGAACATCAACGGTACAGACCACGTTTTTATATTCAATAGATTGGTCAATATGTAGCAAGGCTATTTACACAATATGGAACTTTAGGATTATTTCTCCTAGCATTAAAAGCGTAAATTAATCCCTTGCAAAATACTTCAATATATTTGCATGGGAGATTTTAACAGAGATGAGCTTCTAAGGAATATCAATTTAATTCTCTGTTGAAAGAAACATAATGTACTCCAAGTCATTGACATGTCTGGAAAAAAAAATAACACTAAAAGGCAACCTGGGTTAATCTATACAGTCTGGGCAATAAATTCAATCATTTGAAATTACAATCAAATATTCATATTTCTGAAGGAAAAGAACGGCACTTTACAAAAATGTGTTTGAATTATGAAAGCAGCTTTATCAAAGAAGCGCTGACGGTGATGTTATTAAACCATTAAATTAAACCTTAACTCCCTTTGCATGAAACCTTTTTGAATTCTCCATAATTCTCCACTAATGGCACATTCCTTTACACTTGACCTTTCAAGGAGCATTAAGCCTAATGGATGTGAAGTGATAATGTCTCCATCCCCCCCCCCCAAAAAAAAATCCTGAAACAGCCTCCAATTCTCCTGGTGGATTTGGAAGGACCTATGAGGGTTTAAGTTGATGTTTGATAATAAAATAATGTGGACTACTCGAGTATCACTAGCACTCTAGAAAATCCCTAAAGTATAGGCCTACTGACTGGTTCCAAACATTCAGGAAATGCATTTTGCAAAGTCTGCTAATTTAAAAAAAATCAGAAGTCTGAACAACGTGGAAAAAAATAGGATGCCCTTTTGGGCTTAATTTCCTGTAACCTGAGGGGCTGTGCTGTGATGTCACTTTAGACAGTAACTGGATACATTCAGGGATATCCTGTACAAATTACAAATTTTAAATATTCATTCTCAGTGCACATCATGCACTAAATCAATACAGAAACTTCACCCCCCCCCAAAAAAAAAATGGGGGGGGGAATTAATCTGCCCCTTTTTTGTGGTCAAGTACATGTATTACACTGACATTTCTGCAAAGCTAAGGCCAAAAAAAAAAAGTCTCCGGTTTCTGGTATGTGCGCGCGTCGCCGTAGCCATGCACGTCGGCAAAATGAAAAAGTTTTTTTTTGCAATGAAAGATGATGTCTCAAAACCTCCAAACTCACTGGTTTGACTGGAATCCTGCTGCTGCACAATTTTAACGTGTTTTTAGATTGGGTTATGGTCCAGAATAAGCTTGATGTGGCCTCTCTGGACTCCCATATATATTTGCACTAAGTTTAGTCGGGCACCATTCATGCCATTTGCAGTCATCAGCCGACATTTGAAGCAAACAAATCAGGTAAAAAAAAAAAAAAAAGCCGCGTCGCCGCACCACTTTTTGGGCAAGCTCCATGCCAGAAACCGGAGACTTTTTTTTTGGCCTAACTAAACCTTTTTGATTGCAAATTATTCAAATTAGCATAAAAATGATGAAATCTGGACATGATACTGATAGTGGGACAAAAGGGCACGTGAAAAATGTTTGTGGCACTAGCCCTTAAAACCAAATATTGACCTTAACTTAGAGACCTTTCTTTTCTGGAACTGTAACTGTATCCTACTGTGCAGAAACCAAATATAGCAGGCTTTGTCAAGACCTGTGCACTGTTGTCCTACATTGGAGCATGGTAGGGTTTAAATAGTATCTTTATTAACAGCTTTCACTCCAAATTTGCAGAAACTAGAGCCATTTGAATACTACATGTACATTCTTCCCTTTTATTCATTCAGGAAGGCATGATGGAGACAAATCATCCACAAATGATGAAATTTTAGACCGAAGGGCATTTTCGTTTCTTGCGGGAAATCATATAGATCCCTCAGTTCTACTAGTACTGGGTTGAGGAAGAAAATGCGATGGGTGCCACTCAGGATTTTTTTAGCTTAAAGGTCATTCTCAGGTTCAAAGATCACAAGGTCAAAATTACAGTGTTAACTCTTGGAGAAGTTGCATACAGGTATCTTATTAGATATCAATTGTAAAAAAAACGAAACTTGTAACTAGGACAAGGTGGATTATTTCTGTGGATGCCACCATTAATTTGAGGCACAGCAAACAAAGGCTGTGGTCACGTGCTATGTATTATGTTACGCGATACGTGCACGCCAAGCTTGTCTAGGTTTTATAGATGCCCGGCCAATGCCCAAAACACTGCATTCGAATTGACCAATCAAATATTTAGTCCTGATTTAGGAATGAAATGACGTCACAATGTAGTAAAGTCGACTCTGATTGGCTGAGGTGCGGGATCGCATAAATCTGCATGCTTTGCCTTAGATATCAGACGTTTAATATACAGGAGACTGGGCTCTGAGGATAACGGGTGATACTCAGACTAAATGTTCTAACTATAAAACAAAATTAAACTTAACTTTTTTGGAAAAAATGACAAAGAAATATAACTTTGACATAGCTTGAAATATCCAGCGCAGTAGGCTCATGACATGGGGAGACTGGCGCGGCAAATCTCCCTATGTCATGAGCAGTTAGCTGGAATATTTCAAGCTAACGTTTGCCCTTTTGGGGGGAAAAAAGAAGTCAAAACTTAATTTGTGCAAATGTACCATGGAGGAAGGAATGGTCCATGGACGAACCAAACCAAAGTTCTAACTTTGTTGGGTGTTTCAAAACAACAGGAATAACCGTTATACTATAGTACAACAACTTAACAAGTGTGAAAAGTAGCACTAAGCTACGGCAACGATAAACATAACGGTGTTCAGTTATTTGTGCACATCACACAGTGTGCCGGGGTTTTCACTTTTTAGGCTAATTTGTTCCAAAAATGATAAAGGATCTAGTTCCAAATGCATTCTTTTTTAATCAAATATATTCACAACGACTGGTCACATTAAATTGAGGTCACATTAGGGTAATCCTTACTTTTAGGACACCTCTATTTTGTACGAGTTCTGTTCACCACTGACTTTTGCAGATGACTGTCCAGTACCAAAGTGACTTTTGCAGGCTAAAGAAGTCTTTTTTCTTCAGACAAACTCATGTTAAAAATTGTTAGCTATAATTTTGAAAGCACTTTCAAAGAAAATGCTCGTACAAAATAGAGGTGTCCTAAAAGTAAGGATTACCCACATTAATTTGCTTGTGGTGCCAAAAATGGCGGCGGGAATGCCGCATTCTTATGGAAACATGAAAATATAACCAAACATTTTTTACAAAATATTAAATATTTCGGAACATATTGAACAGTAGCAATGGGATACGGCCAGTGCAGTAGCACTGCATACTGTTTCGCCCGCGCCCGCCCGGCACATGCCATTTACTAAACTCATGAAACTAGGCCTATTAAAATTTGGATGTCAAATATAAAACCATAAAATGAGTAGAAATACACAAAGACGAGCTACACCAGCCCAACAACACTCACCTTGAGACGTTTGCCGACGTTGTTTATCAAAAACGGATCCCAGAATAGCAGAAAATCCTCCCAGAAAGAGTGCAAATACCTGGACGATATGCCCAAATAACAGTGGCGACCCCAGCAGACGGATTGCTTTTATACCACAGGTTGGCCCGGCTGCCTGCATGCGCATGCGCTAAGCCAGGGGCTGGGCAAAATACTACCCTTTGATTGGCTTATGATAGACCGGCTCATGAATAATAATTATGAGCACACATTGGCTGCACGTAGACCTCGTACAGATTTTTCCACAAACCCGTAGACGCTACGTGAACTCAAACTGACCTCGTTTTTAGGTACACAAATAAAACGACCGCGTGGTGGTTTACTGCATACTGTAATAATGTACAGGTTGTGTTGTTTTCAAACAATAAATGCATCCAAAGGTCAACTTCTTTTCCGGGTAGTTTCAAATTATTTACTGAGAATTTCGGAACCGTCACGATTTTTCTAGATAATTTAAAAAACATTTTTTCTTGTTTACGACTAATTTGCGAGTAGACTTTATGGATGCAATTAGGAAGTGTTTTTTAACAGCTAGTTTTGGAATTCTTTCCTATAACTCCAGCTGGCACTTTTGCTCACGAAACATTCAAATTTTTTTCAAGAAAACCAAAATCTTTATTAGACCTAGAATTAAAATTTTGTTCAACTTAGCTTAGTTCCTCAAAGTTTATGCAAATATCAAAGACCAGGTTCTCAAAATTAGTGAGTTTATGACACAACTACAGTTGAACTATTAAGATCAAAATAATTCGTGCCTTCGCCTGATTTTTTTTTCATTACAGAACTGACACTTATGGGAGGAGCTATATTCTTGGTCCCGCCCAATTCATAGTTTTTCAAAGGGTCGACGAGACGACGACCAAAAAAAAATATTGGCCTGTAATTATTATGATAACTTCTCCACAATTCCCTTACGCAAAACACCTTTTAAAGTTTTAGCTGAGATGTACATGTATGTAGAACTACAGCTGGAATACAACAAATAAATAAAAAATAATTAAATATTAAAACTAAAAAAGATTAGTTTTATAGTTTTCCATCAAGGCCAGTATAAATCGTAATTATGTGGGAGGAAATAAACTATAATAATGCTTTCAAGAAAGTGTTTGACTTACGTGCAAAAATTCAATGCTTCCAGAAAATCCAAACCGTATAATTGCCCGATGCTAATGCAATGAATGAATATAGTCCGCGTGCACGTATACCAACATTTTTACACGTAAAATATGCAGACAGTGAACGTCCTTGGCCCAATGCCCGAATCAGCTGATCGAGTTGTTGTCTACGTGCCAAGACAAAGGTCATCAATGGTTGACCATCACTGGGGGTCAAACGGGGGCGTGTCAGACTAGTGGCGATGCTGATTGGTCATTTGCACGTACATGCATATCACCAGGTGCCTGTCGTCGAAGCCAGTCAAGAAGGTGATTGGTCAACATAAACACGTTAATACATTTTATAATGAGTTCCGCGAAAACTAGCTCCTTCCAAGGAGGGCAGTATAAAGCGAACAAAAGTCGTGAAGAGGTCAACTTTTACGTATATATTTTGCATTTCCTTCACCTTTATTAACCCATTGCATTATCCTTGCTAAGCTTGTATATCTCCAGTTTATCGGTCCTTTTCATGTCATAATCATGGAGCTATAAAAAGGAGTGTTTATATAGCTCCATGTCATAATTGAGGGGGGGGGGGTCCCGGGAATTTATGCCTTTGTTCACTACGGTTTTTCGTTTTTAGTTCAACTTTGTCAATGACTTAATCCATCTACGCACGACTAAATAAATTATATAGTTCCATCCTTTTTGTCACTATTTTTCTACCCTTTTGGGGTAGTTTTTAGATAATGATTAATCACTTCCAAATGTGTTTACACTCAAAATATTTATTTTGATTCTACTTACTGGTAATTATGTGTATCGTGTTCAAAAGATTGAACAATAATAATTTGTACAATGAAAACATGAATTTACAGCTGATCCTGAAATTTCAAAGAACAAGAAGCAAAGTAATTGTTTTTGGTCAAATGAATGTTTAATTGCGGTTGTTTTTTTAAATCAATTGATAATTTTTACATCCAACTGATAAGATATTTATTATGATGTATAATTAAGGAATAATATGAACACTTGAACACACTTGACTACTCAACAGGTTTATTTCACTGTGAATTCAGAATACTTGTACTCTGTTTACACAATGTCATTGTTGGGCGTTAACAGTTACATGACTTCTCAAATTACTTTCACTATATAGAAACGGAAGGAAAAACTACAATGATTTTTTTTTTTACTTTGTACTGTTAGATCCATGGTAAGATCTCATCATGCAATGTTGGCAGTTATTTCATTTCTGCAAAATGACAAATAAATTACTGCATCTGTAACTTTGCAGAACTGAACTATCTGGACGCACAGTTCATTTTGCAATATTTACTATTTGAAAACAGTTTAACCAAAATACTGACATAGACAACTTGTATGCTTAAATATTTCTTATATATCCCAATAACGATAATTCTGACTAGAATATTCATTAGTCTATTAGTAAAGATAAAAAACAAACAAAAAAAACCTCAGCAAATAAATAAACTTTATAAAAACAAAAATTAAAATGATCCATGTTCAACTCAACTATTGTTATAAGTGCACTTGGAGCATTTATGTAAAAAAGAAATAGTACACAATCAACACTGGCTGGAATTCAACTCTCACACTAAATAAAAGTATTTTCAATAGAAGTATGTACATAATTATTTGGGATAACTGAAAGAACACCTTCGAATATGGACACTGACTTTATTGCAAAACTTTTTTTCACATTCACAGAATGTATTTTTTTCGGGCTACTTCAAAGAAAATTTCACGCAGCCCGCAGCCCCCATACAAAGGACGATCTACAAAAAAACGAAGCTCAAACTCTAATCTCAGTTAAACAAGTTTAAAACGAACACTCAATGAATTTGAAATGGACACACTGATGACCACCTGAGATACTATAGAACTGCCCATAAAAGTTACTTTATCTATTTATAAAATACAATAAAGGATGGTTCATACTCGGCGCGAAAGCGAACGCGAACGCGAATTTGTGAGGTCGGGGCAAGTTTTCGCGCTGCAAATTTGAAAACCTTGAACACATTTCAACTCCGGCGAATTTCGCAGCGAATGCTTCGTGACGTCAAATTTGCATCGAAATATTGGCACCTTATGCTAGGTTCACACAGTCCAGAAGTAGTTATGAATACAGGAAGAATAAAGCAAGAATTGAAATTGGTTCCCGATTCACAATTTTGAACATGTTTAAATTTGTCGGGGTGCTTATATCTTTCACCGAACAAACAGAATCATCCCGAGGCAGCAAAGAACCATCCCCGATCTACTCAAGAATTGCTATTCGGCTTAAAAAAAATCAGGAATGTGTGAACCTAGCATTAGGGAGACATTCCAATAGACTCGTGCACAAACAAAAACCTTTCCAAAACTCCATTCATAAAAACTCCTGAACATTTTTATTTAAATACTATCCTCGACCCAAGGAATCGTTTTAAGCAACTTGCGACATAAATTTCGTTTCAGTAGTTAAAGCATTAATGACCAATGTATCCCCAAAATACCAGAAAATGTCTCCCTATTATAAAGCTACATTTTGTTGTAATGCAAGTTCCTGCATGTTATTATGATGTCGTCACCAGCTGCAAACACTACGTAGTGTGGTTTAAAGGGTCAAAGACGATACCAGTCGAGATTAACGTAAAAGATAAAGAAAATCAGGGGTAACTACAACTACTTCAACTCCAACTTGCATTTTTTGTCTTGCATTTGCATATGCCCTATTATCTGCACTTAGAGAATGGACATTAATTTCAGGTTCAGCTTTGTTACGTTTACTTCTTAAGTTGATGCTAAGAGTTTTCAAAACAGTGCGAAACAGTTTTTTTTTTTACAGATGGTGTTAAAAAAAAATATTACCCTAAGAGCTTTTGCTGGGAATCAGCCCAAAATCAAATGAAAGTGGGACCACCAAGCGGTGTTGTAGTTAGATCCATCACAAGTCCTCAACAATCAAGTCACAAGTTATTGAAATGAACTGTGACAAGGCATTCGCTGGTTATTTTAGCTGTAGAGCACAGGATTCATGATCGTGAGATTGTGGGTTCGAGCCCCACCGTGGCCATGCATGCGTTGCCCTTGAGTAAGGCGCTTTACCTCAATTACTCCTCTGAACCCAGGTGTTTAATGGCTAACAACAGACTCGCTGTGGAGGTGTGGCGATCCCCCACAGCAGCATTTCATGAACTTGAGTTTGGCCAAATCGCTTCGAAAGAAAGATAGCCACTCTGTTTCTGTGAACACAGGTTCGTCAGGTTGGCAAAGCGGTACTTTCTTTTGCCTTCCACCGCTGTGACCCGGGTTCAAATCCCGCCTGGGCCAATATGTGGATTGGGTTTACAGTCCCTGCCTGATTCCGTGGGTTTTCCCCAGAATACTCTTCTGGGCTTTTCCTCCCAACTCTAAAACTGTAACTTCTTCTCATTGTCTTCTCTCTACAGGTTTCTTCAGGCTTGCGAGCTACAATGCCTAGGGCGCTTTTGAAGAATCCTTGGTTTCATTACCAGAAACGATTGAAGATAATAATTTTCCCAAAAAAATGATTGCGACTATTGGCAATCTTTGGGTAAACGGGAGGCACCCTAGGTATTTATTCGATGGATTCAAGGTAATTAGGGGACCGACAGTTACTTATTCGAATAAGAAATACAAATAGTCAGGACAGAGTTGGAAACAAGTCAGCACAAGTCAATCACAAGTCATTCCAGCGTCAAGTCAAATTACGAGCTATTCAAATGGACTATGAGAACGGCATTCCTTTGTCATTGTTCATCACCTGTCAATAGAGGGTATGCACAGCCGTTTTCCCACAGTAAACTTAAATGCGAGATTTGACCTCAGTGAGGTCATGTTGTGCATCTCTCTATAAGACTGATGACATCGTACGCATAAGGTCTATTGTGATCTGAATTGAGACTTACTTATGATGGACTTACGATTTGACTTGTGACTTACTTATGATAGACTTGTGATAGCATTGTGATCCGCTCGATTACAACTCCGCGTAAGCAATTCCTTATAAAGGAATTGTAATTTACATAAATAGATGGAAACAATCCTGATTATATATACCAACTAGATACATTTACTTACATACAAAAAATTCCTAAAGAAATTATTTGCACCACCAATCAAACCATAAGTCTGATAAAATAAAAACAAATGTACAGATATCGTTTAAATATCAGAAGTCAAACTACTACTACAATAATCGATTGAATTTATCAAAGTTCTTGTGAAAGTATTAGTTAGTTCGTGTTAGAAAAATTAGAATAAAGATTTTTTTCATTAAAAAATAAAGTTACTCTGTGCTCATCTAAACTTTCATTATAAATACATACTGCAAGTTTAAATTGAGTGATTGTTAACTTAAAATTCTGGGGGAATAAAGCAGCACAAAAAAAAATGCCTATTGTCTGGAAATTAAAGCCATGAGGTGGTTCTAAAGAAGGCTGAGTTGGCAACATGCCAACCAATTAAAATTAGGTGCTTGGTAGAGAACCACGAAAAAAATGGTTCAGCGACAAATTTGCTTTGGCTTCTTCAAGGCAGGCGGGTTTCAAACCACAAGCCTTTCAACTGTAATTCCAGCAGTCTTACCTTGAGACTATAGCACTCTCATTGTAGAGTGAGCTTTTCATGTGCACCACTCGAAAATAAAATCAATTCAAGGGGTTGATCCCGAATTTCAGATATAGCACAATGCCTCTAGCGATGTTATGCACTAAGGTCTTTGAGGGGTGAGTTGGTGTCTGACTTTACATGGATTTTACACGCTCTTCCAACGAGTCCAACTCGGACGCGATGCCCTTTGGCAGGTCCACGTTCAACTGGTCGTCAAAGTATTTCCTGATCTGCTGGACTTCCTCCATCCAGAAGTCTTTCGGGAGGTCAAACAGGGCGTCCATGTCCACTGGTTTGTCCAAGCCCTCGACGTTGAGGGAGCCCTCCTTCGGGACGTAGCCGATCGACGACGGCCTGGCAATGTCCTCGTCGTTGCAGCGCTTCAGGATCCAGTCCAGGACCCGGATGTTCTCGCCGAAGCCCGGCCACAGGAATTTGCCCTGCTCGCTGGTCCGGAACCAGTTGACGTGGAAGAGCTTGGGCAGCTTGAGGTCCGGCTTGTGCTCAAAGTCCAGCCAGTGCTGGAAGTACTGGCCAACGTTGTAGCCGAAGAACGGGCGCATTGCGAAGGGGTCGTGCATTATAACTTTGCCTGCAGCAGAAAAAGACATTTACAAATCCTGTTAAAGATTGCAGGGATGAGTCAGGTGTACAGACAGATTTAGACTGCCCCGCACGACAACTCAATCGACTTTCTCACCAAGGATAAACTCATCAGTGTCCAGGGGTCTAAAAAAAAACTTCTTGCCACTTTTTTTATATTTGGCAAAATCGGCACAGAGCAAGCCACTAAAAATATTTGGACACATAAAGTTTCGGCTGGTTACCTGTTTTTTACAAAGTAAATTTTCCTCTGTGATCAAGCAATATTCTATGCTTTTCAGGGCCAACGTCCATGGAGCTGTGAAGCAGAAAATATGTGCAGAGCTCAATTCAGCAGAGTACTAGTCAACAGTATCACGGAGCACACAACAGCTTGGCTGGTAACCATCTTTTTACTGAGCCAATATTTACTATGCTAAGCATAGTTCCGTGCTTAGTAGCTCCAACGAAATTGGCCGCCATTATTAATTAATATATGGACCCTACGACTTCTCACCTTTGTGCTCGGCAGCAGCCGTGGCCTCTGACCTCATAGCAGCCGCTACAAAGACGCCGTGTTGCCAGTTGAAGGCTTCGTAGACAAGGGGGACTCCTGGAGTGACAAACAAACCAACAACAGTTCTTGTCAAAATGGAAACGCTGTTAGGCATGACACAATTTTTATAACGCTATTTAGTTATCCTTAACATACACGTACTCCCTAGGAATGGAAGCATGAATAGCTCAGTCGGCGATCCCCCTACAGCAGCATACGAGTCTGTCCCAATCGCTAAAGAAAGAGAGATGGGCACTCCGTTCCTGTTAATACAGGTTCGTCCCCTTTACTTTGTGATGGGCATTATCTCTTCCTAACCACGTTTTTTTTTAATAACCGTTCGCCAATTTTCCATTTTTGTTTACCTTTTGGTCTCCTCCCGCCAAACACGATGGCGTCGATGGGCACGCCCTCTGGGTCCTCCCAGGCCGGGTCCAGGGTGGGGCACTGTGACGCCGGGGCGCAGAACCTGGAGTTGGGGTGGGCGGCTGGTACGCCGGTCGACTTGTTCCAGTTTCCTTTGCCCAGCCAAGTTGTGATTGAAACATCCTGCAATGCAAGGCAAAAATGACAGAGAATCAATTCAGGACGATCAAAGGAAACACTCTGAGCCAATGGACAAACAGTGTGCATTGACCAATCAGATCACACCTTTTGGTCAGATGATCATGGTCAGTCAAACTCAGTCACAAGCACTGTTGAGAAATGTACTGAAACCAAAGGTGGGCGTGACTTATGGTATGGGGTGTGTTCGAAACCCCGCAAACAGTGCGCTTCGTGCATTTTTTTGCTTCCAATAATAGCACCACTCAAAATCCAAAGAAGAACGTTCAAAACCTAACCTGTTGAAGTTTCAGCTCAGTGGATATTGCACTTTTCGAGAAAACAGTGAAACACCATGCACAACCTTTTCATCACGAAACACGTCACGATATCGTCCATAGCACTCTTCATTGTCAAAAAATCAGTCAATTGACTGATCGTTGGAAATCACCTATATTTCTTGATTTCTTCTCAATGTCAAAAAGCCAGATGGAATCATTTCATGGGCTGTTTAGTATCAGTACGATCTTTAATCAGAGTTAGCTTTTCGATTAAAAATTTGCTAGGTTACTTTTGAAATAAATGCAAATGGTCCTACATGCCTTTAAAGATGAACCATTTTTTTTTTACCTTCGGCGTCTGATCCTCAAGCCCCTCCCAGTAGAATCCTCCATCACTGGTCTCCGCTACATTGGTAAACACCGTATTGCTAAGGCAGGTCGCCAGCGCATTCGGGTTGGTCTTATCCGACGTCCCCGGGGCCACGCCAAAGTAGCCGTATTCCGGGTTGATGGCGCGCAGACGTCCCTCTTTGTCGAACTTCATCCAGGCGATGTCGTCGCCGACGCACTCGGCCTTCCAGCCCGGCAGGCTCGGCATGATCATGGCTAAGTTGGTCTTGCCGCAGGCGCTGGGGAACGATGCCGCGATGTACTTCTTCTCCCCTTGGGGATTCGTCAGTCCGAGGATCTAAAAATGTGAAGGGAAAATCATGAGTTCAAATTTCTAATTCAAAATTATTGACGTTGTTGGTAGGTTAGAAATTACAACCCGTCTGCGAAACACTTTAGGATTAGAGAGTTAGATGAAGCTTATGAGGGGGTTATCGCCCTCAACCTTCGCATATTGTCTGATTAACATCCTTTTCAGTCTATCACAGGGACTCATGCAGAACCAAATTGTTCCACAGATTTGCATTAACCAGGACGTGATAACACGCACTGGCTGTTTTTATACACAGGCACGGCTGAAGGGTTTAAATGTCAAGAATGCCTCAACTCGCCTCCGTGTGACGTCCCTCGTGCCTTTTGTACACACACAAAGTCCACAAAGTCTATAGAGACGGACCGTGTGTTGATCTTGAATTGGCTGCTGTGCACGGCCTATTGTTCCACAATTTACGCTATAGTGCACACCTCGGAGTATTGAAACATATGAGGTTTCGGCAAGAAATATGGTACAAATCCTGTTGAAATGACCCTTGCGAATCAGTATTTGTGGCGTTTGGCTGTATGTCAGAAGTTGGCTGGAAATTTTCTGCCTTTTGCGAAAATCGAAATTTTTGGCTATTATTCTGGTGCAAAGTGGTTAAGAAAACAAGAAGATTGTAAATGAAAACAATTAGTAGCAACTAAATCAAAAGATTGACTGTTGGAGTCCATCCATACGTAAAGTTTGGGCCTGTATGCAACCAAAATCTAGTTGGGTCAACCTGAGTCGTTTTTAACCCTAACCCTCCTCAATCCTCCAAAATCCTCCTGCCAGTTTTAGATGATTTTAGAGGATTGAGGATGAATGGCAAAGATGTATCGCTTTTTTCTTGAGGATGCATTATGTCAAGCCTGTAGGCCTTATCCTGCATTGGGTATGTTCAGCCATGCATAAATCAGCCCTGTGTTTTTCTCGTATTTCATCTGCACTGCTTCTAAATGCCATTCGCACTGGCTCTAACCATAGCAGTAAATGGCAGAGGATTTTGGAGGATTGAGGCAGTAGGTCACCTTCCACAGACTAAATTCAAGAAATAACGGATGATTTTGGAGGATTGAGGCTGAATCCAAATTTTTCTTGGTGGCAATTGGAGGACTTTGCAGGATTGAGGTTGCATCCTGGCCTGAGGGCTTAGGGGGTTAGGTTTAATACTCTTCGCACGGTTCCCATGGAATTATTAAAAAACTAAATTTCATGGATTTTTAATGACTTTTCCAGGACAAAATTAGGGTTTTCCAAAACCAGTTCCTAAGCTGTGTTGGTATCTCCGGAGCCTATTGCTCTAGTGGCAAGGGACACCACTCCCTTTCAGCCTTCCAGTTTGGCACAAGACCACTAAGCACTACAAATTCACTGGAATGCAAACCGGTATAGACTGTCATAGCCAAATATTACGCATCATCACGTATGGGTCCGTGACTCGTCGTAAAATAACAAAATTCCATGACTTCTCTATTACTTTCCATGACAGCTTTTTCAAATCCAGGATATTTCTGTGAAAATGTGGGAACCCCGTCTTCGGTTTGGCACAACTCCTGAACTCTTAGTCTGAGTAAGACTAGGGCTCACTCACCAGCATGTGTTCGGCCAACCAGCCCTCGTCTTTGGCTATTCTTGAGGCGATGCGGAGGGCAAAGCACTTCTTGCCCAGGAGAGAGTTGCCGCCGTAGCCGCTGCCAAAGGACATGATCTCTCTGTTGTCTGGGATGTGGGATATTAACGTCTTCTCTGGGTTGCAGGGCCAGTTGTTGACTGGGGGCTCTGGCAAGACAACAAAAAAAAGGAGAAAAAAAATTAAAAGGTGGCTGTAAAGATGATAAATACTGGCAGTCTTTTCATACGTCTAGTCTACACAATGGGCCGGATTTAGCCCATGCGTTGGACCTACAGGGTAATCCTATACAACAGCACTGCCCGGTTCTCTTCACCAGTCAACAACCGGTCTGTATCACAACTGACAATCAGTCAGTAAGTCAGTCCATAGAGCTAGGACCTAAGGACTCCAAGACTTCAAAAGTAAAAGGATGGTCGGCGCGCTCGAAGCAACAATAGAAAGCACCTGGCGGCCAGCTTGTTCAGTTGCTCACTACGCTAATCTCTACACAATAGAGATCCGCGCTCACTAATGCGGGGAGTTTGCCTTGCTTTGTAGACAGTACCATGGTAGATACGCAGGCGCAGTTGTCATACATCGCCAGAAATGAATGATGTTGAAGTGTTTGTTCGCAGTTGGATGATACTATATATCAATGTGGTCAACATCACTGAAACAATCATTTCATGATGAACAAAATGCTCTATACCTTTAGTAGGAAAACTTGTGAAATTTCCACACAAAAAAAACATTTCATAAATACTATATTGCCAATTAAAATGTCCAAAAAGACATGATAACTTATCTGAAAAAAATCCAATTTATCTTCAAATTACTGGGACCGATAGCGCTTTCAAGGACCAACAACTGCACATCGATAACTTGAATTCATAACTCACATCTAACAACTGCGCTGTTGTGAAAACCTCTTTTATCGTAAAATATATTTTTCAAAAAAGAGCAGCGACGTGACATTACTTATTATGCAGCATATAGGGAGGTTGTTGGTTACCAACTAAAAAGGCGGCGACGATCATCGTGTTCAAAGGCCGCTTGCAGTCACGCAATGAATGGTCCAGGCTTGCGGTCACAGTGCTGTAGCTATGGACATTCCCGAGGGATTGGAATGTTAATGGTCAAAATGTAAATCGCCCAAGAGTTCTGACTCCTTGGGTTCTAGCTCTATGGTCAGTCAGATACGTACAAAGAGAACACCAAGCTCCTCATCTTCAACCAGCAAAAAAAACTTACTCTCCATGGGAAGTGGTTGTCCGACCGAGTGCAGACACTTGACAAAGTCTCCGTCGCCGAGCACGTCCAGAGCTTTCTTGCCCATGCGTGTCATGATGCGCATGCTGGCCACTACGTAGGGGGAGTCCGTCAGCTCGATGCCAATCTTAGAGAGTGGCGATCCGTAGGGTCCCATGCTGTATGGTACCACGTACATAGTCCTCCCTAATTGAAAAAAAAATTGATAAGGCAAGCCTATTAAAGCATGTCCCACAGCACACAAAATTCTATTTAATTCGGCTCATAATGGTTATTAACTGGGAGTGCATGCTGCCTATACAGTGGGCAGGTTTTAGCCCATTCATTGGCAATACAAGGTTGACATATTTCAAATTCACAAGTGACAGTCAGTCAGTCAGTTAGTCAGGGAGGTAAAAAGAGGACCAGTAAAATTTGGTTTTAAGTTGGTAACTGTACAGTTTATACATGATAATACATCAGAACCTATACATGACACAATAATACTTAGCATTCTATTTGCACATGGCCCTCTAGCAGCAGTGAAAATACAAAGATTACTGTCAAGTTTGTCAACTGAGGGAACTTGACTTTTTGTGCTCCGTTTTCTTCCAAAATTGGATCTTTTGCTATCAATGGCACAGGTTCTTTACCGAGTGTCCCTTTTTACCGACTATTCCAAGATTGATTGATGGGTAAACATTGCTAATTGAGCTTTATCCACTCCTTGTTTTGCGTGGATTTCTACGGACACCGAAGAAACCTGACTACCCGGACGCCCTAAAGTGTTTCAGTTCTGTTGCCAGGTCTGTCTCCATGCAAACAGTTTACTAGAAACAGCCTGCAAACACCATGGAATTTGTTTGTGTTCCTATTTTAGAACAAGTAGTTCTAAAATTCTAGAACAATTCTGGAGACCCTCCCATATTTAGCAAAACATCTCCTGCATTTAGCAAAACATCTCCACAATAGAGCACTATTACTGCAACCATCCCCAAGGTAACCAACTTTCAATGCTTTAAATGATTTGTTGCACGCAATAAAAAAAATATTCAGGCCATAAAAGTTATCTAACATTGATTATAGCCGATTCCGCATTATTTTGGATAGGACAGTGCAATAGTCTCATTTACATGGGATTATGTTAAGTCAAACATGACTTTACTGAATGATAACATGGATCTAGATGCACAAAACAAATGATCAGTATCTAATTATGATATCATATACCAGTGTCGTGTGACTGTGGTACAGATGGAAAAAAGTATTTCTGCAAAATGTAATATTCAACAAATTGAAACAAAAAATTACATGGGGCTGCCTTCACTTTTTAAAATTCCTTTCCTTATTTTTAAACATATTTTTTTTTAAATCACATTTTTTTTTTTTAATAGTTTTACAGGTCTGTAGGATGTATTTCCGGTGGAATCACATTTTCAAGGTTTAGTTTTAGTGTTTTTTTTATATAATTTTGTTTTTATGGAGAGGGGAGTTTTGGGAGGGGTTAATTATTTTTGTGCTCTTTCCACAGAATTGCCACATTGGAAAAATATGCGAGATCTGATCTTGAAAATCAAAGAATCATATATACAGCATTACCGTTACAGTTAGTAAGTTACAACATAAAATTTTATCGAGTAGTGAGATTTTGCCAGTATTCTTTCAACATAACCTGAGCGAGGCATTTATAGCCCATCAGGCTACCGGTATATATGATGCAGCATCAGAAATGTTACCAACCGAAAGCAAATTTATAGACGTGTTTGTAGTCCAGGGTAGTAAAAAACTAGTTGAGTCCCAATCCGCCATCTGTCCAATTTTGAATTACAGTTTTAACTTGTGGGATGTCAAACACCTGCTGTGGGTTTTTAGTTTAAAGTTAACAACAATATCTTCAATCTCTCATATTATGCAGGTTTTTTTTTACCGTTATCAAAGCCAACCGATATATGTCAACACACAATGTTTAAGTATTGCACACAATTCATAGCGGCAGTTTCGTTGGAAGTATTACAAGATTTTAACATCTCTAGTCTCCCTCCCCTTTTTTATGTTTTTTTGCTCATTACACAAATATTCCTGATGAAATGGCTCTTTTGTACAACAATCTAGGCACAAAGAAATTTACCAACTTTTACAAAATAATCTCCCCCGCTCCATAATTGGAACACATAATTTTACTTAATGGTGCTATTTAAATTGACCATTAGGCCAAAATATAGTTCTGCTTCCGATTACATGGCATTTAAAAATAGGGCAGGTAGGTAGGGAAATGGGTTTTTTTGGTGTTTTTTTTTTTTTTTGGCATATTTTTTTTGCGTAGGATCATATGGAGGTGTCTGCGTGTAGTCAAAGGTAAAAGGTAGAAATTGATGGTTTTCGGAGTTTTTTTCCGCATTTTTCTTAAAAATAAATTAGGGTAGGGGCTGTCAAAATACGGTAAGGTAGGGTAACCTACCTTATATTTTCATAACTATGTATAAATAGGACAACTTTCTAGATTTTCTTTAAAATCCTGTTTTTATTGTAAACATTTTACCAAAAAGGAAGGGGGTGGTCAAGAATCAAGCAAACTTAACCCCATACACCCCTGAGTTATGTTTTTCTTCCCATTTTTCTTCCCATTTTTCTTCCCATTTTTAGACAGGAACTCCCTTCCCGTGGAGAACAGTATTAACTGTATGATTTCGTCATCAGGCAAATCGAATACCACCTGTTAAAGAAACCCTATGCATACAAAAATGCATGAGTAATGGGCTTTCCTCAAACGTGAAGCAATCGACCTTGAATTTGTGAAAGGTCGGTCATGACATCACGCCACCGTTATCACCAGGATGTGCCTATGCCATGCCCTACATTCAGTACATTAACCTCAAATATAGCCCATTGTACTGACTGACATGCCACAATCACGCAATTGCTCATACTGTTGGTTTTTCTGCCACAGGGGGTATTCTATGTAAATTATGACCCTCCATTCACCTGTACTGTGCCCTTCCTGTGCCCTTCCTACACTCACGGCTAATGCTAGATAAGAAAAGTCACATGTGCATGATTGTTGTAAGCCGCAAAATCCTGTGTAAAATATACACTGAAAGTTTCTAAAAAATAATGTGATTTCCTTCTGGCTCAATGATCAGTGTGCATTTACCGGTAGTACGAGAACTGGATACCCTACTGAAGTAAAACACGGGTACATGGGTACCCGTAAAAGAGACCCAATCCCAAACTTCAATTCCCGGATTTGTCTGAAGGGCTTTATAGCTTTACAGTGTAAACTGCAACTTTCTCGAGAGTTTCATCTGTCGCGCGTTCAAATGCACATAAACATGAAATCTGTTTTGATTTTCGATAATAGTCGACATAATAATGGTTTTTCATTTTGAAAATTCACACAAATGGCATTCAAAACCTTTCTCTTTTATTGTCTGAGAAATTTGTGAAGTTGGTTACGGGTACCCGATCCCATAATGTGGAACCGGTTCCTGACATCAACGGTCGGGTACCCGGGTACTCTGTTCCGATGCACACCTCTATGCAATGAAAGATGCATAGTTCCTGCTGTAGATATTGCTTTTGTTTGGTGCATGTATTTTCACCTAAAATGTAATCAAGTAGTGAGGTTTTGCCAGTTTTCTGTTAACGTGAACTGAACGAGGCGTTGGTAGCCCATCAGGCTGCATATGATGCAACATTAGAAATTTTACCAATCCAAATGAATTTCTACATGTAAATGGAGGCTCATGATTTACATAAACCTCCATTTACATAATAATAATAATCGGCATTTAAGAACGCTCTTATTAGCAAACTAAATCACAGCGCTTACAGTATTATTATTACCCCTGATCACTGGGCCAATTAAACATTCCAAATACCATCTCAGCTCCCTGGGGAGTATACAGCTCGATGCTGCCTGTTAGGTGCAAGCAAGCTTATTCAATCACAATAACCATCTCTGCCCTCACAGGTACCCATTTACTCTTGGGTGGAGAGAAGCAACGAGTGACAAAGTGCCTTGCTCAAGGGCACACACACCATGACCCCGGCTGGACTCGAACCCACAACCCTCAGCTTTACCCACAGGCCATGAATCCAGTGCCCTTAACCACGAGGCCACAACACTCCACAATCATAGACTACTCCCCTCCCCCCCCCCCCCTAGAAAAATCAACAGTATCAGCTTATGGCACGATTGTGGCATGTTATCAGTACAATGGGCCATATTTGAGGTTAATGTACGGAATGTAGGGTATCATGTGGGCACATCCTGGTGATAACGGTGGCCTGATATCATGACCGACCTTTCAAAAATTCAAGGTCGATTGCGTCACATTTGGGGAAAGCCCATTACTCATGCCTTTTTTTTTATTCGTGGGGTGTCCTATCTAGGCAGGTGGCATTCCAATGTAGGTCTTAGAAGTGACCTTTCCCAAAAATTGTATCCACAGTGACACATATTGGAAAATAAATAAGGCCAAAAAAAGAAATACTCGGTCTCTGGTCAGCGCCCGCGTCGATTTGAATCACGCGCGTCAACCTTTTTTTTTCTTGAAATTAACACGGAAGCTACAACAGCACCCTCTATTGCCGCACCTCCTCAAATTTTTGTACCTACATGTAGGAGCACCAAGGAATGGGAAAATTGCACCAAGGCAAATGATAAAGGGCACCAAGGCAAATTATGGAGGACACCAATGTATAATGAGGACACAAAAAGCAAAATAGTACCCACCTTGTCTGTACAATTCAAGCTTGAAAAAAAAAAAACCACCAAAAAAAAAAAAAAAAAGGGGCCGCCGCTTCAATTCAGGAACTTCGGTCTGACCAGAGACCAATTATTTATTTTTTTGGCCTAATACTAATTTTTTTTTTTTTTTCAAGAATTTTTGGAAAATATTTCTGAGAATTTTTTTCTCCAGAATTTCTGCTCACCCTTCATGCATCCGGGGAAGCGTTCATCAATGGCCTTCTTGAGGTCCCCTGGTGCCATCCACTTCCCTACCGTCCCCTCCACTCCCTCCTTGGGGATGGGAACTGTATCTCTCTCGTAGGGGGTTGAGATGACTGTTTTGCTCTCTACACGGGCAACATCTTTGGGGTCTGTCCTTGCCAACCAGCTTAAAAAAAAATCAATTACAAGATTTAGTCCTCTGATATCCATAAAGCAGTTTATATTGAATGCATATTTCTTTTACTGTAGATTAGTCTGTTGAGTAAAAATTTCCATGTCTACAACCTACAATCCTGGCCAAATCTCGCTGGGCCCCCAAACCCCCTGTCAATGTTGTCTTTCACTGCGCGGAGTGTGCTCCATCAGCTGGAGAGAACAACATTGACCGGGGGAGCGGGGGACCGTGGGAGACTTAGGTTATTTCCAAGTGTCCCAACCATTTTGGCCGGGACTGTAGAGTCATTCCAAATAAATTCAATAGTCGATCTTTTACACGCAGTCACTCCTAATGGTTTTGGGAATTAAGTCCTTGGGAATCATTCGTTTCAGCGCAATTCTGGAACGGCAGTCCAAAATGGGAGTAAACCTCGGCCTTCCCACAAACTCAAATCCAGGTTTGAGATTTTTGGCATCCGGAACAGGCCTAAGAAATTCCGAGCATACCTGACACACGCTATATTCAAGCTAATGCACGCGCGTGTGAGGTATGCTCTGAATTTCTGGGTTCGGTTACCAAAGTTTCAAAGACTGGACTTGATTCAATCTTGTTGTCATTGCGCCCTTTATCACGTAGTCTGGTCAAATATGGGATTTGAAATTTATTCCACTTTACACAGCTGCACAAAACGGCTACAAACTCACCAGTTGTCATATTTGGTGAGTCTCTTGATAATGCCTTCCTTTTCCATCTGTGCCAAGAGGGCCTTGTTCTCTTCTTCCGAGCCGTCACAGATGTAGATGTTGTCCGGCTGGCATACCTCTGCTTTCTCCAGGACGTACTCCCGGACGTGGGGCTGCAGGTCGTTGAGTTTGCCGTTGACTATCGTGGACACAGGGGCCGCCTGGGAGCTGACACTGCACGCCGGCATGCTGGCGAGTGTTTTACTGAAATTATACGCTTGGCTGTTGGAAGAACAGAGGAGAAAGAGATGCTTCTTAAAGTTTACTTGCCAAAGTATCATTTTGGAGAAGAAAGCCGTATTTTAGGATAAGCCCTTACTCCTACTTCCTGCATCCTCCAAAACCCACCACTATTGAGAACCCAATTACAAATTCTTTGTACACCACTTTTAAACGGAAAATGAGCTCCATTTTACAGGGGAAAAATGCTTTGGGTAACAGCATTATTTAAAAAATGTCATGGACTGTCCCATGGACTGACCCATGAGTTTTTCTGATCACCGGGACATATAAATTACTAAACAGGTCACTGCCGAGGAACGCTCTTGTTATTTTTGGCATGTTCTTGATAAATCTTCCTTTGTGCAACTGTATGGTTTCTTACACAAAACTTTACAACACATTTCATTTTGAGACGTGGAAATAAATTTACATAAAACTGTTGAGTACTGTGGTTAAATGTTAAGTTGTCAAGTTTTTTTCAAAAGTAGCATTATAATCATAATTAATAGCCATGTAAGACAAAAAGCATGGTCAGATTTGTCAAAAATCAAACTTATTGTTTTCCGACTTATTCTTTTTCTTTAAGTGTGCTTTAATTTCCTTTTCAAGTAACTGTTTAATACTTGTGAAATTTTTTACCATCTTTAATCTTGAAAAGTTTTAGCGTTCATTTTATCTTTGCCTTGGTGAAGTTTCCATTGACTTTCTGACATTGCGAAATGTCACGGCCCCCCTATCATGTGTAGACCCTGGCGACAATGGACTGTACAGGGACACGCCATTGATAACAGGCCCAAGTTTGATGGCATGATTAGGCCGAATGCAAACATGACTGATAATTCTGATAACTAACATGACTAATGTCACTGTAGTATCGATGCAGATTTCTTCAGATGTGTAACAGGTCCATATCAAAACTGTTCAAATATCTAACACCTCCCCTCGGAACTAACACGTCCCTGGATGAATCACAACATGCCACCCACTTCAATTTTTAAGATACACACTCTTGAATCAAAGTCCAATCATTAGTAAAAAAAAAAGTGGTATGGTCATAAATGTGGTCCACTGTGTCAAATTTCATTGCCTTTCAATTTTCTTCAGCGGGAATTGTAAGTGGGGGAATGAACAAAAACAGCCTAAATTCAAGTATAGGATATCAGTATAGTGCGTGTTGAACCAGAATATATGAAGCACATTTCTACAGGAGTTATGTACAATTGTCACAGTGGCTTCATTCACAGGACTCATAAAAACATGGTATTACTACAGCGACCCTGATATTGAAAATTATGACCTTCAATACAAGCACCTATTAAGATAACCATTCAGATCAAAGGGCGTTTGATTAAAATTTATCTCTCAACAACCATAAAACCCATAACGTATCATATCATGCCTAAAACTGCGGCTTACAAATAAGTACACAAAATACATGTACATGTATGTTAGACGTTGTGCCATATCATCACAGTCACAAAGTAATGCATTCGTTCTCTCTTGTCTCTCTAAATTTCTCCTTGTCTTGCAGATTTAATGACTGGTAGGCCCCTAGTTGTCTTCATCAGGCCAACTTTACTCGCTCTTGAACCAGCAAATTTCTCCAAAATTTTCATTGGGCAAAAAAAAGGTCCTCAGTATTTCACCATCCAAGTTTGAAGTGTCAATTCAATTTTTAAAGGAGACATTTCTTCAATATTTTGCAAATGAGAGGGAAGTCAAGTGATTTCAAAATGAGGCTAATGACTAGACTGGTACATGTCCAACCATGGTCCAACTGTTTGAAACAACTGACCTCTTCATTGTCATCAGTCTCGTGGCTGACTATGGAGAATTGTGTAGTAAATAGAGACTAGTTCCTACATGTAACTTGCCACACGTTTCTTTTGGCACAGTTGATTGATGCAGTACTGAAGGGTTGTTGGACTGGTTGTTTCGAGTCTATTTTCTTGTATTGCATGTTTTCAATACCTTAACTGTTGGGACTCTCACACACAGTATTGAGAGTCCCAAATTTTCGCACTACTATTACTAGTCGTTCAATTTAACCTTCAATTGTTGTTCCTTTTTATAGCTCCATGATTGTTCCTCCTTGAAATCTATTCCCACCGTCACAACCCCCTGCCTGTGTGCCATGAACCCCCCTCTTCACGGCCCATTAGTTCTCCGCCGAATAATCAGTCCATTCTAAATTTTGTTTTTGCCCATCCCTATCATCAGAAAACAGACCACTGTGAATTTAGAACCACTATGCGAGCGCCTGTACGTAACGCAAACCTAAAAACTATAGATATGAGGGACCCAAGTTATGGAACTCTCTACATGTAGGTGATTCAGTAAGAAAAAGTAACACATCTCCCCACTTTTAATAAGCCTATCTACAAATCTATCTTATTGAATGGTTATTGTTGATAGTTATGTTAATGTTATTCTCTACAAAATTCCCATGCTGGCTTACATCTTGTCCGAGGTCTGTCCTTGTTTTTTATTGTTTAATGTATTCTGTATTTTATTGTATGCAACCCTTTACATAAATGCAGCATTTGCTTTGAAAATTGAATATTGGTATATCACTTGGTGTTTAATAATTGCTAATGTATCCATATACTTAATGGAAAAAATTCCGTACTGGGCCACCACTATTTTTCAATTAATTTTCAAGCACCAAAAAGTTGCATCCTTTCCTTCTTTCTATGTATTAATCAGTCACTCACTTCATCGAGATTCGAACCTCGGACTCATGTTTGAAACACGAGACTTTTACCACTAGGCCGTGCACGATCGCTGTTGCAATAATCAATCTTTGGACATATTTAAAGTATCCATTGAAATAAGACTAGTGAACATTAAATACACTAAATATTCATGAGAAATTAAATATTCATAATGACGTATTGCAATATCATTGGCCGGCTCATGCATTGGTCATGTGTAACGTACCGCTAGACTTCCAGACACTTCAATCACTACGGCCAGGTGCCTCCAACTTAGCTCTGCATGACGTGTGCATCCAAAATGTGCTCTAAAAACACATTTTTCCTAAACAAATATTCACATTACCCGAGCTTCCTGGATTCGTCTTGGGCAAGTCACAAGGGGAGGTGAAAACTGATGTGTTTGACGGCAATTTTTTACCCAAGAACAATGTTAGTGCGGAACCAGACGAACATTTGTCACGGTAAACATTTGTAAAGTCCCCCCAAACAGTCACCCCACTGCGGATGTGCAGTGGAGTGCCGGTACAATCCTGAAACAATCGATCGGGGACCAGTTCACAGTTGGTGAAAAATCCACTGCACTGCCATTCCTTTTTACTAATTTTAGGTAAAACTAAAAGCATGTATAGTCGTGTTCCCTAACGTGGCGCACTTCGAAGCTTACCCAACTTTCCTCGTGTAGTGTTGCCAAACCTCTTTGTTGATAAACCTCAAATTCATGCAGGGAAATACTGGTACTTTTACCTTTTTAATGCTTGCTATTTAACCTCTGTGACCAATTTCGGTTTCATAAAATTTAATCCGAAATGCAAAAACGGTTGCGTCCGGAAATTGGGCACAAATTGGCGGAGTGTTCCCTAACGTGGCGCACTTGAATAAATCTCGGAAAATTCCAAATTAACATTTAAGAATTTCTGTAAACTTGATAAATTCTGATAAATCATCATTATCTTTACTTACAAACCCAGCCAGATGTTTGTCAGAAAATTATTTTCTTATTTTTCGGGGCATTTTCAAAGGGTTCACTTTGCACTTGAAAATAAAATCGGAAAATCACGCCAAAATAATTTTTTCTTTTAACTTTGTAACGGGTAAATAAACTCGCGATTTTATGAACGGGAGTGTTTAGAACTTGATGAAATTTCACTTTCTGCGAAATTTCAGTTAAAACTTTGCTCTAGCTAGGCGCTACAGGCGAAAAATCAAAGTGCGCCACGTTAGGGGCCGCGCCACGTTAGGATACATCAACAATAATGTATTATTTAGGGGCCCTGTTTTACTTCTCTGTCAAACATGTTAATATCGTAATACTTTAATATAGGCCTATTTATTTGTGAACACTGTGGACATATTTGTATACTGACCTGAACTGAACTGAATTCATGCAAACTCACAAACTGTGGTCATGGTGGTCTAGAACATTGTAGAAAGTAGAAAATGCCTCTGATTCTGAACCGGCACTGACTGACTTTCAGTTTACTTTTATTCACTCACCGTATTATAAACCCACGTAGGATTGACGACATCTTGATGCTGGTGTTTCAAGCGATCCAAGATGAACAAATGGAATTGTTAAAGTCTCGCAAATTAGTGAAAGACAATCACTTAATTTTGCCGGTTGGCACTCCACTGCAGAGAGAGTGTTGCAATAACCTGTCGTTCGTGACGACGTTGTTGCGTGTGAATGAGCGCTATGCGTACCGGTACCGTACAGCTGATAGTCTGCAAACCCGGTCGAGTCGTCAATCCCTGTGGGTAGCACCATTGAAAAGAGACGGTTGCCAGACCAGTAAAAGTTGACATTTGACCTTCCATGCCGTATTTTTCCGCTAATTTACATATAACGTAATTTTAAGTGCGAAAACATACATTCCCATTAATTAACCCACGTATTTAAAAGACCAAAAGTCGCTGGAAACTAACCTAAGAATTTTCATTTCTCTAATTCGGCGTTTTAAAGTTGAAAATTCGGTCTTGATTTTTCTGAAAGAGACGCAATGGTACGATGACGTCAATGAAATAAAGGTGTGGTGTCATTCTCCGTGTCTGATTGGCTCTCGGTGTAGGCTCGGCTTATGAATAATTATTCGAGATCGTTCGAGGTTTGTCGTATAGTACTAGTACATGTGGCACGTACATCATGTACGCCGGCCGGCCTTTTTCCACACGAATCTGGAATCAGCCCGCCGGCTTCCGTGTCGGCTTCAAGTTGTATTCAGAAATCATTTCAGGAATGTTTTGAATTGTAATGGTTTATATTTGATAGCTGCAATGACGTGACAAAGAAGATTATGTTCAATTCATGGTGTCCTCTTAGTCAGCAAGTTGCAATAGTATTAGTAAATCGATTTCCTTAATACAGTATATTAAATCATTCTTATCAAAATTCTCAATCATTAATAGTTTTCAACATAGGCATAGCCTGAAGTTATAACATCGTTAAGAGAACTGCGAAAGTCAAATGCTATTTTCTTAGATATTTTTATTTTATTCTTATTCTTCCGTTATGCAATAAAGGAAGATATTTTAAATCTTAAACTAATCAGGTACAAATTAATTAACAGGTATTTTCAAAAGCGTTCCAACAACCTCGTCATTTGAAAATTGTTAATGGATCAATTATGTCTAAGACACAGCTTAAAACAATACTTACTGGTTGATGTTGCATATTCGAACCAAGCATACATTTAAAAAAAAAAGGTAGTTTTTAAATTTAGATTTGATGTTTTTACCAAAACTTTCCCTTTTTTTGTTGATCGTCCAAGGATCAGTATGCAAAACTCCATGATGCAATAACCGTTCAAAATGGCAGGAAATGTTACTAATGGGTTTTTGTATGACGCGGATACAACAAACGACTTCTGATTCCTTATATGGAGTAATTCGAATTCATAGGCCTAAAGCCATTCGGTGTTTTCGTTGAATTAAAAAAAAAATCACACCTCCTACGAGATTTTGTGATTAATAAAATATGTCATCATCTACACTGATTTGTTTCTGCTGGTAACTGATGATTATCTAAAAGAAAAGATACGGACTTACCACCACAAAACTCGAAACGTGACGCGTCAGTTCCGATCCTGAAAACTATCTAGATGAAGCTGGGCCTATGTACTTCACCGGACTTGGAATTTTGGAAGTGGCCGTGCACTGACGCAGCTCGAAAATGAATTTTGACAAGATAGCCCTGCCTTTATAAACTGGTGGGTTTTTTTTTTGCGTGACGTCAACATTTAGTTGGAAATTTAACCTGCAACTTGAAAGCGCCCTGTCATGTCACGCCATCGTCGCGTTGCGCCGTCAAAATTGTTATGCAATTTTTTTGGAGGCCAGTCGGGGGCGTGAACCAATAGTGGATGCTGATTGGACAACACAATTCCGCAGACGACGACTGTTTGCTGTATGTGATCAAACTGATCATCCACATCTCCAACAGCCGTTGTTTGTACTGACCTGTGGACGATCTTGGTATTCTCTGTCAGTGCCGAGACACACGTACGTACGTGCATTCTCACGTAGCCAACGATTTCGTCATCTTCATGCGATGTGCATGTGACTGAGGAGAAGGCGCGAGAAACATCCAGCGCTCAAATTTCTCTTCAAGATATTTCTTTATTTTATATACATGTAGGTAAGCGTAGACATCCGGGTTTTTTTTGCAATTGCGTATATTATATGGCTCCCAGACCCAAATTCTTCGAACTCAATGGTTCTTGAGTCTGGTGTGCTGAATGGTAACACATAGCAACCGATGAAAACTGGTGGGCAAATAAGATGTTTTCATCGGATGACGCAGGTGCGGGGTACACTCACATTGTGTCCTTGAAAGACATTAAAAACCATAACACATACTTCACATTTTTTTTTCGAAAGCGTATCTTTTGGTTATGTCCCTTTCGTGACAACCTACATTAAGTAAAAACAAAAATACATATTTCCCATTTTTTTCTCGAAAGCGTGTCTTTTTGGTCAGGCCCCTGCACTGTCGTGACAAGATAAGTACATGCATGCATGTACCAGTAGTAATGTAGAAAGGTTGATTTTTTTTTCCTTTTACACATGAAATACTCTTGTATTTAGAAAGACTGATAATTCCATTTATTCGAGATAAAATTGAACTAATCCGACAGAAACTAGGGACAAAGACGGTCTAAAGTAGCAACTTCAGTAAAAAAAATGAAGTGACATTAAGGCAGTCGAAAAGACTCGAGTTTGGACTGAAGTGATTTTTTTTCAAAGCATTTCAATCTGAAATTCCATAGAGATTTTTCATTGTCTTGTCGCTAAAATCAACTCTTCGAATTTTTAGAGAGTACATCAGATTGCCGCCAGTACACAATTACCACTACTTTGTTTCCTGTTTTATGCCATAATTATGCGAATATTCATCCTGTGATACTAGTTTGTGGTTAGTCTGTCATGTCTGTTTTCGTTATTTTTTCCCTTCACATTCCGAACAGCTGGTATGGTGAATGCAAACACGCCGGTACGTGTGCGTGGGCGTACAGTGGGCATTGCGAGGGTGTGTCGGCTTCGCCGCACCGTGAATGGATGTTTTTGCCCGGAAAGTAAATACTGTCTATTCATGCAGGTTGTTCGTTTTTCTAAAGCCAGGTTATTCAGGACTGTTGTCAAAGGTAATCTTCATTGTTGGTTCCCATGGGGACGTGTTTTCAGAGGCAACAAAGAGAGAAAATATTTAAATCTCGGATTTGACCTGGGAATGGCATTTAATCTGGCGGGCTGTGACGAACGCAGCGGTCCACTGAGCGTCGGTCAATCGTTAAAGACGAGGCTACCTTTTACAAAAGAGATTTTGTTTAAATTCCGCGAATCCGCTTGTAATTTTATCATTTTGTATTCCATCGAATATTTTTGGACACAAACGAAATATTGTCATGCATAGCTACCTGAATATGCTCCCTTATTTAGTCCTAGCTGTTTACTTTGTAACAATTTATACAATTGTCGTGCAGTTTTGGGTTGGCCGCTTACTAGACAACAAAATCATGGGTAAAACCTTGCCAGAAAATTGTATTCACTGAGATCGGCACAATATAATTGCCGTAAAATTATCTGATTTTGATGTAGACATGCATAATGGCCTTCCTATATTTTGCATCACAAACACGGAAACATGTTGATTCACCGTGTTCTATATAATCAATACACCCATCCAAAATATTGCATCAGCATCCGTTTTATGTCCATCTGCATACAATGATGGTCACAGCTGCGCAGGACTACAGACGTAAATTGTTGACAAAATTTTGTTGACGAAAGTGTTGAAGAGTTTGCTACCACAAGAAAATGTTATACTATCGGCATTTTAGACTTCGTTTTGACAATTTCCTCCCACTATCAATAAAGACAATGTTATATGTCGCATTTTTAGAATTCTTCTTGGTGATATTAATTCTTACGATTAATCCTTTCGAAGTGCGATTTTGATCGAAACTTATTGCAGTTTTTCGAGTTGGGACTCTGGTGTTGAATAACACATTTAAGGTGAATGACGTCAAAGACCATTGCAATGAATCGAGATTTGCGATACTGGACCGGACATTATTTCAGGAAAGAACGTTTAGATTTGTTTTGTGGAATAATGGTCAAATGGAAGAGGGTAGGGTAATTTAGCCAGCCAACTCAACAGTCTTAATCTGCCCCTGCAGTGAAACGTTATAGAAAGTATAGCAGACAAAATACGAGGCTTAAGGTACAGCGTGTCCCAATAAACATTGTGCCATTAAGAAGTCGTTGACATGCCTGGGTGTCGCTAGGATTTTTTCTAGAGGGGGACAAAGCCCAAGTTTTTCAAAAATTCCTATCTTTTATCCAGCGATTTCCCGATTGATCATTTTTTTTTCGAGGGTGGGCAGGGACATTCGCCCCCCCCCCAACCCATTAAATTAATTATATGATTCAGTCGCACCTCTTTTTTTCCCTTCCCCCTCCTTTTTATTTATTTATTTATTTTTTGCTTGTCGGGGGGGGGGGGCAACTTCCCCCTTGCCACCCCCCCCCCTCGTGACGCCCATGGTCGCTGATAAGGTCATACTATAGCTAATCAAATGTAATTTTGAAAGCCTGTGGTCTTGTTTATAATGGGTGAAAATATCAAGAAAATCTATCCATGCAAACCAGAGATATCGTTGAATTTGTAAGGCTATATTATTTTCCTCCTGCACAATTAGAATCCTGTATTAAGCTTATACATTTCAGCTGTCAAAGAAGATTGCATGTTCATTGTCCTTTCAAAATCTTTGTCAAAGACTAAACAGTAAACACCCGATATTATGCATTCCATGCGGTATTAAATTTGATTATTTAATGTTATTTACCCAAAATGTTATCTGTGAACACCCTTAATCCAAATGCAACATAAAGGCCATGCAATGATGATTTCAAGCATTGCGTAACACATATACCAATAACCCAATCAGCAAATAGTAGTGTGGAAATTACATTGTGCACGTCAAAAATACATAGCCTTACCAAATCAAAGATATCTGTGGTTTGCATATAGGCCTACTTGGATTTTTTGGATTTTTTTTCACCAATTATCAATAAGAGCATAGGCTTGAAAATGCTTTAAAATTTGATTAGCTAGTCTGACCAAGTTTTGAGAAAATCACAATTTCTTCAAGCACAATGTTTATTGGGACACGCTGTATAAGGAAAAAAGGTCCCCCCCTTTTTTTTTTTTACTTGTCAAGTCAACTTTATGATGAATATATCGCAGCGTTCTCGACAAACTGTGGGGAAAAACAGACAATGAAAGGATAGGAAATCGTAAAACCTTGTTGAAACATTATTTGCATTTTTATAGCTGCAATCGATATGTACTGGTACCAGCATACGGTTGCAATGCAGACCAGTAAAAAAAAAAGTGAACTCCAATGATAAATGTCCCCACTTCAGAAATTCAGGAAAAATACTCACAACTCTCCGAGGTGTTCCAGACACACATCAAACCAAAGCTTTATTTCATCATCTTTCATTTTCTGTTCAAATAATGTGGGGTAATCTAAGGTCTTTTGGGAAAAATGTTCATCCAAAGAGGATCCCTAAAAAAAAAAGAGTCATGAAGCCCATCGCCATTTTGAAAAATGGTATACCATTGGCTCAATTGCGAAATAGAATATTTTTAGGGCCCAATTTTAGTCCAGTGCACGGCTTCCACCTTTTTTTCACAAACCCCTCAAGCAGTGGGGTAGCCAAGGGGGGGGGGGGGGGCGTGGGGGGGGGGGGCGACAGCCCTCCCATGAAACCTTGTCGCCCCCCCCCAGTCGCCCCCCCCCACTGAGATTTTGAGTTTCCAAAACAATTATCATTGATCTACATGACGCCCCCCATGAAATGTGCCAGCCCCCCCCCCCAGCGCCCCCCCCCCCCCCCCCCCCCCCCACTGAAAAATTCCTGGCTACGCCACTGCCCTCAAGTTCAAATAAAAACGCTGAATTCGAAAGCGCGTGCAAATCGTGATTTTCGGCTGCTTAGGTACCAATTTTGGAAGACGCGGATCGGGGGGGGGGGGGGGAGGGGTCGACCCCTCCTGCTCTGACACACACACACACACCCACACACACCCAGACTTGTTTCACATACCTAGTGTGGACTTTCCTTTCTTTTCGTGTAGTTAAGGAACACCAGTGGAAAAACTCATTTTTCTCAAACTGTGAAAACTCTTACAACCCAATTTTTTTCAATGATTCCCTTTAGTGTTTCTCTTCATTCTGCTAGATAAACCTAACCCAAAAATGCCTCTAAACCTGTTTTCCAGAAATGGGGAAACACTGTGTGGACGTGGGCAAGTCCACACTTCGTCGCTGCTACCTACATTATGTGGACGTCTTTTGTTCGGAAGTCCACACTGCGTATGTAAGACAAGCTCAACATAACAAGTAATAATAATTACATAATGTCCGTAGCTAGCTTTCCGCAACAATCGAACATAAACAAATGGACGGGCTTGACCCCCCTACAATTTCTGGATCCGCCCCTGTTTGGGGCCTATTTGCTGACCTGTATACCCATAATAAGGCGACTAAGACTGCCGGCCGACAACACGTACCTGACTGTGGCAAGATGTCTTCAACTCTGCATCGAAGATTCCGAAGTACAAAGTCTCAAAAGAACAGTTACTCTTAAAAAAAACCCCCAAATTTCACACCAATCTTATTAGACCATTCGCTGTAATTAGCAATCTGTTTTTGTTTTCCTTTACATGTATTATAATTTTCATGCATTTGCTTCGTTCCAAATAATAACATTACTCAGAATCCAAGGATGTTGAATCCTAACCTGATGAACTTGATTTTGAGTGGATTTTGATTGAACATGCACAACCTTTTGATCACGAAACACGATTTCGTCGATAACACTCCTCCTTATTACGAAAAATCTGTTAATTAACGCTGGAAAGCCAGACGGAATAATTTCACAGGGTGTTTAGTACCAGAATTTACTATCTTTAATTCAAGCAAGCCTTTGACAATCTTTACAGGTTACTTTTTGCGACACATGCATATTGATCCCCAAGCCTTATCCTTTCTCAAACTTGATTTGTCCTCTGATGAACTGGTGTTTTAAAATTTTGCAAATATATGTTTTATGCGAAGTACATTCTACAAAAATAAATAAATAAATATCATATACACGTTCAACAATAACAATTCATATTACTATATACATGTACATGTAAATGGTCAATTATTATTGCTGATGGTGGAGATCACGTCGTGTGTACCTTATTTGGCCTAAAGAATCCAGGAGAGGGCGCTATGCATGAAAATGGATCCACGCTCCCCCCCCCCCCCCGATTTCCTTTTCCGTAGGCGGGATGCTCCAAAGTCATGAAAAATTCAATAGTTTTGATCGGGTCAGTATATTTATTAATGAATAGAAGAATGATATCAAGAGCATTGTTGTTATTCAGTCAACCAGTTACCTTAATTTAAAGCATGAGCTACGGATCATGACAAAGATCTGGTTCGAATCCACCGCGCGCGCAGTCATATGGTCGTCGCTGCTCAAGTTTTCATCGACTATTTTTCTTCTCTGAATTTATCTATTTATTTTACGATTCATAAAAGGAAAACTGAATTATGCATGACATTTTTAGCAACCCCCTACGGACAATTTTGTCATAACCCAAATTGAAGTTCATGACCAGAGAGTTATAAGTTGAGGGCGTGTAAGTTGAAGTCCATGACCAGTTAAGTTGAGGGCGTCCTTTCATCCTGCTGGTGATCCACATTCGGTCGTACGACCGTACTCTGTTTGCATGTGGAGATCTCCACATGTGGAGATCTCCACATGTGCGTAGTAGAGAGCGCCTTGTAGCGGCGCTCTACAATCCTATAACCTTGATTCAAGTCGCCTGAAAAATGGGTACCCTGTACTATTGTGTAAATAAAATATTGGCCGCCGGGGGTACGAGCGAAGTGATCCACACCGGTCACGTGCATGTTACGTGTTATGCATGATGTTGACCTTTGATTGAGCATAGCTAGAGTGCGGCAGAGCTTGACAAATAATTGTCAAGCTTGCTGAAACTTGACCCCATCCCATTCGAGTACCTGAAGTTGAATGAGTTTGCCATTTTTGTTCGTGACAAGGCATTTTCGGCGCAGCATAAGAGTCCTTAATCACGTCAACCGAAGGCTTGTGTCGTCGTCAAACAGTCATCGGCAGCGCATCTAGCAGCACAGCGTAGTAGCACCCCAGCAGCACCCTAGCAGCAATCATGTCAGAAAAACACCTCGAAGCCGGTGAGCGAGTCACTGCCCAGTGCCCGAATATAAACTTTATATGTGCATGACAAAAACAAGCAATGCACATTATTATTGACAAGCTGATTTACCCGATCATAGATCGGGTAGGGCGTATTTGTGTTGGGGATGAATATGTGGGGAGTTAAAGGGAAAATACAACATTTGCAAACATCACAAAACGCAATGATCAAATTACCACGAAATACCTTACTGAATTGTTAGGGACTGAGTGACAGTCTAAAGGGCCATTCTCCGCTAAAGTGTTCAAATGTGCCATTTTTGTGTCGCTTGTGTTTCTAAGAAGTATGGAGTGTGTTCGATAATGATTTATATTAATTTTCTTCGAGACTAAGTTTTGTTTCATAAACCCATGTAGTAAGAAGGCAAGAAAATGTTAGAAATTGTGACGGTAAGGTGGTATTTGTTGCGGTTTTCTCATGTCGCCATCCAACAGAGGTGGCAGCAAGTCATTGTTTGCAAGTCCAAGTCAAGTCACAAGTCATTGTTTGCAAGTCCAAGTCAAGTCACAAGTCATTAGGTCCAGTCACAAGTCAAGTCACAAGTCATTTGGTCTAAACACAAGTCAAGTCACAAGAACACGTCAAGTTGCACATTATTTTGTCCAGCTGTAATAAGCTAAAAGAACCTGGCGTCAACTTACGAGTTACTTTGAACATGCCTCCTTAATTCCCCTTTTTCAATGTGTTGCAATTACTTGTAGTTTATCACATATCTGTCGGATATTAGCCCTTTGTATACTTTAATAAATTTACTTTACATTGTAGAAATAAATGTTGAGATGACATGAAAAAAAGACTTCACTCACTCGATTACATGTAGTATACTAACACTTTGTTCAATTATTTGTTCAATTTTCATGTATACTAAACGCCTACCGATGGGTTAAGCTATCCGGTATTTTACATGCAATTGACAAAGGCCTGCTTTCTTTTCATGAAAGGTTCCTTTCAAAGTTTGTTCAACCATTACATTAAGCAAGAGACTTGGTCATTGAAAACTGTAGTTTGTTGTGACAGTCTTATTGAAAACTTTTGAAACTAGTGGAAACTATTCATTTTACTGGATTCAGTCACTGAGGTCTATTTTCTGGAATGAAACTTTCTCGCTGCATCTACAAACTGCATTTATAAACACCTTGAGATGTGATGGTTAAAACAAGCCACTTCCAAAACCTTTGACCCGCACGCACCCATTCACATGTAGGCCTACATTTGTATTGTTACCACTAGTGCAGGGCCAGTTGAAAATTTGCCTGTTCGGGAGGGGCAAGTTGAAAATGTGCCTATTCGGGAGGGGCAACTTGCTTGACCGCTGGTACTGGTTAAGGTTGATTGCCTTAAGGTTGATTGTTAAGGTTGATGGTATCGCCCTAGAATGCACGTGCGCGTGCCTGTCCTTTTTGCATTGTTGCGTCATATTAAGCACGCGCGCTTTAGCTTAAACATGACGTAAACATTTAAAAAGAACGGCAGTGCGTGGTGCTATGTTCTAAGCTGCCACGTTTGCCTCCGAAAATACCGCTTTTTTGCTGTCTAATATGTGCTTGTTTGGGAAGCGCAAATTGCCTGCCGCAGGTATTGGTTGCATGCTTGCAGTTTTTGAGAACTGCTCGTGCAAACAACGCACGCGATTCATTGGTGTTGTTTTCACAGGTTGAACGCACACGTCAAAGTTTGTGCCAAGTTTGAAATTGTTTGGGCGAGTGTTTCTCAAAAAAAGGCTGCAAAAATAGCGCAGATATTACTTTCCCCTACTGGACAATGGGATCGTCCTGCAGTAAGGTCGCTCAGTCGACTGCAAAAATAATGTGCCCGTGCAGCTAACACGTAGGGGTACAAACGGTAACATGGTACGCAATGCTATACATTCACCCAGACTGGACAATAGTACCGTCCTACAATGCCCGTGCGTGTGCAATAAAGTTATGGCGCGTAACGGTGCCCGAGTCTTTTTTGCATTGTTGGCGTCATATTGAGCACGCGCGCTTTAGCTTAACATGACGTAAACAATTGAAAAGAACGACAGTGCGTGGTGTTATGTTCTAAGCTGTACTGCCACGCTAGGCTTAAGAAAATACTGCTTTTTTGCAGCTTTTTCGACAACCGCTGGTCCAAACCACTTCAAACTCGGCACTGCACATTCTGCTGTCCCGAGCAACACACCCGCCGATTTTCAACTCCATACGGTGCCCGGTTCTGGAGATAATCGGCGGACAGACAGACAGACAGACGGACAGACAGACAGACAGACAGAGATTCCTTGAATTGTAGTATAGATGGAGCCTTTACATGCAGACATGCCCGATCTACAATAAGGGAAAATATACATTCGGTCTAGGGCAGATTTTCAAGTACAAGAGGCTAGAAGTTATTTAGATTCAATTATCAATAGCCATATGAAGCAAGAGTTTGTACGCAGACCAGAATGACCGAAAATCTATTCGCGGTTAAGCCCCCCCCCCCCCGAGAAAAAGTCACAGCGCGACTACTCACCGCTCATCGTGGGTTTTAAGGTGCCGCACGAAATTGCTCGTTGTGTTTGGGCCATCAGTGACGGTGGATCCACATATTTTACAAACAGCAGACCTTTTACTTGCTGCAGTTGAATTGTAATCTCGGTATGCGAAACAACACCGCTAGAAGCCGGCATGCTTGCTTGTCAATTATGACATATTGAGGGCGCTATTTATTTCACTCACGCGTACGCAACGTAACAGCTCAGCTCACTGATATGATCTACAGCTGCAGCTGGGCAAAGTAGAAACCGCGCAAGCCAAAGTCCGTTTTTTTATTGCACGTAAGGCGTAAACCGAATAGCTAATTAAAAGTAAAATAGCTTAATTAAAGTGTATTGGGTCGCTCGAGTAGCGTCTGACTTGGGTTGGTAACAAGTCATTTTTTTGCAATCCCAAGTCAAGTCACAAGTCATTGTTTGCAAGTCCAAGTCAAGTCACAAGTCAAAGCTGGTATTTACAAGTCAAGTCACAAGTCACAAAAATAGCGACTCGAGTCCGACTCGAGTCCAAGTCACATGACTCGAGTCAGCAACTCTGGTGTAGACTTTCGATTGGTCAGACCGTGCAAGGCATTCTAAAGTGTAGTCCTTCCAAGTATTCATTGCACTCGGCGCAGGGGAGGTGAGCAAAGCATAGGAAAGAATAGGGGCACTTGGTGGCCACGCACCATGGAGAAAAAATATTTTGCCAAGGTCACCCCAGACTACCGTTTGATGAACACTTTTGTAGAACGGCCAAGTAGAACACGTAAACGGAACCCCTACGTTGAAGCCGCTGACCACGCACAGACTTGACTCGAAGAAAAGCCAGCAGGGGCGGCCAGGCAGTCAACGTGAAAGCGCACACGACGGCAAATTCCTGTGCAAAAATTCCTGTGACGAAAAATCGACGAAACGGATCGCCGGTCCGTACGGGAAAATTAAGACGACCCGGAATGTCCGACCCGGCGGAAGACACCCTCCGCATTTTTCCACGGATGTGGAGCGATTTTGGAGCCGCGGAGCCCGCGGTCTCGGATCCTTTCAGGAGCAAACATTTCTCGGAGGCAGAGTAAAACTTGCTCTTATATATAGATGTATCCTCGACCCTCCATTATCTGCGCAGGTAACGCTTGTAACGCGCGCGCGTTGTCACACACAAATTGAATGTGAGTGCGTAGAAAAAGGACCGCGTAGCTTTAGACCAATAAGGTGACCCCTCAAAGTGCCCTGTGATTGGTCTGTCTGATGCTTTTCCTGAATTCCTGAAAGTTCCCAGTAGAGGATTGTAAATAAAAAATGCTTGTGACAGGCCACCAATTGACCTTATGCGTTAAGGCGGATTCAGAGGGCAATGGTTTTGTATTGCATGGATAGGCATGAGTAAAACTTTTGTGTATAAATTGTTACTAGATTAACATAACAAAGAACGTCCTCATATCGTTCATGAAAGAGACCAATTACACAGCGTAACCACATCGTTCAAAACGTAGATTCCGATGAAATTAATACGATTTGTTTTCAACATTTTTATCGATTATTTTGATAATGTACAGGTCAGCCTCTGCCAGCCTTAAAGGATGGATCCATTCGTCTCTACAGCATGAAGTACTGTCCATTTGCACAGCGCCCTCGCTTGGTTCTAAAGGCCAAGGGAATCGAGTAAGACATAGACATCTATTTGCATAGACAATTTTCTTTTTTGGAAAAAATATTTCCCAAAATATTTGTCCGTCCTTTGTTAGGCCTTCCACTCCATCCTTTGTTATCTTCACCTACATGTACACTGGTGTCCCCCACCTAATTAATCCCTTTTGTGTTTCTGCTCCCAACCCTGCATGCTTGTGAGCGCCTACATGTTTGTTTCTTGTACCTCCGTCATTTTGCTTCTGAAGAAGAACTTGTTAAGTTTGCAACGTCAGGCTGCATTAATTTTTCAGGTTAAAAATATTTTGCCAATAGATCAATGATCAAATCGTTAAAAAAAAAAGTTCTAAAAAAATAATAATAAACAGAATAAAGTGGCCTCAAGGGATGAAAAATAAGGTGTTTATTGTACGGACACTCAGCTTTCAACAAGTTTAATATGAGTCTCAGTCTCCTTTGTCCGAAATATTGAGTTCCCCCTGGTTCGTAGCTGCGGCTGAACAGCTCTAGAAGTAGTCATGTTTCATCGTTGGTTGGTTGGTTGGTTTGTAACAAATGTCAGCACATCCTTTTTTTTGGCCATCAATCACCTTGTCCCTTAGGCCCTCGCGACAACACACGTGCTTCAGGTCTCCACCAGCTACCAATTTATTGCAGTAGTGGGAAATTGGAGGTCACTCATTTCGCCTTGGGGCTGGCACTGTAATGCACACAAATTGGGTGTTCCACATGCATTAAAACGCTACATGCACCAACTGACGTGCAACAAAATAATGGGAATCCTTTTCAGTTGACAGTCACGACCACGTGAGTAGTTGTGCATTTTAGGAAGAGACTTTTACATCATGTACATTGAACATTACTTATAGGCTACAGCAGGTCTACAGTTGGGCCACAGCTTCCGAGATCTTTTCAAGCTTGTTTTCATTACCTAACCATCTCAAAAGAGATTGGTACTCTTATTGCTCTTTTCACCATGCAAACCTTCAAATCTTATCATCAGCTTTGTCTTCAAGTCCATCACAAGTCCAGCCTCAAGTCAAATCACAAGCTATTCAAACAAACTGTGGCAAAGCTTGTCCTTTGTTAATTTGTATTTATTTATTTCCCTCTGATAATGAAACCAAGGATTCCTCAAAAGTGCCCTAGGCACTGTAGCTCGAAGGCCTGAAGAAAACCTGTAGAGAGAAGACAATGAGAAGAAGTTTTAGGGAGGAAAACCCCATAAGAATATTCTGGGGGAAAGTTAAATCCCCGGAATCAGGTAGGGACTGAAAACCCATCCACATGTGACATCATGTGGTCAGGGCAGGAATCGAACCCGGGCTGTAGCGATGGAAGGCGAGGAAAGTAACCACTGCACAAACGTGACTGTTCACGGTTCACCTTGTGGCTGGAGTTGTGAAAATTATTTTTCATCGAACTTGTGATGGGCTTGTCATTTTATATTACCGAGTTCCAGTTTGTGGTAATGTTATGTTGTAGGTTCAGAAACATGGATGACCAAACCCTATAACAGATTCATGCTCATGGTCAATCATGTCCAGAAAATATATCAAAAGAAGTTGATTTTTTTTACCAGTTATGAAGAGATCAACTGCAACTTGAAGAATAAGCCAGAGTTTCTCTTGGAGCGACATCCAGATGGGAAGGTCCCCGTCTTTGAACACAACGGCAGAGTCGTCATCGAGTCCAACATCATCTGTGATCTCGTAGACGAGTTGTATCCCGACCCGCCTCTCTACCCCAAGGACCCGATTGAGAAGGCCAAGGATAAGATGGTCATGGATACCTATTCATCAAAGGTAGTTATGTTTTTGTTCTTTCAAATCATCTCCAACCTTTCTGTCGTGTATCCAAATATCCTTCTGTGCGCTGCAGTTGAGGTCGGCTAGACTCAGTGGGATTTTCTTACACAGACATACCGTGGTTGTCAGAGGAGCTAGCGTTTGGCTAGGATTTTCAGGGTCAACCCAGGCTGAAGGGGCTCTCACCGAATCATTCGGCTATCTTTGAATGAAGAACTTGTGAACTTGACAATTAAGCAAAAGGGACAGCACTTTTTTTCCCCCATCCCACTGCGGAGGGTATTTTGTTGAATTAAAAACTTAAGGAAGCCTGAAGCATTCTTGTTTTGTGAATGTTTTTTGCAGAAGTCCGTGACTGTTGTTTCTGTACACTGCAAAAACTGTGTTTAGCAATTAAACACTTTTCTCAACACTTTCTTGCTATCAGTTTGTAAACATGTTTAAATACTAAACATGTTTAAAGTAAGGATGGAATATAGTGTTTAGCCATTGAACATTGATATTTAGGAATTGGACACGTAATGTTTAGCTTCTAAACATGTTTACAAAGTGATAGCAAGATTGTATTTCATTGCTAAACACAGTTTTTAGAGTGTACAAAATACTGTCAATAGCAGGTGGGGGAGGCCGGGAGGGGGTTTCTGACCAAAACAAATGGCAAATGGGGGGGGGGGGGACCAGTTGCTTCCCCTGCTAAGTTCTGAATGCAGTCCTCTTTAACCAGGTAACACCGGAGGACGTGTAAACACGATCTGGCAATGTATAATCACAGGGGTGGGTGACGGGTTAAACCATCATCAAGCATTCCTGAGTCTCCAGCTGTGGGTGTGTGTACTCGTCATTGGCTCTCCATGGTTTTGTTCACACCATGTTTTGGACTTGAACCTTGGCCACTGTACACGGCCTGTCGTCGTAGCAAATATCGCTCCGTGGCAAAGCCTCAAAGTGTAGCAAAATAAGAAGTTACGGTGAGAAGTAGCGTACAAATATTGTATGAGATACCTTGCCTTTTAAGTGGTTAAGTGGTTAAGTTAAAAAACTGTCATCTGATTGGTTGACTCTTCAGGTGATTCCAGCATTCTTCCAGGTAATCAAGTCTGGAGAGCAGAACGAAGAAGCAGCCACAAAACTCCTGGCTGGCCTGACCTTATTTGATGCCGAGCTCAAGAAACGAGGAACTCCGTTCTTTGGCGGTAAGAAACGTGGAATACTAAAAATGCAACATTTATTTTCATTGCCCGTAATAGCACAATGGTTTTTTTTAATTAAAGGCATAAAGGTTCATTTGCGTTTCCTGCATTTTTAATAGCACCACTTAAAATCCAAAGAAGAATGCTCAAAACCTAACCTGTTGAAGTTTCAGCTCAGTGGATCATCAGTTTTAGAGAAAAGTGTAGAAAACCATTCACAACCTTTTGATCAGGAAACATGATTTTGTCTAGATGGAACTGAAACTGTAAAAACCACACTAAACATTTCACAAGGGGTTGGGGGGGGGGGCTGGCAAAACACATGATTTCTACTGCAATTTCCTGAAGATGACATCTGACATCAGTTGCATGGGTTTTTTTTGGAGGGGGGGCAGGTGCAACATATTTCTTGCCGAGAATTTTCTCTTTTGTGAGCTTCACTTTGAGTTTCCCGACCTCTTGATTCCCTGCCACAGGCCAGCAGCCCAACATGGTGGACTTCATCACCTGGCCCTTCAACGAGCGCCTGGCGGTCTCGGACCCACTGATGGCCCTCATTAAACCCAAGCTGCCAGACCTGGACGCCTACTTCCAGCGGATGTTGGCCAACCCAACTGTCAAGGCCATCCTCACCAGCAAAGAGATTCACCAGAAGTACCTCAAGGGCTATTTGACCGGGAATGTCCAGTACGATTTCTAGGCTGACTAGAGGGAAAGGCACCAAGTCTTCAAAAGGGAAAAGATTCCCGTCACTCATCGGCAAAGCCATACAAAAAAAATTCTTTGTTTACTCCTCTTCGTGTGTCCATAAAAGCAATTCACTTTGATTTCTGGTTCTGGTTGTGGTTCTTGTGCTGGTTCTGGTTCTGGTTCTTCTGGTTGAGTTGGTAAAATTCACTCAAGAATATCGCACCAACTTTTGACCTTATGACTTGCATGGAGTGGATGTGGAGATGACCTTAGTAAATTGACTTATTTGTCCATGAAGTGATGGGATGCACTGTATCCTTGAAGGCAAGTAGTGTCCTACAGTTGACGACGTTAGCTGGCAAATCGATTTCAAATCGTGTCCAAAACAATAACTAATACTTTGCTAATACCAAAACCAATAGCAAGCAGATCACTAATGACGGGTACTTCATAGATTTAACCATATCTAGTTTTTAGGTATTCTGCTTTGACACCACACAAAATAACAAGTAATAATAATTACATATGTCCGTAGGCTTTCCGCAACAATCGAACATAAAAAAAATGGACGAGCTTGATATCCCCTACAATCCCTGGATCCGCCCCTGTTTTGGGCCTATATGCTGACCTGTAAAGGCGATATTAAGACTGCCGGCTGACAACACGTACCGGTACCTGACAGTGGCAAGATGTCTTCAAATGTGTATCGAAGATTCCGAAGTACAAAGTTTCAAAAGAATAGTTCCTTTTTTATTTATATTTTTTCACACGATTCTGTATCTGTTTTTTTCTATGTATTATAGAAATCATTATGCATTTGCTTCGTTCCAAATAATAACATTACTCAGAATCCAAGGATGTTGAATTCTAACTTGTTGAACTTGATTTTGAGTGGATGTTTTACTCTTTTTAGAAAAAAAAGTTAAAAATTGAACATGCACAACCTTTTGATCACGAAACACGATTTCGCTGATAGCACTCCTCCTTTTCATCCGTCAATTATTGCTGGAGTGGAAATCACCTACATTTCGTCAAGTTGAGTTCTTCTAAACGACAGCAAGCCAGACGGAATAATTTCACACGGTGTTTTGTACCAGAATTTACTATCTTTAATTCAAGTAAGCCTTTGATAATCTTTAAAGGTTACTTTTTGTGATACATGCATAGTAGTGGCCTATCCCGTCGAATACGACGATGTAGCTCGGTGTCTAGCTGCACGACGATTCTCGCAATCAGCAATATAGGCGGCAGAGGAAGCAGAGCGGCCAAGATGTACAGCGGATCGCCAATGAGTGCGGTCCTGCACCACGGTCTGCCAGGAGGTGACTGGGATTCGGAAGGTTCGCAGATCACGCTTTAGAACATCCTTGTAACGGAGTTTTGGACGACCACGGGGGCGAGGAGCATGAGCCAGCTCCCCAAAGAAGATGTCCTTCGGCAGTCGACCGTCCTCTTGTCTGCAGACATGACCAGACCAACGAAGGCGGCGAGCTGACAGCAATGTGAACATGTCGTTGACTCCTGTGAGCTCAAGAATGGCAGGGTTTGAGACTCGGTCTTGCCAGGAGATTCCAAGAATTGAACGTAGGCAGCGGAAATGGAACGCATTCAGTCGGCGTTCCTGACGGCGGTAGGTCGGCCATGACTCACTGCAGTAGAGTAGCACACTAAGCACACAGGATACGTAGATGCGGATCTTCAGCTTGATGGAAAGGGCCCGGTTGTCCCAAACACGAGCACGGAGTCGGCCAAAGGTGGTTGCAGCCCTACCTATTCGGGAGTCAAGTTCGGTATCCAGGGAGTTGGTGCTGGTAACTGTAGAACCCAGATACTGAAATTTGTTGACCACGCTCAGAGGTGTGCCATTGATGGTGATCATGGGAGGGGGACCTGGGCCTTGCGATAACACCATTGTCTTGCCAAGGCTGATGATCATGCCAAACTCCGAGCAAGCACTGGCAAATGAGTTGCAGAGATGTTGAAGCTCATCTGCTGAGTGGGCAACAATGGCAGCATCGTCAGCATACAGGAGTTCCCGGGTGAGAACATGCCGAATCTTCGTCCTGGCACGGAGACGGGACAGGTCGAAGAAATTCCCGGAGCTGCGTGTGTGAAGTAGGATACCAGATGGTTCGGGAAATGCACGGTGTAGCAGGGCTGAGAAAAAGATCCCAAACAGGGTAGGAGCAAGTACACACCCCTGCTTGACGCCCCGACGAACTTCAAACTTAGCAGATCTTGAGCCATTGAACTGGACTGTGGCGTGCATGTCGTCATGAAAACACATCAGAATAGACAAAAGCCTATCTGGGCAGCCCAAGCGCTTTAGGATGGAAAACAGGCCTGAACGACTCACGTTATCAAAGGCCTTAGTCAAGTCGATGAAGACCATGTACAGAGGTCGCCGCTGTTCAACACACTTCTCCTGGAGTTGTCTCAAGGAAAACACCATGTCAACAGTGGAGCGGGATGGGCGGAAGCCACACTGGCTTTCGGGAAGGATTCTGTTGGCAATGACCTGTAGCCGAGGTAACAGCACTCGAGCAAAAACCTTCCCAGCTAAGCACAGCAGTGAGATGCCTCTGTAGTTATTGCAGTCTTGTCGGTTACCTTTGTTTTTGTAGAGGGTTATGATGTTTGCATCCTTTAGATCCTGTGGTATTAACTGGGATTTCCAGCAGGTCAGGAGAACAGCGTGGAGCTCTGCAGCCAAGATATTACCACCCTTCTTAAGTACCTCTGGAGGGATGCTATCAGTGCCAGGAGCCTTGTTGTTCTTTAATTTGTTTGTTGTTCTTTGATTTGTCCTGAAGAACTGGTATGTTTTAAAATTGCAAATATAATATGTTTTATAAATGCGAAGTATATTCTACCAAAAAAACAATGTCACGCCCCAACTATCGCATCGGTCCCAACTATAGTTGGGACTGTCCCAACTATAGTGCGGCAGTTGGGTCGGCCCAACTAGACTATAGTTAGGACGGGAGTTGCGCCGGATGCTTCATGCTTGATAGATCTTGTTGGATTAAATGTTCCGCGGCGCTGGCACCGTGTATTCGTCGTGCATGCATGCCGCAAGGCTGGCCGGTCACGTGGTACTGCCTAGTTGGACAAGTTGTCCAGCTGCTGGGTTTTATTATCCAGCAACATTTTGCAAAATTCAAAGATTGCCATGGCCGGCCAACTATAGATGGGCCCCACCCATAGCTAATGTCAAAGGTCCCAAGTCGGACATGTAAGCAGAGCTGTAGGGAATGTTTTATAATCGTACATTAATGTAAACTATAGCTGGGACTGCCAAATAAAAATATTGCGGTGGCCCAACTATAGATTCGCCCCATCAATAGCTAATTTCAGTGGTCCCCAGTAAAGTCAGACGTGTATCAGAGCTGTAGGGAACGTTTTATGGTTGTACATCAATGTAAACTATAGTTGGGACACCGCAAAATAAAAAGATCGGAGTGGCCCAACTATAGATGGGCCAGCCCAACAATGGAACTTACAGTTGGGACCGTCCCAAGACTCCCAACTATAGTTGGGACAGGCCCAACTATAGTTGGGCCAGCCCAACTGTGGAACTACAGTTGGGACAGGCCCAACTATAGTTGGGACAGGCCCAACTATAGTTGGGACCGATGCGATAGTTGGGGCGTGACAACAACATATTTTATCATATCACCATCTACACTTCCAACAAAAAAAATCATATTACTATCTAAATGTACATGGTGTGACGAAAATGCCGCCCTGGTCATTTTCTTAGACTCACCTTTACGCCTGGGTAACTTTTTATTAGGTTCCATCCACTTTTATAACTGTTTGATGACTTATTTTATCGCTAGTATTCACCAACCGTCAGCTGTTTTCATATTCACTGCCGGCCACTGCCATGTGTTTGTGTGAGTGCGCTAAAAATAGAATTAGGTTAAGATGGCCGCCTCCTAGCTTTTAAAATCCGTTCAGAATTGGACTAAAGTTTTTAAAGATTATTTCTGATATTAGATTATAAAACTGAGATTTATAAGAGCAGAAAGTTGTATTTCCTTTATCTTTACGTATTTCAACACTTAGACTAAGTTTTTGGCAGAAAATATTTCAGTAGGCAATTATTTACCAAATTTTGCAACGCTTTCGTTAGCCTTGACCAAGGCTATCAGCTTGTTCTCATACGAGCTTGTTCCCGCTACCGCACACCGCGCGCGCCGCGCCGCGACACAATCACTAGTTGTACTATACCGTTAGCCTCAACGACCCTTGCGTGTGCTTTGTGTGCATGTATTGTACGTACGCCCCACACACACTTCCGCAAACAGCCGTACAATAAGTCGAAGCGCAAGATAGCCTTGACGCAACCGTGGCGAATTCCTTATGTGTTTCTTTATAGTTTCGACCGAAATCGGCCGAAAATTTCTGATGCGCATATATTACACGATATCCAATCAAAGCCCGTAAACTTTGACCTGCGACATACATATTCATGACCCACAAATTACTGCATACACCACGTACATGTACATGTATGTTTACTCAAACCATGGTATGTCCAGGTATTTCAATCCCATTTTAAACCATTTCTCCAGTTGTATTACAAACAAATGAAACATGCCGCTATATGAGTGAACAATTTGTTCAAAATGATACTATTTCCAATGTATTGCGAATTGGACAGTTCAAGACAGTCCGCCGACGTTTTGTCGGTGCAACAGCGTACATTATCACACCGCTACCTGCCCGTGCTATTCTGACAGCGAATGTAGGGAACAGGTCAACTCGGACCCAGGTCAAATCATACCCATTTAATCGAATGCAGGTTAACTCGTATCTATAAGCACCCGTATGAATTAACTGCAAGAAACGAGCTATTGACTTTGGGATGGAAATATACGAAACTGTCAGGTACATGGTGAAAACAAAACTCTCCCTGAATACATACCATGTGCAAATTACATCTCATACGTACGACACATGTATTTTAACGCGTACGTATGAATCGTATATGTCGTACCTACGACATACGTACGACATGTAAGTCGTAGATGTAAATCGCACAAGATACAAGTCGTTCTCACAAGATATGTTGCATGTACGACATAATCGACAAACAGGTCAAACATACGAGTTACAATTCATATTTTGTACACACGAGATATTAAGTCGTACTTATATACGACTTTGTCGTATGCGACAAAAGTATATCGTACCCTGTCGACTCGACTAATGCACGACATATATGTTGCACCGGCACCTGTCGACATTATGTCACATGTTTGATATGTCATACTCTGTCGACATATATGTCGTACCCTGTCGATGATATTAGTCGTACCCTGTCGAAATATGTCGTACCCTGTCGATATATTAGTCGTACATACGACATATAACTTATAAGTTGTTCATACAAGTTAAAATCAGTCTTACAGAATAAGTTTGCTGAAGGAGAGATATTTTTTCCCATATCCCCTTGACAGCTTAGAAGAAATACCCCCCCCCCCCCAAAAAAAAGTCAGCGGTAGATATACTCAATAGTGTGAGCACTTTTTTTGCCGCTGAACGTGAAAGCGCAGCGTGTCCTGCATGGCGCCAGCCGGGCCGGTGCCTACAGTGGACGGCACCAACGTGGCCTCTGTGCATGGTGACATCGTTTTTGCCGGCGTGCGGTTTTGTACCGTTTGCCGTTTTTGGAAGGTCTAATTTTTCATCCTTTTTCATTTCATTTTCGACCCAAACTATGTGTAACTTTATAAATATTATTCTACTATTATTTAAGATTTTAAGGGGGTGTTTACAATAATTATTGTTACCACAGGCCGTCTGGTTTATAAACCTTTGGTCGTATTATGTAATGCAATAAATATTCATTTTTTTGTCAGCCGTTATCCAATAAGAGAAGACTATTTACCATAGCGCGTACTAATTATCATATTCGGCATACACGGTTGCGTCAAGGCTATCTTCCGCCTCGACTTACTGTACGGCTGTTTGCGGAAGTGTGTGTGGGGCGTATGTACAACATGTACATGCACACAAAGCGCACGCAAGGGTCGTTGGGGCTAACGGTATAGTACAACATTGTGTCGCTGCGCGCGCGGTGTGCGGTAGCGGGAACAAGCTCATTTGGGAACAAGCTGATAGCCTTGGTCAAGGCTACGCTTTCGTCTGCGAAGGTCTGAAATGCTTCATGAATATTTGTGAGTATGACATCACTGGATTTTTATCAATGAAATTAGGTCATGTTTACGTTCAGTCACCAACTTTGTTTTTGCCTTATTGTGTGAAATCTGGGGAAATCTGTTGTTCTGTTTTCAGTGTAGATGGAAGCTTAGGATTTAAGGATTATTTGTATATCTTAAGTGATGAATGTACAGTATAAATTATTGATTTTTCAGTTGAATGAAAACTTTGTTGTGTTTAGTAATTTTCGCTGGTTTACAACTTGTGGGCGTTGCTCTATGGCGTTGCTTCTTTACTACGCGTACGCGCTGTCTGTGTGTAAGGCGCGCGATCCAAAGAGTAAAAGGGCAGATTTTTGTGAATTCGGGGTACGGTTAGGGTGATTTAGTTCTGAGTTTGTCAAGTTGTAGTTTGTACTGCTGATCTCTGAGTTGAGGAGCTGAGGAGCAGAGAAGCAGAGGAGCTGGTGAGAGAGGTAATATAATAGGCACGTACAGAGCCGGTTTAATGTTTACATTAACGTGCATATTCACTGGGGAAAAATAGTTATTATAAAGTTAGGGAGGTTTGGAATTGAGATGTTGAGGAGTAATTGAGGAGCTGAGGAGCCAGCGGAGGAGCCAGTTAAGGAGCTCATAGCACGTACGGAGCCCGGTTGTTATTCGCATATTCGCTAGGGGAAAATAGTTTAATTAAATCTTAATGTAAATTAGGGAGGGTTGGAATTAAGGAACTGAGGAGCCAGTGAGGAGCCGAATTTGGAGGACACTTTGTAAGTCACTTATTATTGGAATGGAGGACCTGGATAAAATAATCTAAGGTCATCTAAGTTATCTCAGGAGCTAAGCAGATTCAAGAAACTACTGGCAGACCCATCAGAGGCCTTGACTTAGCGAGACATTTGGACTGGCAGACGGAATTGCCTAGTCATGTTTAAATGTGAGAAACTACTGGCAGACGTAATTGCCTAACGTAGTGATATTTGTTTTTAAACTGACAGACGTATAATTGCCTAGTCATATTATTTTTTTAGGGGCATAGGATTTGCCCGTTATTAAGTAGAGGTTAGGGAATAACTTAGAGACTTATCGTTTTGCCTCCCAGTGCAGAGAGCATGCACTATCCTTTAAGGTATCCTCCCCCTTTGTAAATAAATTCCAGAGATTAGGCCCCTAGACTCGTTCCTCACCAGTGCAAAGTGCACTGTCATTTATTGTATTTCTCAGCTTTGAATTAATTTAAGTTTAAGCTCATCCTTGGCATTGTTCTTTTGACTGTTGTTCAGTTTTGAATTAAATTGCTAGTTTTCGAGTTGTGCTGAAGATTTGCCTGAGGTGTATCTTTCTTGAGTCAGTCACTTCACTTAACTTCTTCACTGGGTCACATATATTTTGACTACGAACCTTAGACGCAGATTAAGAAATACTAAACCGGTGAGGCGGAACTCCGGGGTTTAGGGCCTCCGCCTGGTGGCAGCGCTATCGTCCTGGTAAAATCGCGCCCTCTTGTAGAAATGAATTTTTCGTAATTCTAAGCACTTCTTTCCTTTAATCATATCAAATGTATTCTTCCACGGTTCACGCCAATTTTCAGACGGGTTGTGTCAAAGTTATGGTTAATAATCGTTCGCAATTTGAAACCAATGCAATGTTGTTCTTGAGTTATCGTCTCAACAAAGAGTGTCAAAAGAGACTAAAATTCGGAGTGAAGTTTTCGTAATTAAATTAAAGAGCTTAGGCCTATTTTCTTTCAATCATATTAAATGTATTCTTCCACGGTTCACGTCAATTTTCAAACGGGTTGTGACAAATGTAATGGTAAATAATCGTTCGTAATTTCAATCCAATGTGATATGTTGTTCTTGAGTTATCGTCTCAACAAACTTAGAGTGTTGTATTTTTGTTTAGTGTTTACGGTGTTGACCAGCGGTTGTGCAGGGCGCCCTCTTGTAGAAATGAATTTTTCGTAATTCTAAGCACTTCTTTCCTTTAATCATATCAAATGTATTCTTCCACGGTTCACGCCAATTTTCAAACGGGTTATGTCAAATGTTATGGTTAATAACCGTTCGTAATTTCAAACCAATGCAATTTGTTGTTCTTGAGTTATCGTCTCAACAAACTTAGAGTGTTGTATTTTTGTTTAATAGTGTTTACGGTGTTGACCAGCGGTTGTGCAGGGCGCCGGTGTGGACGGTAATTCTGTCCCCCGTTAAAAGTGTCCGGGGGGACAGAATTACCTAGGTAAAAGTGTCCTCCTCGGCCCGTTAATTCTGTCCCCCTTCAGGTAATTCTGTCCCCTCCAGGTTTTTTTGTCCCCCTAGTTTTGCAACGCAGAGGGCCAGTTCTCTATATTGTTTTCATGAATTCACTCTACAAGGTATACATTTTTTACTCTTTAGTCTGCCCTTCATGAAGATAAAAAAAAATTAACTTTCTGGTCTCTTTGTTAGATGTGAAATGTGAACACAATGTTTCGATCGATTCGGAGTACGGTGTATAGGGGTGCAGACCAGTAAATCGGTCCGAAATTGCCTGCGCCGGCCAAATCACGATTTGCATGCCCTCAAAATCTTCGGTATTTGGGCATGCTTTGGGCCATGAACTTGAGGGTTTGTAAAAAATATGGGTGGAAGCCGTGCACAGGACTAGGAGCTTGCAGTTCTGTGTAATTTTGATGTAATTTGGACCCTAAAAGCGCTCTATTTTGCAATGGAGTGTAGGCATCGTTTTTCAAAATGGCGATGGGCTTCAGTACTATTTTCAGGGGTGATCATCTTCAGATGGAAATTTCCCCTAAAAGTCATCAGTTGACCCCCCGAAAATTGAAAAGAAAATGAAAGATGATGAAATAAGCTTAAATTTTATGTGCGTCTCGAACACCTTGGAGAGTTGTGAGTATTTTTCCCGAATTTTTGAAGTGGGAGCATTTACCATTGGGGTCTATGGAAGTTTATTTACTGGTCTGCTACCATAGCCCTATTCTACGGTGGACGCCTCATTGATATAACGCCTACTTGGATTGGTCTGCCTTCCCATCGTAGCGCGTAACGAAATTTCCTATTGGATGAATTTCCTTTGTGTAGCGGGATACACATTATGTACACATATGCGATAAACGCTGCCACGTATCTTGCAGCATGTACTTGCGGCGATGCGCGCTCACGAACACGACTCGTATCATCGCATGGCTGATACTTGGGTGGCAGCAAGTCATTTTTTGCAAGTCCAAGTCAAGTCACAAGTCATTGTTTGCAAGTCCAAGTCAAGTCACAAGTCAAAGCTGGTATTTACAAGTCAAGTCACAAGTCACAAAAATAGCGACTCGAGTCCGACTCGAGTCCAAGTCACATGACTCGAGTCAGCAACTCTGATACGGTACGGGGACACATTTACCAGGGGGACACTTTCAACGTTGGGCAGGGGGACATAATTTACCAGAGAGGGGGACAGATCTACCTTGGTAAATGTGTCCCCCCGGACAGATTTACCGGGTCACAAACCGGAAAATTTATCCGGGGGGACACATTTACCGGGGGGGGGGGGGGGGGGGGACAGAATTACCTGCCACACCGCCAAGACATACATCCGCACGCCGTAGAATATTTTAAGTTTTGTTCAATAGAGGGCGCGTCACATAAATAGTGGTCTCAACAACGCATCAACACGGATGCTGAACAAAAAGAACAAACTCGTTTCCGATGAACTACTCAGAAAATACAAAATGGATTAAATTGAAGTTTCGTGCAATTAGTTTTCACGATGTGTAGCATAATTAGTTTGAATGGAGTGAGAAACCGTGGAGCTATAAATACAATATGATCGTAACAATCTAGTGTTTTAAACGTTAAAAATCCATGTTGACTTACATTAGGATTGTATTTGTTGCAATTAAAATCCTTTATTGTTACGGTCATAATAGCTTGATAATTTGACGTTTTTCTTATGAAATGAAATCTTTTGATGTCAAACATCATGACAAATGAGTGTACGAAAATTCATTTTAATGTAACGTGTATTTCTTGAGTTGTTGGCCCGAAATCGGGTTTGGTGGTGGAGATCGAGACCACTATGATAGAGGGCGCGCCACATAAATAGTGGTCTTAACAACGCATCAACACGGATGCTGCACAAGTGAAGAAAAAGAACATCCTCGTTTCCGATGAACTACTCAAGAAATACAAAATGGATTAAATTGAAATTTCGTGCAGTTAGTTTTCACGATGTGTAGCATAAGTAGTTTGAATGGCGTGAGAAACTGTGGAGCTATAAATATAATATGATCGTAACAATCTAGTGTTTTAAACGTTAAAAATCCATGTTGACTTCCATTAGGATTGTATTTGTTGCAAATAAAATCCTGTATTGTTACGGTCATAATAGCTTGATTAATTGACGTTTTTTCATGAATTGAAATCTTTTGATGCCAAACATCATGACAAATGAGTGTACGAAAATTCATTTTAATGTAACGTGTATTTCTTGAGTTGTTGGCCCGAAATCGGGTTTGGTGGTGGAGATCGAGACCACTATGATAGAGGGCGCGCCAAATAAATAGTGGTCTCAACAACGCATCAACACGGATGATGCACATTTGAAGAAAAAGAACAACCTCGTTTCCGATGAACTACTCGAGAAATACAAAATGGATTAAATTGAAATTTCGTGCAATTAGTTTTCACTATGTGTAACATGAGTAGTTTGAATGGCGTGAGAAACCTTGGAGCTACAAATACAATATGATCGTAACAATCTAGTGTTTTAAACGTTAAAAATCCATGTTGACTTCCATTAGGATTGTATTTGTTGCAATTAAAATCCTGTATTGTTACGGTCATAATAGCTTGATAATTTGACGTTTTTATTATGAAATGAAATCTTTTGATGTCAATCATCATGACAAATGAGTGTACGAAAATTCATTTTAATGTAACATGTATTTCTTGAGTTGTTGGCCCGAAATCGGGTTTGGTGGTGGAGATCGAGACCACTATGATAGAGGGCGCGCCAAATAAATAGTGGTCTCAACAACGCATCAACACGGATGCTGCACATTTGAAGAAAAAGAACAACCTCGTTTCCGATGAACTACTCAAGAAATACAAAATGGATTAAATTGAAATTTCGTGCAGTTAGTTTTCACGATGTGTAGCATAAGTAGTTTGAATGGCGTGAGAAACTGTGGAGCTATAAATATAATATGATCGTAACAATCTAGTGTTTTAAACGTTAAAAATCCATGTTGACTTCCATTAGGATTGTATTTGTTGCAAATAAAATCCTGTATTGTTACGGTCATAATAGCTTGATTAATTGACGTTTTTTCATGAATTGAAATCTTTTGATGCCAAACATCATGACAAATGAGTGTACGAAAATTCATTTTAATGTAACGTGTATTTCTTGAGTTGTTGGCCCGAAATCGGGTTTGGTGGTGGAGATCGAGACCACTATGATAGAGGGCGCGCCAAATAAATAGTGGTCTCAACAACGCATCAACACGGATGATGCACATTTGAAGAAAAAGAACAACCTCGTTTCCGATGAACTACTCGAGAAATACAAAATGGATTAAATTGAAATTTCGTGCAATTAGTTTTCACTATGTGTAACATGAGTAGTTTGAATGGCGTGAGAAACCTTGGAGCTACAAATACAATATGATCGTAACAATCTAGTGTTTTAAACGTTAAAAATCCATGTTGACTTCCATTAGGATTGTATTTGTTGCAATTAAAATCCTGTATTGTTACGGTCATAATAGCTTGATAATTTGACGTTTTTATTATGAAATGAAATCTTTTGATGTCAATCATCATGACAAATGAGTGTACGAAAATTCATTTTAATGTAACATGTATTTCTTGAGTTGTTGGCCCGAAATCGGGTTTGGTGGTGGAGATCGAGACCACTATGATAGAGGGCGCGCCAAATAAATAGTGGTCTCAACAACGCATCAACACGGATGCTGCACATTTGAAGAAAAAGAACAACCTCGTTTCCGATGAACTACTCAAGAAATACAAAATGGATTAAATTGAAATTTCGTGCAGTTAGTTTTCACGATGTGTAGCATAAGTAGTTTGAATGGCGTGAGAAACTGTGGAGCTATAAATATAATATGATCGTAACAATCTAGTGTTTTAAACGTTAAAAATCCATGTTGACTTCCATTAGGATTGTATTTGTTGCAAATAAAATCCTGTATTGTTACGGTCATAATAGCTTGATTAATTGACGTTTTTATTATGAATTGAAATCTTTTGATGCCAAACATCATGACAAATGAGTGTACGAAAATTCATTTTAATGTAACGTGTATTTCTTGAGTTGTTGGCCCGAAATCGGGTTTGGTGGTGGAGATCGAGACCACTATGATAGAGGGCGCGCCAAATAAATAGTGGTCTCAACAACGCATCAACACGGATGCTGCACATTTGAAGAAAAAGAACAACCTCGTTTCCGATGAACTACTCGAGAAATACAAAATGGATTAAATTGAAATTTCGTGCAAGTAGTTTTCACTATGTGTAACATGAGTAGTTTGAATGGCGTGAGAAACCTTGGAGCTACAAATACAATATGATCGTAACAATCTAGTGTTTTAAACGTTAAAAATCCATGTTGACTTCCATTAGGATTGTATTTGTTGCAATTAAAATCCTGTATTGTTACGGTCATAATAGCTTGATAATTTGACGTTTTTATTATGAAATGAAATCTTTTGATGTCAATCATCATGACAAATGAGTGTACGAAAATTCATTTTAATGTAACATGTATTTCTTGAGTTGTTGGCCCGAAATCGGGTTTGGTGGTGGAGATCGAGACCACTATAACAGAGGGCGCACCACATAAATAGTGGTCTCAACAACGCATCAATACGGATGCTGCACAAGTGAACAAAAAGAACAACCTCGTTTCCGATGAACTACTCAAGAAATACAAAATGGATTAAATTGAAATTTCGTGCAATTAGTAATCACGATGTGTAGCATAAGTAGTTTGAATGACGTGAGAAACCGTGGAGCTATAAATACAATATGATCGTAACAATCTAGTGTTTTAAACGTTAAAAATCCATGTTGACTTCCATTAGGATTGTGTTTGTTGCAAATAAAATCCTGTATTGTTACGGTCATAATAGCTTGATTAATTGACGTTTTTTCATGAATTGAAATCTTTTGATGCCAAACATCATGACAAATGAGTGTACGAAAATTCATTTTAATGTAACGTGTATTTCTTGAGTTGTTGGCCCGAAATCGGGTTTGGTGGTGGAGATCGAGACCACTATGATAGAGGGCGCGCCACATAAATAGTGGTCTTAACAACGCATCAACACGGATGCTGCACAAGTGAAGAAAAAGAACATCCTCGTTTCCGATGAACTACTCAAGAAATACAAAATGGATTAAATTGAAATTTCGTGCAGTTAGTTTTCACGATGTGTAGCATAAGTAGTTTGAATGGCGTGAGAAACTGTGGAGCTATAAATATAATATGATCGTAACAATCTAGTGTTTTAAACGTTAAAAATCCATGTTGACTTCCATTAGGATTGTATTTGTTGTAAATAAAATCCTGTATTGTTACGGTCATAATAGCTTGATTAATTGACGTTTTTTCATGAATTGAAATCTTTTGATGCCAAACATCATGACAAATGAGTGTACGAAAATTCATTTTAATGTAACGTGTATTTCTTGAGTTGTTGGCCCGAAATCGGGTTTGGTGGTGGAGATCGAGACCACTATGATAGAGGGCGCGCCAAATAAATAGTGGTCTCAACAACGCATCAACACGGATGATGCACATTTGAAGAAAAAGAACAACCTCGTTTCCGATGAACTACTCGAGAAATACAAAATGGATTAAATTGAAATTTCGTGCAATTAGTTTTCACTATGTGTAACATGAGTAGTTTGAATGGCGTGAGAAACCTTGGAGCTACAAATACAATATGATCGTAACAATCTAGTGTTTTAAACGTTAAAAATCCATGTTGACTTCCATTAGGATTGTATTTGTTGCAAATAAAATCCTGTATTGTTACGGTCATAATAGCTTGATAATTTGACGTTTTTATTATGAAATGAAATCTTTTGATGTCAATCATCATGACAAATGAGTGTACGAAAATTCATTTTAATGTAACATGTATTTCTTGAGTTGTTGGCCCGAAATCGGGTTTGGTGGTGGAGATCGAGACCACTATGATAGAGGGCGCGCCAAATAAATAGTGGTCTCAACAACGCATCAACACGGATGCTGCACATTTGAAGAAAAAGAACAACCTCGTTTCCGATGAACTACTCAAGAAATACAAAATGGATTAAATTGAAATTTCGTGCAGTTAGTTTTCACGATGTGTAGCATAAGTAGTTTGAATGGCGTGAGAAACTGTGGAGCTATAAATATAATATGATCGTAACAATCTAGTGTTTTAAACGTTAAAAATCCATGTTGACTTCCATTAGGATTGTATTTGTTGCAAATAAAATCCTGTATTGTTACGGTCATAATAGCTTGATTAATTGACGTTTTTTCATGAATTGAAATCTTTTGATGCCAAACATCATGACAAATGAGTGTACGAAAATTCATTTTAATGTAACGTGTATTTCTTGAGTTGTTGGCCCGAAATCGGGTTTGGTGGTGGAGATCGAGACCACTATGATAGAGGGCGCGCCAAATAAATAGTGGTCTCAACAACGCATCAACACGGATGCTGCACATTTGAAGAAAAAGAACAACCTCGTTTCCGATGAACTACTCGAGAAATACAAAATGGATTAAATTGAAATTTCGTGCAATTAGTTTTCACTATGTGTAACATGAGTAGTTTGAATGGCGTGAGAAACCTTGGAGCTACAAATACAATATGATCGTAACAATCTAGTGTTTTAAACGTTAAAAATCCATGTTGACTTCCATTAGGATTGTATTTGTTGCAATTAAAATCCTGTATTGTTACGGTCATAATAGCTTGATAATTTGACGTTTTTATTATGAAATGAAATCTTTTGATGTCAATCATCATGACAAATGAGTGTACGAAAATTCATTTTAATGTAACATGTATTTCTTGAGTTGTTGGCCCGAAATCGGGTTTGGTGGTGGAGATCGAGACCACTATAACAGAGGGCGCGCCACATAAATAGTGGTCTCAACAACGCATCAATACGGATGCTGCACAAGTGAACAAAAAGAACAACCTCGTTTCCGATGAACTACTCAAGAAATACAAAATGGATTAAATTGAAATTTCGTGCAATTAGTAATCACGATGTGTAGCATAAGTAGTTTGAATGACGTGAGAAACCGTGGAGCTATAAATACAATATGATCGTAACAATCTAGTGTTTTAAACGTTAAAAATCCATGTTGACTTCCATTAGGATTGTGTTTGTTGCAAATAAAATCCTGTATTGTTACGGTCATAATAGCTTGATTAATTGACGTGTTTTCATGAAATGAAATCTTTTGATGCCAAACATCATGACAAATGAGTGTACGAAAATTCATTTTAACCCTCCGGCGCAGAATCTAGCCCTTTTGGGAACCCAATTTGGTTAATTACCTTAATAAAAAAAAAAAAAAATCAAACCAATTCTGGTGATCTTCCATCTAATCCTAGCAAGAGACACCCTCTACGGATATATGCAGTCACCTTTAGTGTGTGACCCCGGGTCAGGCATATCTGAGCATGACAACCTGGGCTAAGGACCGACGCAATTTCTGCCCATCCGGGGACCCACCATATACACGCGCACAAAACAACTCCGACGCAATTTCTGCCCACCCGGGGACCCACCATATACACGTGCACAAACAAGGTCACTTGCGAGTAGACAGTGCACGGCTTGACCACAGACTAAGTATACAAATACACCTCCATAGTCTACAGACATAGCAAGATTGTGTTCATGTGGATACAGTGTTGTGTAGCCTCAAACCGTGGCGCTAAATATTTGGGTCATCGGGGGACCCCTTACTGTAAGTGTGTTACTAAATGGGCTTTCTGCGTCGTAGAGTTAAGGTACCTTTAGACAGCGACACATGAGAGCCATGTCGGCTGGCGCTGACAGCCCTTGCTATGGGACTTACTGCACAAAAACGAAACTGGGGGCATCATGTACCTACGTAAGGGGCTCACTCCAAAAGTTTCAAGTCTGAAGCCTTGCCGATTTGTCAGCTTGTTGGCCGATTCATCCGCTATCCAACAAGCTATAGTTTGTCAAAGTCCATCTATGTTAAGGTACCTTTAGACCGCGACACATGAGAGCCATGTCGGCTGGCGCTGACAGCCCTTGCTACTGGACTTACTGCACAAAAAGGAAACTGGGGGCATCATGTACCTACGTCTGGGGCTCACTCCAAAAGTTTAAATTCTGAAGCCTTGCCGATTTGTCAGCTTGTTGGCCTATTCATCCGCTATCCAACAAGCTATAGTTTGTCAAAATCCATTCATGTTAAGGTACCTTTAGACCGCGACACATGAGAGCCATGTCGGCTGGCGCTGACAGCGTTTGCTATGGGACTTACTGCACAAAAACGAAACTGGAGGCATCATGTACCTACGTCTGAGGCTCACTCCAAAAGTTTCAAGTCTGAAGCCTTGCCGATTTGTCAGCTTGTTGGCCTATTCATCCGCTATCCAACAAGCTATAGTTTGTCAAAATCCATCCATGTTAAGGTACCTTTAGACCGCGACACATGAGAGCCATGTCGGCTGGCGCTGACAGCCCTTGCTATTGGACTTACTGCACAAAAACGAAACGGCGGGCATCATGTACCTACGTCTGGGGCTCACTCCAAAAGTTTCAAGTCTGAAGCCTTGCCGATTTGTCGGCTTGTTGGCCTATTCATCCGCTATCCAACAAGCTATAGTTTGTCAAAATCCATTCATGTTAAGGTACCTTTAGACCGCGACACATGAGAGCCGTGTCGGCTGGCGCTGACAGCCCTTGCTATGGGACTTACTGCACAAAAACGAAACTGGGGGCATCATGTACCTACGTCTGGGGCTCACTCCAAAAGTTTCAAGTCTGATGCCTTGCCGATTTGTCAGCTTGTTGGCCTATTCATCCGCTATCCAACAAGCTACAGTTTGTCAAAATCCATCCATGTTAAGGTACCTTTACACTGCGACACATGAGAGCCATGTCGGCTGGCGCTGACAGCCCTTGCTACTGGACTTACTGCACAAAAAGGAAACTGGGGGCATCATGTACCTACGTCTGGGGCTCACTCCAAAAGTTTCAAGTCTGAAGCCTTGCCGATTTGTCAGCTTGTTGGCCTATTCATCCGCTATCCAACAAGCTATAGTTTGTCAAAATCCATGTATGTTAAGGTACCTTTAGACCGCGACACATGAGAGCCATGTCGGCTGGCGCTGACAGCCCTTGCTATGGGACTTAGTGCACAAAAACGAAACTGGGGGCATCATGTACCTACGTCTGGGGCTCACTCCAAAAGTTTCAAGTCTTAAGCCTTGCTGATTTGTCAGCATGTTGGCCTATTCATCTGCTATCCAACAAGCTATAGTTTGTCGAAATCCATCCATGTTAAGGTACCTTTAGACCGCGACACATGAGAGCCATGTCGGCTGGCGCTGACAGCCCTTGCTATGGGACTTACTGCACAAAAAGGAAACTGGGGGCATCATGTACCTACGTCTGGGGCTCACTCCAAAAGTTTCAAGTCTGAAGCCTTGCCGATTTGTCAGCTTGTTGGCCTATTCATCCGCTATCCAAAAAGGTATAGTTTGTCAAAATCCATTCATGTTAAGGTACCTTTAGACCGCGACACATGAGAGCCATGTCGGCTGGCGCTTACAGCCCTTGCTATGGGACTTACTGCACAAAAACGAAACTGGGGGCATCATGTACCTACGTCTGGGGCTCACTCCAAAAGTTTCAAGTCTGATGCCTTGCCGATTTGTCAGCTTGTTGGCCTATTCATCCGCTATCCAACAAGCTATAGTTTGTCAAAATCCATCCATGTTAAGGTACCTTTAGATTGCGACACATGAGAGCCATGTCGGATGGCGCTGACAGCCGTTGCTATGGGACTTACTGCACAAAAACAAAACTGGGGGCATCATGTACCTACGTCTGGGGCTCACTCCAAAAGTTTCAAGTCTGAAGCCTTGCCGATTTGTCAGCTTGTTGGCCTAGTCATCCGTTATCCAACAAGCTATAGTTTGTCAAAATCCATCTATGTTAAGGTGCCTTTTGACCGCGACACATGAGAGCCATGTCGGCTGGCGCTGACAGCCCTTGCTATGGGACTTACTGCACAAAAACGAAACTGGGTGCATCATGTACCTACGTATGGGGCTCACTCCAAAAGTTTCAAGTCTGAAGCCTTGCCGATTTGTCAGCTTGTTGGCCTATTCATCCGCTATCCAACAAGCTATAGTTTGTCAAAATCCATCCATGTTAAGGTACCTTTAGACCGCGAAACATGAGAGCCATGTCGGCTGGCGCTGACAGCCCTTGCTATGGGACTTACTGCACAAAAACGAAACGGCAGGCATCATGTACCTACGTATGGGGCTCACTCAAAAAGTTTCAAGTCTGAAGCCTTGCCGATTTGGCAGCTTGTTGGCCTATTCATCCGCTATCCAACAAGCTATAGTTTGTCAAAATCCATTCATGTTAAGGTACCTTTAGACCGCGACACATGAGAGCCATGTCGGCTGGCGCTGACAGCCCTTGCTATGGGACTTACAGCACAAAAACGAAACTGGGGGCATCATGTACCTACGTCTGAGGCTCACTCCAAAAGTTTCAAGTCTGAAGCCTTGCCGATTTGTCAGCTTGTTGGCCTATTCATCCGCTATCCAACAAGCTATAGTTTGTCAAAATCCATCCATGTTAAGGTACCTTTAGACCGCGACACATGAGAGCCATGTCGCGGCTGGCGCTGACAGCCCTTGCTATGGGACTTACTGCACAAAAAGGAAACTGGGGGCATCATGTACCTACGTCTGGGGCTCACTCCAAAAGTTTGAAGTCTGAAGCCTTGCCGATTTGTCAGCTTGTTGGCCTATTCATCCGCTATCCAACAAGCTATAGTTTGTCAAAATCCATCTATGTTAAGGTACCTTTAGACCGCGACACATGAGAGCCATGTCGGCTGGCGCTGACAGCCCTTGCTATGGGACTTAGTGCACAAAAACGAAACTGGGGGCATCATGTACCTACGTCTGGGGCTCACTCCAAAAGTTTCAAGTCTTAAGCCTTGCTGATTTGTCAGCTTGTTGGCCTATTCATCCGCTATCAAAAAAAGGTATAGTTTGTCAAAATCCATTCATGTTAAGGTACCTTTAGACCGCGACACATGAGAGCCATGTCGGCTGGCGCTGACAGCCCTTGCTATGGGACTTACTGCACAAAAACGAAACTGGGGGCATCATGTACCTACGTCTGGGGCTCACTCCAAAAGTTTCAAGTCTGAAGCCTTGCCGATTTGTCAGCTTGTTGGCCTATTCATCCGCTATCCAACAAGCTATAGTTTGTCAAAATCCATCCATGTTAAGGTACCTTTAGATTGCGACACATGAGAGCCATGTCGGCTGGCGCTGACAGCCGTTGCTATGGGACTTACTGCACAAAAAGGAAACTGGGGGCATCATGTACCTACGTCTGGGGCTCACTCCAAAAGTTTCAAGTCTGAAGCCTTGCCGATTTGTCAGCTTGTTGGCCTATTCATCCGCCATCCAAAAAGGTATAGTTTGTCAAAATCCATTCATGTTAAGGTACCTTTAGACCGCGACACATGAGAGCCATGTCGGCTGGCGCTGACAGCCCTTGCTATGGGACTTACTGCACAAAAAGGAAACTGGGGGCATCATGTACCTACGTCTGGGGCTCACTCCAAAAGTTTCAAGTCTGATGCCTTGCCGATTTGTCAGCTTGTTGGCCTATTCATCCGCTATCCAACAAGCTATAGTTTGTCAAAATCCATCCATGTTAAGGTACCTTTAGATTGCGACACATGAGAGCCATGTCGGCTGGCGCTGACAGCCCTTGCTATGGGACTTACTGCACAAAAACAAAACTGGGGGCATCATGTACCTACGTCTGGGGCTCACTCCAAAAGTTTCAAGTCTGAAGCCTTGCCGATTTGTCAGCTTGTTGGCCTAGTCATCCGTTATCCAACAAGCTATAGTTTGTCAAAATCCATCTATGTTAAGGTGCCTTTTGACCGCGACACATGAGAGCCATGTCGGCTGGCGCTGACAGCCCTTGCTATGGGACTTACTGCACAAAAACGAAACTGGGTGCATCATGTACCTACGTATGGGGCTCACTCCAAAAGTTTCAAGTCTGAAGCCTTGCCGATTTGTCAGCTTGTTGGCCTATTCATCTGCTATCCAACAAGCTATAGTTTGTCAAAATCCATCCATGTTAAGGTACCTTTAGACCGCGACACATGAGAGCCATGTCGGCTGGCGCTGACAGCCCTTGCTATGGGACTTACTGCACAAAAACGAAACGGCAGGCATCATGTACCTACCTATGGGGCTCACTCCAAAAGTTTCAAATCTGAAGCCTTGCCGATTTGGCAGCTTGTTGGCCTATTCATCCGCTATCCAACAAGCTATAGTTTGTCAAAATCCATTCATGTTAAGGTACCTTTAGACCGCGACACATGAGAGCCATGTCGGCTGGCGCTGACAGCCCTTGCTATGGGACTTACAGCACAAAAACGAAACTGGGGGCATCATGTACCTACGTCTGGGGCTCACTCCAAAAGTTTCAAGTCTGATGCCTTGCCGATTTGTCAGCTTGTTGGCCTATTCATCCGCTATCCAACAAGCTATAGTTTGTCAAAATCCATCCATGTTAAGGTACCTTTAGACCGCGACACATGAGAGCCATGTCGCGGCTGGCGCTGACAGCCCTTGCTATGGGACTTACTGCACAAAAAGGAAACTGGGGGCATCATGTACCTACGTCTGGGGCTCACTCCAAAAGTTTGAAGTCTGAAGCCTTGCCGATTTGTCAGCTTGTTGGCCTATTCATCCGCTATCCAACAAGCTATAGTTTGTCAAAATCCATCTATGTTAAGGTACCTTTAGACCGCGACACATGAGAGCCATGTCGGCTGGCGCTGACAGCCCTTGCTATTGGACTTAGTGCACAAAAACGAAACTGGGGGCATCATGTACCTACGTCTGGGGCTCACTCCAAAAGTTTCAAGTCTTAAGCCTTGCTGATTTGTCAGCTTGTTGGCCTATTCATCCGCTATCCAACAAGCTATAGTTTGTCGAAATCCATCCATGTTAAGGTACCTTTAGACCGCGACACATGAGAGCCATGTCGGCTGGCGCTGACAGCCCTTGCTATGGACCTTACTGCACAAAAAGGAAACTGGGGGCATCATGTACCTACGTCTGGGGCTCACTCCAAAAGTTTCAAGTCTGAAGCCTTGCCGATTTGTCAGCTTGTTGGCCTATTCATCCGTTATCAAAAAAAGGTATAGTTTGTCAAAATCCATTCATGTTAAGGTACCTTTAGACCGCGACACATGAGAGCCATGTCGGCTGGCGCTGACAGCCCTTGCTATGGGACTTACTGCACAAAAACGAAACTGGGGGCATCATGTACCTACGTCTGGGGCTCACTCCAAAAGTTTCAAGTCTGAAGCCTTGCCGATTTGTCAGCTTGTTGGCCTATTCATCCGCTATCCAACAAGCTATAGTTTGTCAAAATCCATCCATGTTAAGGTACCTTTAGATTGCGACACATGAGAGCCATGTCGGCTGGCGCTGACAGCCCTTGCTATGGGACTTACTGCACAAAAAGGAAACTGGGGGCATCATGTACCTACGTCTGGGGCTCACTCCAAAAGTTTCAAGTCTGAAGCCTTGCCGATTTGTCAGCTTGTTGGCCTATTCATCCGCCATCCAAAAAGGTATAGTTTGTCAAAATCCATTCATGTTAAGGTACCTTTAGACCGCGACACATGAGAGCCATGTCGGCTGGCGCTGACAGCCCTTGCTATGGGACTTACTGCACAAAAAGGAAACTGGGGGCATCATGTACCTACGTCTGGGGCTCACTCCAAAAGTTTCAAGTCTGATGCCTTGCCGATTTGTCAGCTTGTTGGCCTATTCATCCGCTATCCAACAAGCTATAGTTTGTCAAAATCCATCCATGTTAAGGTACCTTTAGATTGCGACACATGAGAGCCATGTCGGCTTGCGCTGACAGCCCTTGCTATGGGACTTACTGCACAAAAACAAAACTGGGGGCATCATGTACCTACGTCTGGGGCTCACTCCAAAAGTTTCAAGTCTGAAGCCTTGCCGATTTGTCAGCTTGTTGGCCTAGTCATCCGTTATCCAACAAGCTATAGTTTGTCAAAATCCATCTATGTTAAGGTGCCTTTTGACCGCGACACATGAGAGCCATGTCGGCTGGCGCTGACAGCCCTTGCTATGGGACTTACTGCACAAAAACGAAACTGGGTGCATCATGTACCTACGTATGGGGCTCACTCCAAAAGTTTCAAGTCTGAAGCCTTGCCGATTTGTCAGCTTGTTGGCCTATTCATCTGCTATCCAACAAGCTATAGTTTGTCAAAATCCATCCATGTTAAGGTACCTTTAGACCGCGACACATGAGAGCCATGTCGGCTGGCGCTGACAGCCCTTGCTATGGGACTTACTGCACAAAAACGAAACGGCAGGCATCATGTACCTACCTATGGGGCTCACTCCAAAAGTTTCAAATCTGAAGCCTTGCCGATTTGGCAGCTTGTTGGCCTATTCATCCGCTATCCAACAAGCTATAGTTTGTCAAAATCCATTCATGTTAAGGTACCTTTAGACCGCGACACATGAGAGCCATGTCGGCTGGCGCTGACAGCCCTTGCTATGGGACTTACAGCACAAAAACGAAACTGGGGGCATCATGTACCTACGTCTGGGGCTCACTCCAAAAGTTTCAAGTCTGATGCCTTGCCGATTTGTCAGCTTGTTGGCCTATTCATCCGCTATCCAACAAGCTATAGTTTGTCAAAATCCATCCATGTTAAGGTACCTTTAGACCGCGACACATGAGAGCCATGTTGCGGCTGGCGCTGACAGCCCTTGCTATGGGACTTACTGCACAAAAACGAAACTGGGGGCATCATGTACCTACGTCTGGGGCTCACTCCAAAAGTTTCAAGTCTGAAGCCTTGCCGATTTGTCAGCTTGTTGGCCTAGTCATCCGTTATCCAATAAGCTATAGTTTGTCAAAATCAATCTATGTTAAGGTACCTTTTGACCACGACACATGAGAGCCATGTCGGCTGGCGCTGACAGCCCTTGCTATGGGACTTACTGCACAAAAACGAAACGGCGGGCATCATGTACCTACGTCTGGAGCTCACTCCAAAAGTTTCAAGTCTGAAGCCTTGCCGATTTGTCAGCTTGTTGGCCTATTCATCCGCCATCCAACAAGCTATAGTTTGTCAAAATCCATCCATGTTAAGGTACCTTTAGACCGCGACACATGAGAGCCATGTCGGCCGGCGCTGACAGCCCTTGCTATGGGACTTACAGCACAAAAACGAAACTGGGGGCATCATGTACCTACGTCTGGAGCTCACTCCAAAAGTTTCAAGTCTGAAGCCTTGCCGATTTGTCAGCTTGTTGGCCTATTCATCCGCCATCCAACAAGCTATAGTTTATCAAAATCCATCCATGTTAAGGTACCTTAAGACCGCGACACATGAGAGCCATGTCGGCCGGCGCTGACAGCCCTTGCTATGGGACTTACTGCACAAAAACGAAACTGGGGGCATCATGTACCTACGTCTGGGGCTCACTCCAAAAGTTTCAAGTCTGAAGCCTTGCCGATTTGTCAGCTTGTTGGCCTATTCATTTGCCATCCAACAAGCTATAGTTTGTCAAAATCCATCCATGTTAAGGCACCTTTAGACCGCGACACATGAGAGCCATGTCGGCCGGCGCTGACAGCCCTTGCTATGGGACTTACTGCACAAAAACGAAACTGGGGGCATCATGTACCTACGTCTGGAGCTCACTCCAAAAGTTTCAAGTCTGAAGCCTTGCCGATTTGTCAGCGTGTTGGCCTATTCATTCGCCATCCAACAAGCTATAGTTTGTCAAAATCCATCCATGTTAAGGCACCTTTAGACCGCGACACATGAGAGCCATGTCGGCCGGCGCTGACAGCCCTTGCTATGGGACTTACTGCACAAAAACGAAACTGGGGGCATCATGTACCTACGTCTGGGGCTCACTCCAAAAGTTTCAAGTCTGAAGCCTTGCCGATTTGTCAGCTTGTTGGCCTATTCATCCGCCATCCAACAAGCTATAGTTTGTCAAAATCCATCTATGTTAAGGTACCCTTAGACCACAACACATGAAAGCCATGTCGGCCGGCGCTGACAGCCCTTGCTATGGGACTTACTGCACAAAAACGAAACTGTGGGCATCATGTACCTACGTCTGGGGCTCACTCCAAAAGTTTCAAGTCTGAAGCCTTGCCGATTTGTCAGCTTGTTGGCCTATTCATCCGCCATCCAACAAGCTATAGTTTGTCAAAATCCATCCATGTTAAGGTACCTTTAGACCGCGACACATGAGAGCCATGTCGGCCGGCGCTGACAGCCCTTGCTATGGGACTTACTGCACAAAAACGAAACTGGGGGCATCATGTACCTACGTCTGGAGCTCACTCCAAAAGTTTCAAGTCTGAAGCCTTGCCGATTTGTCAGCTTGTTGGCCTATTCAACCGCCATCCAACAAGCTATAGTTTGTCAAAATCCATCCATGTTAAGGTACCTTTAGACCGCGACACATGAGAGCCATGTCGGCCGGCGCTGACAGCCCTTGCTATGGGACTTACTGCACAAAAACGAAACTGGGGGCATCATGTACCTACGTCTGGGGCTCACTCCAAAAGTTTCAAGTCTGAAGCCTTGCCGATTTGTCAGCTTGTTGGCCTATTCATCCGCCATCCAACAAGCTATAGTTTGTCAAAATCCATCCATGTTAAGGTACCTTTAGACCGCGACACATGAGAGCCATTTCGGCCGGCGCTGACAGCCCTTGCTATGGGACTTACAGCACAAAAACGAAACTGGGGGCATCATGTACCTACGTCTGGAGCTCACTCCAAAAGTTTCAAGTCTGAAGCCTTGCCGATTTGTCAGCTTGTTGGCCTATTCATCCGCCATCCAACAAGCTATAGTTTGTCAAAATCCATCCATGTTAAGGTACCTTTAGACCGCGACACATGAGAGCCATGTCGGCCGGCGCTGACAGCCCTTGCTATGGGACTTACTGCACAAAAACGAAACTGGGGGCATCATGTACCTACGTCTGGGGCTCAATCCAAAAGTTTCAAGTCTGAAGCCTTGCCGATTTGTCAGCTTGTTGGCCTATTCATCCGCCATCCAACAAGCTATAGTTTGTCAAAATCCATCCATTAAGGTACCCTTAGACCGCGACACATGAGAGCAATGTCGGCCGGCGCTGACAGCCCTTGCTATGGGACTTACTGCACAAAAACGAAACTGGGGGCATCATGTACCTACGTCTGGGGCTCACTCCAAAAGTTTCAAGTCCGAAGCCTTGCCGATTTGTCAGCTTGTTGGCCTATTCATCCGCCATCCAACAAGCTATAGTTTGTCAAAATCCATCCCTGTTAAGGTACCTTTAGACCGCGACACATGAGAGCCATGTCGGCCGGCGCTGACAGCCCTTGCTATGGGACTTACTGCACAAAAACGAAACTGGGGGCATCATGTACCTACGTCTGGGGCTCACTCCAAAAGTTTCAAGTCTGAAGCCTTGCCGATTTGTCAGCTTGTTGGCCTATTCATCCGCCATCCAACAAGCTATAGTTTGTCAAAATCCATTTATGTTAAGGTACCTTTAGACCGCGACACATGAGAGCCATGTCGGCCGGCGCTGACAGCCCTTGCTATGGGACTTACTGCACAAAAACGAAACTGGGGGCATCATGTACCTACGTCTGGAGCTCACTCCAAAAGTTTCAAGTCTGAAGCCTTGCCGATTTGTCAGCTTGTTGGCCTATTCATCCGCCATCCAACAAGCTATAGTTTGTCAAAATCCATCTATGTTAAGGTACCTTTAGACCGCGACACATGAGAGCAATGTCGGCTGGCGCTGACAGCCCTTGCTATGGGACTTACTGCACAAAAACGAAACGGGGGGCATCATGTACCTACGTCTGGAGCTCACTCCAAAAGTTTCAAGTCTGAAGCCTTGCCGATTTGTCAGCTTGTTGGCCTATTCATCCGCCATCCAACAAGCTATAGTTTGTCAAAATCCATCCATGTTAAGGTACCTTTAGACCGCGACACATGAGAGCCATGTCGGCCGGCGCTGACAGCCCTTGCTATGGGACTTACTGCACAAAAACGAAACTGGGGGCATCATGTACCTACGTCTGGAGCTCACTCCAAAAGTTTCAAGTCTGAAGCCTTGCCGATTTGTCAGCTTGTTGGCCTATTCATCCGCCATCCAACAAGCTATAGTTTGTCAAAATCCATCCATGTTAAGGTACCTTAGACCGCGACACATGAGAGCCATGTCGGCCGGCGCTGACAGCCCTTGCTATGGGACTTACTGCACAAAAACGAAACTGGGCGCATCATGTACCTACATCTGGGGCTCACTCCAAAAGTTTCAAGTCTGAAGCCTTGCCGATTTGTCAGCTTGTTGGCCTATTCATTCGCCATCCAACAAGCTATAGTTTGTCAAAATCCATCCATGTTAAGGTACCTTTAGACCGCGACACATGAGAGCCATGTCGGCCGGCGCTGACAGCCCTTGCTATGGGACTTACTGCACAAAAACGAAACTGGGGGCATCATGTACCTACGTCTGGAGCTCACTCCAAAAGTTTCAAGTCTGAAGCCTTGCCGATTTGTCAGCTTGTTGGCCTATTCATTCGCCATCCAACAAGCTATAGTTTGTCAAAATCCATCCATGTTAAGGCACCTTTAGACCGCGACACATGAGAGCCATGTCGGCCGGCGCTGACAGCCCTTGCTATGGGACTTACTGCACAAAAACGAAACTGGGGGCATCATGTACCTACGTCTGGGGCTCACTCCAAAAGTTTCAAGTCTGAAGCCTTGCCGATTTGTCAGCTTGTTGGCCTATTCATCCGCCATCTAACAAGCTATAGTTTGTCAAAATCCATCTATGTTAAGGTACCTTTAGACCGCGACACATGAGAGCAATGTCGGCCGGCGCTGACAGCCCTTGCTATGGGACTTACTGCACAAAAACGAAACTGGGGGCATCATGTACCTACGTCTGGGGCTCACTCCAAAAGTTTCAAGTCTGAAGCCTTGCCGATTTGTCAGCTTGTTGGCCTATTCATCCGCCATCCAACAAGCTATAGTTTGTCAAAATCCATCTATGTTAAGGTACCTTTAGACCGCGACACATGAGAGCCATGTCGGCCGGCGCTGACAGCCCTTGCTATGGGACTTACTGCACAAAAACGAAACTGGGGGCATCATGTACCTACGTCTGGGGCTCACTCCAAAAGTTTCAAGTCTGAAGCCTTGCCGATTTGTCAGCTTGTTGGCCTATTCATCCGCCATCCAACAAGCTATAGTTTGTCAAAATCCATCCATGTTAAGGTACCTTTAGACCGCGACACATGAGAGCCATGTCGGCCGGCGCTGACAGCCCTTGCTATGGGACTTACTGCACAAAAACGAAACTGGGGGCATCATGTACCTACGTCTGGAGCTCACTCCAAAAGTTTCAAGTCTGAAGCCTTGCCGATTTGTCAGCTTGTTGGCCTATTCATCCGCCATCCAACAAGCTATAGTTTGTCAAAATCCATCCATGTTAAGGTACCTTTAGACCGCGACACATGAGAGCCATGTCGGCCGGCGCTGACAGCCCTTGCTATGGGACTTACTGCACAAAAACGAAACTGGGGGCATCATGTACCTACGTCTGGGGCTCACTCCAAAAGTTTCAAGTCTGAAGCCTTGCCGATTTGTCAGCTTGTTGGCCTATTCATCCGCCATCCAACAAGCTATAGTTTGTCAAAATCCATCCATGTTAAGGTACCTTTAGACCGCGACACATGAGAGCCATGTCGGCCGGCGCTGACAGCCCTTGCTATGGGACTTACTGCACAAAAACGAAACTGGGGGCATCATGTACCTACGTCTGGAGCTCACTCCAAAAGTTTCAAGTCTGAAGCCTTGCCGATTTGTCAGCTTGTTGGCCTATTCATCCGCCATCCAACAAGCTATAGTTTGTCAAAATCCATCCATGTTAAGGTACCTTTAGACCGCGACACATGAGAGCCATGTCGGCCGGCGCTGACAGCCCTTGCTATGGGACTTACTGCACAAAAACGAAACTGGGGGCATCATGTACCTACGTCTGGGGCTCACTCCAAAAGTTTCAAGTCTGAAGCCTTGCCGATTTGTCAGCTTGTTGGCCTATTCATCCGCCATCCAACAAGCTATAGTTTGTCAAAATCCATCCATGTTAAGGTACCTTTAGACCGCGACACATGAGAGCCATGTCGGCCGGCGCTGACAGCCCTTGCTATGGGACTTACTGCACAAAAACGAAACTGGGGGCATCATGTACCTACGTCTGGGGCTCACTCCAAAAGTTTCAAGTCTGAAGCCTTGCCGATTTGTCAGCTTGTTGGCCTATTCATCCGCCATCCAACAAGCTATAGTTTGTCAAAATCCATCCATGTTAAGGTACCTTTAGACCGCGACACATGAGAGCCATGTCGGCCGGCGCTGACAGCCCTTGCTATGGGACTTACTGCACAAAAACGAAACTGGGGGCATCATGTACCTACGTCTGGGGCTCACTCCAAAAGTTTCAAGTCTGAAGCCTTGCCGATTTGTCAGCTTGTTGTCCTATTCATCCGCCATCCAACAAGCTATAGTTTGTCAAAATCCATCCATGTTAAGGTACCTTTAGACCGCGACACATGAGAGCCATGTCGGCCGGCGCTGACAGCCCTTGCTATGGGACTTACTGCACAAAAACGAAACTGGGGGCATCATGTACCTACGTCTGGAGCTCACTCCAAAAGTTTCAAGTCTGAAGCCTTGCCGATTTGTCAGCTTGTTGGCCTATTCATCCGCCATCCAACAAGCTATAGTTTGTCAAAATCCATCTATGTTAAGGTACCTTTAGACCGCGACACATGAGAGCCATGTCGGCCGGCGCTGACAGCCCTTGCTATGGGACTTACTGCACAAAAACGAAACTGGGGGCATCATGTACCTACGTCTGGAGCTCACTCCAAAAGTTTCAAGTCTGAAGCCTTGCCGATTTGTCAGCTTGTTGGCCTATTCATTCGCCATCCAACAAGCTATAGTTTGTCAAAATCCATCCATGTTAAGGTACCTTTAGACCGCGACACATGAGAGCCATGTCGGCCGGCGCTGACAGCCCTTGCTATGGGACTTACTGCACAAAAACGAAACTGGGGGCATCATGTACCTACGTCTGGAGCTCACTCCAAAAGTTTCAAGTCTGAAGCCTTGCCGATTTGTCAGCTTGTTGGCCTATTCATCCGCCATCCAACAAGCTATAGTTTGTCAAAATCCATCCATGTTAAGGTACCTTTAGACCGCGACACATGAGAGCCATGTCGGCCGGCGCTGACAGCCCTTGCTATGGGACTTACTGCACAAAAACGAAACTGGGGGCATCATGTACCTACGTCTGGAGCTCACTCCAAAAGTTTCAAGTCTGAAGCCTTGCCGATTTGTCAGCTTGTTGGCCTATTCATCCGCCATCCAACAAGCTATAGTTTGTCAAAATCCATCCATGTTAAGGTACCTTTAGACCGCGACACATGAGAGCCATGTCGGCCGGCGCTGACAGCCCTTGCTATGGGACTTACTGCACAAAAACGAAACTGGGGGCATCATGTACCTACGTCTGGGGCTCACTCCAAAAGTTTCAAGTCTGAAGCCTTGCCGATTTGTCAGCTTGTTGGCCTATTCATCCGCCATCCAACAAGCTATAGTTTGTCAAAATCCATCCATGTTAAGGTACCTTTAGACCGCGACACATGAGAGCCATGTCGGCCGGCGGCGCTGACAGCCCTTGCTATGGGACTTACTGCACAAAAACGAAACTGGGGGCATCATGTACCTACGTCTGGAGCTCACTCCAAAAGTTTCAAGTCTGAAGCCTTGCCGATTTGTCAGCTTGTTGGCCTATTCATCCGCCATCCAACAAGCTATAGTTTGTCAAAATCCATCCATGTTAAGGTACCTTTAGACCGCGACACATGAGAGCCATGTCGGCCGGCGCTGACAGCCCTTGCTATGGGACTTACTGCACAAAAACGAAACTGGGGGCATCATGTACCTACGTCTGGGGCTCACTCCAAAAGTTTCAAGTCTGAAGCCTTGCCGATTTGTCAGCTTGTTGGCCTATTCATCCGCCATCCAACAAGCTATAGTTTGTCAAAATCCATCTATGTTAAGGTACCTTTAGACCGCGACACATGAGAGCCATGTCGGCCGGCGCTGACAGCCCTTGCTATGGGACTTACTGCACAAAAACGAAACTGGGGGCATCATGTACCTACGTCTGGAGCTCACTCCAAAAGTTTCAAGTCTGAAGCCTTGCCGATTTGTCAGCTTGTTGGCCTATTCATCCGCCATCCAACAAGCTATAGTTTGTCAAAATCCATCCATGTTAAGGTACCTTTAGAACGCGACACATGAGAGCCATGTCGGCCGGCGCTGACAGCCCTTGCTATGGGACTTACTGCACAAAAACGAAACTGGGGGCATCATGTACCTACGTCTGGAGCTCACTCCAAAAGTTTCAAGTCTGAAGCCTTGCCGATTTGTCAGCTTGTTGGCCTATTCATCCGCCATCCAACAAGCTATAGTTTGTCAAAATCCATCCATGTTAAGGTACCTTTAGACCGCGACACATGAGAGCCATGTCGGCCGGCGCTGACAGCCCTTGCTATGGGACTTACTGCACAAAAACGAAACTGGGGGCATCATGTACCTACGTCTGGAGCTCACTCCAAAAGTTTCAAGTCTGAAGCCTTGCCGATTTGTCAGCTTGTTGGCCTATTCATCCGCCATCCAACAAGCTATAGTTTGTCAAAATCCATCCATGTTAAGGTACCTTTAGACCGCGACACATGAGAGCCATGTCGGCCGGCGCTGACAGCCCTTGCTATGGGACTTACTGCACAAAAACGAAACTGGGGGCATCATGTACCTACGTCTGGGGCTCACTCCAAAAGTTTCAAGTCTGAAGCCTTGCCGATTTGTCAGCTTGTTGGCCTATTCATCCGCCATCCAACAAGCTATAGTTTGTCAAAATCCATCCATGTTAAGGTACCTTTAGACCGCGACACATGAGAGCCATGTCGGCCGGCGCTGACAGCCCTTGCTATGGGACTTACTGCACAAAAACGAAACTGGGGGCATCATGTACCTACGTCTGGAGCTCACTCCAAAAGTTTCAAGTCTGAAGCCTTGCCGATTTGTCAGCTTGTTGGCCTATTCATCCGCATCCAACAAGCTATAGTTTGTCAAAATCCATCCATGTTAAGGTACCTTTAGACCGCGACACATGAGAGCCATGTCGGCCGCGCTGACAGCCCTTGCTATGGGACTTACTGCACAAAAACGAAACTGGGGGCATCATGTACCTACGTCTGGAGCTCACTCCAAAAGTTTCAAGTCTGAAGCCTTGCCGATTTGTCAGCTTGTTGGCCTATTCATCCGCCATCCAACAAGCTATAGTTTGTCAAAATCCATCCATGTTAAGGTACCTTTAGACCGCGACACATGAGAGCCATGTCGGCCGGCGCTGACAGCCCTTGCTATGGGACTTACTGCACAAAAACGAAACTGGGGGCATCATGTACCTACGTCTGGAGCTCACTCCAAAAGTTTCAAGTCTGAAGCCTTGCCGATTTGTCAGCTTGTTGGCCTATTCATCCGCCATCCAACAAGCTATAGTTTGTCAAAATCCATCCATGTTAAGGTACCTTTAGACCGCGACACATGAGAGCCATGTCGGCCGGCGCTGACAGCCCTTGCTATGGGACTTACTGCACAAAAACGAAACTGGGGGCATCATGTACCTACGTCTGGGGCTCACTCCAAAAGTTTCAAGTCTGAAGCCTTGCCGATTTGTCAGCTTGTTGGCCTATTCATCCGCCATCCAACAAGCTATAGTTTGTCAAAATCCATCTATGTTAAGGTACCTTTAGACCGCGACACATGAGAGCCATGTCGGCCGGCGCTGACAGCCCTTGCTATGGGACTTACTGCACAAAAACGAAACTGGGGGCATCATGTACCTACGTCTGGAGCTCACTCCAAAAGTTTCAAGTCTGAAGCCTTGCCGATTTGTCAGCTTGTTGGCCTATTCATCCGCCATCCAACAAGCTATAGTTTGTCAAAATCCATCCATGTTAAGGTACCTTTAGACCGCGACACATGAGAGCCATGTCGGCCGGCGCTGACAGCCCTTGCTATGGGACTTACTGCACAAAAACGAAACTGGGGGCATCATGTACCTACGTCTGGAGCTCACTCCAAAAGTTTCAAGTCTGAAGCCTTGCCGATTTGTCAGCTTGTTGGCCTATTCATCCGCCATCCAACAAGCTATAGTTTGTCAAAATCCATCCATGTTAAGGTACCTTTAGACCGCGACACATGAGAGCCATGTCGGCCGGCGCTGACAGCCCTTGCTATGGGACTTACTGCACAAAAACGAAACTGGGGGCATCATGTACCTACGTCTGGAGCTCACTCCAAAAGTTTCAAGTCTGAAGCCTTGCCGATTTGTCAGCTTGTTGGCCTATTCATCCGCCATCCAACAAGCTATAGTTTGTCAAAATCCATCCATGTTAAGGTACCTTTAGACCGCGACACATGAGAGCCATGTCGGCCGGCGCTGACAGCCCTTGCTATGGGACTTACTGCACAAAAACGAAACTGGGGGCATCATGTACCTACGTCTGGAGCTCACTCCAAAAGTTTCAAGTCTGAAGCCTTGCCGATTTGTCAGCTTGTTGGCCTATTCATCCGCCATCCAACAAGCTATAGTTTGTCAAAATCCATCCATGTTAAGGTACCTTTAGACCGCGACACATGAGAGCCATGTCGGCCGGCGCTGACAGCCCTTGCTATGGGACTTACTGCACAAAAACGAAACTGGGGGCATCATGTACCTACGTCTGGAGCTCACTCCAAAAGTTTCAAGTCTGAAGCCTTGCCGATTTGTCAGCTTGTTGGCCTATTCATCCGCCATCCAACAAGCTATAGTTTGTCAAAATCCATCCATGTTAAGGTACCTTTAGACCGCGACACATGAGAGCCATGTCGGCCGGCGCTGACAGCCCTTGCTATGGGACTTACTGCACAAAAACGAAACTGGGGGCATCATGTACCTACGTCTGGGGCTCACTCCAAAAGTTTCAAGTCTGAAGCCTTGCCGATTTGTCAGCTTGTTGGCCTATTCATCCGCATCCAACAAGCTATAGTTTGTCAAAATCCATCCATGTTAAGGTACCTTTAGACCGCGACACATGAGAGCCATGTCGGCCGGCGCTGACAGCCCTTGCTATGGGACTTACTGCACAAAAACGAAACTGGGGGCATCATGTACCTACGTCTGGAGCTCACTCCAAAAGTTTCAAGTCTGAAGCCTTGCCGATTTGTCAGCTTGTTGGCCTATTCATCCGCCATCCAACAAGCTATAGTTTGTCAAAATCCATCCATGTTAAGGTACCTTTAGACCGCGACACATGAGAGCCATGTCGGCCGGCGCTGACAGCCCTTGCTATGGGACTTACTGCACAAAAACGAAACTGGGGGCATCATGTACCTACGTCTGGGGCTCACTCCAAAAGTTTCAAGTCTGAAGCCTTGCCGATTTGTCAGCTTGTTGGCCTATTCATCCGCCATCCAACAAGCTATAGTTTGTCAAAATCCATCCATGTTAAGGTACCTTTAGACCGCGACACATGAGAGCCATGTCGGCCGGCGCTGACAGCCCTTGCTATGGGACTTACTGCACAAAAACGAAACTGGGGGCATCATGTACCTACGTCTGGAGCTCACTCCAAAAGTTTCAAGTCTGAAGCCTTGCCGATTTGTCAGCTTGTTGGCCTATTCATCCGCCATCCAACAAGCTATAGTTTGTCAAAATCCATCCATGTTAAGGTACCTTTAGACCGCGACACATGAGAGCCATGTCGGCCGGCGCTGACAGCCCTTGCTATGGGACTTACTGCACAAAAACGAAACTGGGGGCATCATGTACCTACGTCTGGGGCTCACTCCAAAAGTTTCAAGTCTGAAGCCTTGCCGATTTGTCAGCTTGTTGGCCTATTCATCCGCCATCCAACAAGCTATAGTTTGTCAAAATCCATCTATGTTAAGGTACCTTTAGACCGCGACACATGAGAGCCATGTCGGCCGCGCTGACAGCCCTTGCTATGGGACTTACTGCACAAAAACGAAACTGGGGGCATCATGTACCTACGTCTGGAGCTCACTCCAAAAGTTTCAAGTCTGAAGCCTTGCCGATTTGTCAGCTTGTTGGCCTATTCATCCGCCATCCAACAAGCTATAGTTTGTCAAAATCCATCCATGTTAAGGTACCTTTAGACCGCGACACATGAGAGCCATGTCGGCCGGCGCTGACAGCCCTTGCTATGGGACTTACTGCACAAAAACGAAACTGGGGGCATCATGTACCTACGTCTGGAGCTCACTCCAAAAGTTTCAAGTCTGAAGCCTTGCCGATTTGTCAGCTTGTTGGCCTATTCATCCGCCATCCAACAAGCTATAGTTTGTCAAAATCCATCCATGTTAAGGTACCTTTAGACCGCGACACATGAGAGCCATGTCGGCCGGCGCTGACAGCCCTTGCTATGGGACTTACTGCACAAAAACGAAACTGGGGGCATCATGTACCTACGTCTGGAGCTCACTCCAAAAGTTTCAAGTCTGAAGCCTTGCCGATTTGTCAGCTTGTTGGCCTATTCATCCGCCATCCAACAAGCTATAGTTTGTCAAAATCCATCCATGTTAAGGTACCTTTAGACCGCGACACATGAGAGCCATGTCGGCCGGCGCTGACAGCCCTTGCTATGGGACTTACTGCACAAAAACGAAACTGGGGGCATCATGTACCTACGTCTGGGGCTCACTCCAAAAGTTTCAAGTCTGAAGCCTTGCCGATTTGTCAGCTTGTTGGCCTATTCATCCGCCATCCAACAAGCTATAGTTTGTCAAAATCCATCATGTTAAGGTACCTTTAGACCGCGACACATGAGAGCCATGTCGGCCGGCGCTGACAGCCCTTGCTATGGGACTTACTGCACAAAAACGAAACTGGGGGCATCATGTACCTACGTCTGGAGCTCACTCCAAAAGTTTCAAGTCTGAAGCCTTGCCGATTTGTCAGCTTGTTGGCCTATTCATCCGCCATCCAACAAGCTATAGTTTGTCAAAATCCATCCATGTTAAGGTACCTTTAGACCGCGACACATGAGAGCCATGTCGGCCGGCGCTGACAGCCCTTGCTATGGGACTTACTGCACAAAAACGAAACTGGGGGCATCATGTACCTACGTCTGGGGCTCACTCCAAAAGTTTCAAGTCTGAAGCCTTGCCGATTTGTCAGCTTGTTGGCCTATTCATCCGCCATCCAACAAGCTATAGTTTGTCAAAATCCATCTATGTTAAGGTACCTTTAGACCGCGACACATGAGAGCCATGTCGGCCGGCGCTGACAGCCCTTGCTATGGGACTTACTGCACAAAAACGAAACTGGGGGCATCATGTACCTACGTCTGGAGCTCACTCCAAAAGTTTCAAGTCTGAAGCCTTGCCGATTTGTCAGCTTGTTGGCCTATTCATCCGCCATCCAACAAGCTATAGTTTGTCAAAATCCATCCATGTTAAGGTACCTTTAGACCGCGACACATGAGAGCCATGTCGGCCGGCGCTGACAGCCCTTGCTATGGGACTTACTGCACAAAAACGAAACTGGGGGCATCATGTACCTACGTCTGGAGCTCACTCCAAAAGTTTCAAGTCTGAAGCCTTGCCGATTTGTCAGCTTGTTGGCCTATTCATCCGCCATCCAACAAGCTATAGTTTGTCAAAATCCATCCATGTTAAGGTACCTTTAGACCGCGACACATGAGAGCCATGTCGGCCGGCGCTGACAGCCCTTGCTATGGGACTTACTGCACAAAAACGAAACTGGGGGCATCATGTACCTACGTCTGGAGCTCACTCCAAAAGTTTCAAGTCTGAAGCCTTGCCGATTTGTCAGCTTGTTGGCCTATTCATCCGCCATCCAACAAGCTATAGTTTGTCAAAATCCATCCATGTTAAGGTACCTTTAGACCGCGACACATGAGAGCCATGTCGGCCGGCGCTGACAGCCCTTGCTATGGGACTTACTGCACAAAAACGAAACTGGGGGCATCATGTACCTACGTCTGGGGCTCACTCCAAAAGTTTCAAGTCTGAAGCCTTGCCGATTTGTCAGCTTGTTGGCCTATTCATCCGCCATCCAACAAGCTATAGTTTGTCAAAATCCATCCATGTTAAGGTACCTTTAGACCGCGACACATGAGAGCCATGTCGCCGGCGCTGACAGCCCTTGCTATGGGACTTACTGCACAAAAACGAAACTGGGGGCATCATGTACCTACGTCTGGAGCTCACTCCAAAAGTTTCAAGTCTGAAGCCTTGCCGATTTGTCAGCTTGTTGGCCTATTCATCCGCCATCCAACAAGCTATAGTTTGTCAAAATCCATCCATGTTAAGGTACCTTTAGACCGCGACACATGAGAGCCATGTCGGCCGGCGCTGACAGCCCTTGCTATGGGACTTACTGCACAAAAACGAAACTGGGGGCATCATGTACCTACGTCTGGGGCTCACTCCAAAAGTTTCAAGTCTGAAGCCTTGCCGATTTGTCAGCTTGTTGGCCTATTCATCCGCCATCCAACAAGCTATAGTTTGTCAAAATCCATCTATGTTAAGGTACCTTTAGACCGCGACACATGAGAGCCATGTCGGCCGGCGCTGACAGCCCTTGCTATGGGACTTACTGCACAAAAACGAAACTGGGGGCATCATGTACCTACGTCTGGAGCTCACTCCAAAAGTTTCAAGTCTGAAGCCTTGCCGATTTGTCAGCTTGTTGGCCTATTCATCCGCCATCCAACAAGCTATAGTTTGTCAAAATCCATCCATGTTAAGGTACCTTTAGACCGCGACACATGAGAGCCATGTCGGCCGGCGCTGACAGCCCTTGCTATGGGACTTACTGCACAAAAACGAAACTGGGGGCATCATGTACCTACGTCTGGAGCTCACTCCAAAAGTTTCAAGTCTGAAGCCTTGCCGATTTGTCAGCTTGTTGGCCTATTCATCCGCCATCCAACAAGCTAAAGTTTGTCAAAATCCATCCATGTTAAGGTACCTTTAGACCGCGACACATGAGAGCCATGTCGGCCGGCGCTGACAGCCCTTGCTATGGGACTTACTGCACAAAAACGAAACTGGGGGCATCATGTACCTACGTCTGGAGCTCACTCCAAAAGTTTCAAGTCTGAAGCCTTGCCGATTTGTCAGCTTGTTGGCCTATTCATCCGCCATCCAACAAGCTATAGTTTGTCAAAATCCATCCATGTTAAGGTACCTTTAGACCGCGACACATGAGAGCCATGTCGGCCGGCGCTGACAGCCCTTGCTATGGGACTTACTGCACAAAAACGAAACTGGGGGCATCATGTACCTACGTCTGGAGCTCACTCCAAAAGTTTCAAGTCTGAAGACTTGCCGATTTGTCAGCTTGTTGGCCTATTCATCCGCCATCCAACAAGCTATAGTTTGTCAAAATCCATCCATGTTAAGGTACCTTTAGACCGCGACACATGAGAGCCATGTCGGCCGGCGGTGACAGCCCTTGCTATGGGACTTACTGCACAAAAACGAAACTGGGGGCATCATGTACCTACGTCTGGAGCTCACTCCAAAAGTTTCAAGTCTGAAGCCTTGCCGATTTGTCAGCTTGTTGGCCTATTCATCCGCCATCCAACAAGCTATAGTTTGTCAAAATCCATCCATGTTAAGGTACCTTTAGACCGCGACACATGAGAGCCATGTCGGCCGGCGCTGACAGCCCTTGCTATGGGACTTACTGCACAAAAACGAAACTGGGGGCATCATGTACCTACGTCTGGAGCTCACTCCAAAAGTTTCAAGTCTGAAGCCTTGCCGATTTGTCAGCTTGTTGGCCTATTCATCCGCCATCCAACAAGCTATAGTTTGTCAAATCCATCCATGTTAAGGTACCTTTAGACCGCGACACATGAGAGCCATGTCGGCCGGCGCTGACAGCCCTTGCTATGGGACTTACTGCACAAAAACGAAACTGGGGGCATCATGTACCTACGTCTGGAGCTCACTCCAAAGTTTCAAGTCTGAAGCCTTGCCGATTTGTCAGCTTGTTGGCCTATTCATCCGCCATCCAACAAGCTATAGTTTGTCAAAATCCATCCATGTTAAGGTACCTTTAGACCGCGACACATGAGAGCCATGTCGGCCGGCGCTGACAGCCCTTGCTATGGGACTTACTGCACAAAACGAAACTGGGGGCATCATGTACCTACGTCTGGAGCTCACTCCAAAAGTTTCAAGTCTGAAGCCTTGCCGATTTGTCAGCTTGTTGGCCTATTCATCCGCCATCCAACAAGCTATAGTTTGTCAAAATCCATCCTTGTTAAGGTACCTTTAGACCGCGACACATGAGAGCCATGTCGGCCGGCGCTGACAGCCCTTGCTATGGGACTTACTGCACAAAAACGAAACTGGGGGCATCATGTACCTACGTCTGGGGCTCACTCCAAAAGTTTCAAGTCTGAAGCCTTGCCGATTTGTCAGCTTGTTGGCCTATTCATCCGCCATCCAACAAGCTATAGTTTGTCAAAATCCATCCATGTTAAGGTACCTTTAGACCGCGACCATATAAGCCATTTCGGCCGGCGTTGACAGCCCTTGCTATGGGATTACTGCACAAAAACGAAACTGGGGGCATCATGTACCTACGTCTGGAGCTCACTCCAAAAGTTTCAAGTCTGAAGCCTTGCCGATTTGTCAGCCTTGTTGGCCTATTCATCCGCCATCCAACAAGCTATAGTTTGTCAAAATCCATCCATGTTAAGGTACCTTTAGACCGCGACACATGAGAGCCATGTCGGCCGGCGCTGACAGCCCTTGCTATGGGACTTACTGCACAAAAACGAAACTGGGGGCATCATGTACCTACGTCTGGAGCTCACTCCAAAAGTTTCAAGTCTGAAGCCTTGCCGATTTGTCAGTTTGTTGGCCTATTCATCCGCCATCCAACAAGCTATAGTTTGTCAAAATCCATCCATGTTAAGGTACCTTTAGACCGCGACACATGAGAGCCATGTCGGCGGCGCTGACAGCCCTTGCTATGGGACTTACTGCACAAAAACGAAACTGGGGGCATCATGTACCTACGTCTGGAGCTCACTCCAAAAGTTTCAAGTCTGAAGCCTTGCCGATTTGTCAGCTTGTTGGCCTATTCATCCGCCATCCAACAAGCTATAGTTTGTCAAAATCCATCCATGTTAAGGTACCTTTAGACCGCGACACATGAGAGCCATGTCGGGCCGGCGGTGACAGCCCTTGCTATGGGACTTACTGCACAAAAACGAAACTGGGGCATCATGTACCTACGTCTGGAGCTCACTCCAAAAGTTTCAAGTCTGAAGCCTTGCCGATTAGTCAGCTTGGTTGGCCTATTCATCCGCCATCCAACAAGCTATAGTTTGTCAAAATCCATCCATGTTAAGGTACCTTTAGACCGCGACACATGAGAGCCATGTCGGCCGGCGCTGACAGCCCTTGCTATGGGACTTACTGCACAAAAACGAAACTGGGGGCATCATGTACCTACGTACTGCTGGAGCTCACTCCAAAAGTTTCAAGTCTGAAGCCTTGCCGATTTGTCAGCTTGTTGGCCTATTCATCCGCCATCCAACAAGCTATAGTTTGTCAAAATCCATCCATGTTAAGGTACCTTTAGACCGCGACACATGAGACCATGTCGCCGGCGCTGACAGCCCTTGCTATGGGACTTACTCACAAAAACGAAACTGGGGGCATCATGTACCTACGTCTGGAGCTCTCTCCAAAAGTTTCAGTCTGAAGCCTTGCCGATTTGTCAGCTTTTGGCCTATTCATCCGCCATCCAACAAGCTATAGTTTGTCAAAATCCATCCATGTTAAGGTACCTTTAGACCGCGACACATGAGAGCCATGTCGGCTGGCGCTGACAGCCCTTGCTATGGGACTTACTGCACAAAAACGAAACTGGGGCATCATGTACCTACGTCTGAGCTCACTCCAAAAAGTTTCCAAGTCTGAAGCCTTGCCGATTTGTCACTTGTTGGCCTATTCATCCGCCATCCAACAAGCTATATTTTGCCAAAATCCATCCATGTTAAGGTACCTTTAGACCGCAGACAGCATGACAGCCATGGCCGCGCTGGACAGCCCTTGCTATGGGACTTACTGCACAAAAACGAAACTGGGGCATCATGTACCTACGTCTGGAGCTCACTCCAAAGTTTCAAAGTCTGAAGCCTTGCCGATTTGTCAGTTTGTTGGCCTATTCATCCGCCATCCAACAAGCTATAGTTTGTCAAAATCCATCCATGTTAAGGTACTTTTAGACCGCGACACATGAGAGCCATGTCGGCTGGCGCTGACAGCCCTTGCTATGGGACTTACTGCACAAAAACGAACTGGGGGCATCATGTACCTACGTATGTGTAGCTCACTCCAAAAGTTTTCAAGTCTGAAGCCTTGCCCGATTTGTCAGCTTGTTGGCCTATTCATCCGCATCCAACAAGCTATAGTTTG